>NC_142107.1:10257857-10596071 GCF_056152115.1 Neolamprologus brichardi
CACACTCCTTACGTCTTCTCTCCTTTAGCTCCAGTCAGTATTTCTCTCACATTCCCCTTCTGTTTTATTTGTCTGGCATTAACGTTTAGTGGGTCTCACTAAAATTTTTAACATACTTGGCTCACTTCATTTCTGCCAACTTTTATTACTCTGCATTACCAGGCACGCTGATAGGGCACTGCCATTTTGCCGTGCCAGCCCGGCAGCAGGCATTAAAAGATAACTGATATCCCATTCTGCCATCTGGGAAAAATGTTTGTATCAATCTTCACAGGACTAGCCCAGTCATTAAGGGTGATTAAATCAGCAAGACATTCTGCATAATCTACAGCTGTCACTAAACATTGGTAATAATGTGAGAAATCTAATTGAGGTGAATGAAGAATTGGCAAGTGATTGAGAGCCAGGAACAAAATGATCTACTGCGCATTTACAAAAGTAGAACTTCATCCAACTTTTTAATAGAAGCAAATAAGTCTTAAAGTGTTGTCTCTGGATATGACCTCACGAGAAGCCGCCCTCTCCTTGCGGCTGCCGCAGCAGTCTGTCGACATCACCAGCATTTTGTCATATTTTATGACCGCCATCAATCCAGCAATTCACAAAAGTCTTGGTTTCATTTAAAGTGTCAGACTTCACCAGACATTTAAAGAACAATCAAAATGTATATGGATGTATTTTACAATTCCAAACCAGTTTGTTCTCAGAAAACAACTCATTTTCATTCTAAAGAAAGAAATTTTCTCTGTGTTCACTAAAATATGAAATATCAAAGCCTGAATTTGCAGTTCGTTGGTTTTTAACCAATCGTGATCCATAATGCAACTTTAAATTGCCCAGGTCTGTGTAGGCCTGTAAAAAACTAAGTAAACCCATAGGAATTAATAATCCAAGTAGCAGCCAGGTGCTTCTAATTAAATTAACTGATCATCAGCAACCACCTGTGAAAATGAGAAGGTTTGGAAGTTTGCTGGCACATTCCGCTGTGTGAACGCAATGCCATCACAGTAAGAGTCCCAGCAAACTCACCTCAAGGTCAGACCGCGCCATTCTCAGAGAAACTGCAGAAAAGCCAGCTCATACTAACTGTTAAAACACGGTGGAGGAGGGGTCATGTTTTGGACCCCCCGCTACAGGACCTGAGCGCTCTGCAGTCAGTGATTCAACCATCAACTTCTCTGTATACCAAAGTACTCGAGAGTCAAATGTGAGGCCATCTGTCTGACAACAATTGCTTGGCTTAAATTGTCTCATGCAACAGGACAATGATCCGAAGCACAGCGGCAAACAGCTGCTGAAAAAAGCCAGGTCAAAGTCTAGACCTCAAACTGTTTAAATTGCTGTGCCTTTCACATACAACAGAACAACAGCAGCGCTGTGCTAGGAAAACAGTTCTTTTCTATGGCTTGTGTTGAAGCAATAAAGGATTTCTGCTGCATCAAGCAAACTGCAGCACAAGCGTACTGGATTTGAAGACCTGCACATTTTGCAGTCAGGCAACACAAATTTTGGACCGTTTGTTCAACATAGTAGTCAGTCACATCCAGATGAACAGAATGAAACTTTTGAAATAAAATTAAAACAATACCGTAAATTAATTAATTAAAAAACTGCGGTAACAAATGGTAATAAACCATTGTTACTCTGCAGTATATTCATCCGAAAAGTGCTGTCAGGAGTGTCGTGTGTGGATGAGAGGACGGGAGGAAGGGACCCAAACGCTGGACTCACGGTGGAGGATAATGGTATTTTTTGAAACGGCTGGCTGAACTGAAGCGACTGAACAGAACTGAACACACGGGAACGGCAGTGACAACATCAATGACACGACGGTGAACAGAAGGAAACTGAAGACTTAAATACTCTGACTGATGATGACGATTGGAGACCGGTGAGTACACAGCTGAACATAATCTGACTAATGACACATGCAGTGGAACTAGAACATAATGCACAGAGACAGAAGGTTGGCACAGTGAAACACGAGCATGTAGGAAATAAACTGAACATGAACAAACTGAAATCGCTGGGTCAACGACCCAGGAACCCTGACAAGTGAAATACACAACATTTCCTCTAAGATTGCTTGAAATATGGATAATCTATAATACCATAACTGGTCAAAACAGCTAAAATGCAAAAGATACATTTATAAATTGCACGTTTGTAATCCTCCCCTTGTCATGGGAACAGGAATTTGTTTAGCTTTCACCAGCATGCAGCTTCCAGTGATTTCAGTCTGCAGTTGCACGCCATCAATAAAGAACATGAGGGATTTGTTTTTATGAGAGAAAAACTACCCAATGTGGATTGAGTTACAGGCCACGGTGACTATTTGAAATTAGGCATGATGGTGGATGTCTATTTCCTTTTTTTTCTTTGGATGACTAATTTTTGAATAATGGGCACCCAGCTAAATAATCAGAAACACTCGGGAGGGGGGGGGCTATGAACTGAAGACCACGCTGAGGGGAAGAGCGCTGATTTCTACACACCAGATTAAAAGTAGGATTAGCGTGTAAAAGTGGTTTCCCCTTTGAGCAGCCACAAATGAAGATAGTTCATACTGAGCACTCCACACATTTTCCACCCTTACCGCAGACTCCGTGGATTCAGGGAAGAAATGCTTGGGGATTTTCTCCCTTTTCTTTGTGGTTAGGCCTCACACTATCTTGTTAAATTCTGACTCCGTTTTTAATTGATGAGAAAGAAATTTGGGCTGGGGAGATTTTCAAATGCTCGTGGCAGCTCAGTGCAAATTAGGGAAACTTTTGAGGGATGCCGGATTAAGAACTTTTACAATAGGATTTTATAGCATTGTTTTTCTGGACACATTTCAGCACATGTTTCCATTTCTATTTTAGACTAGAGAATACCAGCTCCAGTTTGCTTATTGAGCTTTGATTGGAAAACTTTACAGAAAAGCTTGCACTTAGTTGATGAGGTACAGCGTGTTGCCAAATGAATGGAAAGCTTTCACACTAAAAATAAAACTGTATTCAACTCTTCTGGAAACACTCTTTGGACGAGCTTTTATTTTTATTTTGCTGCGTCCACATCTGTATGGAAGCAATGTGTTTCGCAGTTTAGCTGTTAAATCTGCTCCGGTTTGCCTTCCGCCAGCAGCTTCAAACAAAGTGTTAACAAACTGTGTGCAGTCAATCACTTTGAATGAAAGAAGTCTGCACCTGGGCGTCATGCATGGTTCTTTTTAATTTGTCAAAGACCCCATTCATTAGTCGGTGAGAATGAATTATGGCTCCACAGTTTGGCCCGTGAAGATATAACACATCCGTTTTTAATTTCCTCCATTGTGTTAGTAATAACTAATGATTAATGCAACTGTCGTGTGCACACGCACAGGAGAGTCCATCAAACACGGGATAAAGACACATATTCACCGAAAAACCTCAGTTGATGTATAAATATGCACATTGAGTCCTGTCACACTGAGCTGCTTTTATGCCTTTCCAAAAATGACATCAAATCAATTTCTTGGCCGTATGAGAGCATGTCTCTTTGATGCAATATGTCATATGCATTCCCTCTGACTCAGTCCTTCCTATGGTTGGTATTTTTTTTCCTAAGAATAGCCACACCACAGCCCCATCTGGTGACTTGCAGTGCAGCACGCAAATCTAGACCTAACGAATGGTCAATTGCTCAACACACTGACAGACACGAGCTGGTAATCAAGGGATAACGCCTTATTCTCTCAAAGAATGGACAGTCCAACGTCTTATTTAAATATTTATAGTTGTTTTTCAGTTAGACTCGACGCTGCAGCATTCCTGCCTTACACTGTATAGTCAAAAAAACAAAGGCTGGATGCTGATTTAAACTGATATTACACACTACTATAAAACAAACTGAAAACAGTTCAGTGTCCCTTCAGTGAACCATTAAAGAATAGGTACATGTTCAAGCCTGTATTCATATTCACATTGTTTTTCATCTGAACCTGCGATATTTGACGCAATTACCTCAAGCAAGATGAGGTCTGCCAGAATATGCCATAAATGGCATGTTACAATAGATTTAACAGGTCTCAGATTCAACCAGCCACATCCTGCCAAGTTATTCTACCCTGTAGTCTTTTTGTGAACCTCTGTTCAGAAAAGTTGGCACTTGTCGCGTTTAGATTTTTATACATAGCACATCGCTGGTCCCAAATTCTACAAAAGCCCTAAACTCATCAACATTGAGTCAGTCTGGGATTACATGAAGTTACAAAATGTGTTAAATCCACAGGCTGAGGACAGTTTGCTCTGTCTATGACATTCACTGTTACCATTCTCCTTTTCTTTTCCTCCAGTAAAACCCTTCAAGGGACTGTGCATAACATTTCTGTCAATCCATTTTTTTTTTTACCCATTTCAGGGTCATGTTTGGGCTGGAGCCTATCCCAGCTGTCATAGGGCGAGAGGCAGGGTACACCTGCACAGGTCACTAATCTATCACAGGGCTATCACAGAGACAGACAGCCATTCACAGTCACACCTATTGCCAATTTGAACCACCACTTGACCTAATGTGCACATCTTTGGACTCCCGGAGGAAGCTGGAGTATCTGGAAAGAACCCACACAGGCACAGGGAGAACATGCAAACTCCACACAGAAAATCCGAGCAGGCCAGTAGCCTCACTGTGAGCCTGTAGTGCTAATCACCGCACGACCACATAACAATTCTCAGATACTAAATGCACACCAGCAGCTCTCTGACAATGTACTCTGATCGACTCTGTTTATAAGACTCAGTTACCACCTGGGCTGACATCATGAGTGATGTCACCGTTATTGTTGCTGAACCGAAAGACTGTGGTCCTCATGTAATCCCTGCTCAAAGCGTCAAAAATACCTTCTCAGGCTCGTTGACACGGTGCTGGTTTATGTGCTGAATGTTAAACCAGAGCTGAGCTCCAGCTTTGAAGCCGTTGTTAAAAACCTGTGAGGCTTTAATACCTGCAGTCACACGGGTACAATGAATAGTATGATTCATACCTCATAAAAGACGACACCTGTGAGCACATAGCATACTAACCCTGTGAGGAAAAAAATGGGCCACGGAAACATTTCCCAGCTCCTGAATCTAATTGAATCTGTCATAACTGTTCTAATGACAGACATGCATAACCCCAGAGTTCCCTGCAGGACAGGGCTTGGCACTAAGAGTGTTGCAGACAACATGCCCTACAGGTGTGGGAAGATGATGTATATAGACTCAGGTTACGGCAGATTGGCCTGGGACAGGCTGATGGAGGCTCTGATTGATCCTGAAAACAGAGAAGCCTGTGGGAGAATTGTCTCTGAACCTGGAGGAGAAGTTTAAAAGTCTAAGAACTATCAGGGTACGGTGAAGGTTGACATCCTAGAAGTCAAAATTACACTGGATGTGCAGAAACACCACAGCTGATAATCTGGGTTAATGGAGGCGCTCTTTTATGTGTTTCAGACTGTTTAAAGCAAATCAAAGAAAGTATCAAATGCAGTATTTAGGTGTGACGCAATTAAACATTCGGAAGGAAATACATCTCGGCGGGTTCAACATGACATGACAGTGAGTTCAAATGCTCAAATGGCCTCCACAGTCAGCTGATCTCAGTCCAATAGAGCCTCTTTAGGATGTGGTGAGACAGGAGATTCTCATCATAGATGTGCGGCCAACAAATCTGCAGCAGCTGTGTGATGCTAACATGTCAATATGGGCCAAAATCTCTGAGGATGTTTCCTGCACCTTGTTGAGTCTGTGCCGTGAAGAATTAAAGCACTTCTAAAGGCAAAAGCAGGTAGCTACAGTATGTACTGAACTGGCCGGTAAGTGTAGCCATGTTCCTAAAGAACAGCTGGGTAGTGAAACCTGTATTTCAAACTCCCGCAGTGACAAATCTGATGTTACTTTCAGCTGCTCCCTTATTCACAGGGGGCGCCACAGTGGGTAGCTCCACATGTTTGATTTGGCAGATATACTTTTTTTTTTTTTTTTTTAACTCCGGATGCTTTTCCTGATGCAACCCCAAAGGGATTTATCTCTTCTCCTGGGATTGTAGAAGGACTTTTCACTCATTGGGTAAATGTGTAAACTGCTACACTATGGAACTGATCCCGTGCTAATCAAACAGGTTTTTTTCAAACTGAATTCTTCTGAGGACAACAATCATTTTCAACCCATAAGCTTCTCTAAATTTTAATAATTCCTTACATATATTAAAACTTTAATACTTAAATGAACCATACGTTTTTTTTGTTTTTGTTTTTTGTAAAACTCATGGTCTTTCATACAATTTACATCTACACTATAATGTAAGGAATGTTTTCTTAACTTTACCTGTACCTTACTGTTATTATTGTAATTTTAGATTTTACTATATAACCCACTGGGAACAAAAGCATTACCACTAATTATTGTGGGGAAAAAAAATCAACTTTTATATCAACATTTTGAAGTACTTGTTTTTAAGTATTTTGAGTGGGTATCAAACATCTGGTGTACAAGATTATGAAGAGACACTTTTTCAACATTAACATAAAAACATATATGTGATTATACATAAATCACATCTGCGCTGAGAATACTATTTGAACTTTAATGCATTTATAAAAAGATGAATACTGATATAAACTGTCAGAAATTACCAATAACAAGTATTTTTTTTAATGGAGGACTTGTTTTTATTATGAAATAGCTTTCTTATTTACTGTTTTCTGAAAAATATGAAGTTTCTCAAAAAGGAGAATACAAGGTGCTGTTTTCAAGTTTGTGCAGTCCTTTTATTTTTTACAGCAAATGATTAAAAAAGAATAATAAATTGCAAAAATATAATGATCTAATGCTCATTTTAGTTTAGTTTTTTTTTTTTTTTTACATCATTGCATCTCTCATTTTAATACTATAAATTACTTCATAGTCTGGTGAAAGACATAGTGACACTGTGTGATGAATATGTTTTTTATATCATGGCTAAAATACAGTAAAATAGATTACAGTTGTCCTGATTTTGCTCAAACGGTGTCACGAAACTGTGTGTTGTACTTCGGCTCTTCTAAAATGCTGGGCAAGGCAGCAAGAATTGATCAGAAATACAGAATCGGTGGCACAGCACTGCCATCTGCTGATGCGCAAAGATTTTAAAAACGATTGAATCACCTTCTCTTCACGAGTCTTTATCTCATCTGCCTCCGTTAAGTCTCTTTTCCCACTAATGGTCTTGTCTGTCTACTGTAAATCTCATCGTAACAATGTCCTCGATGCCAGCCTGCAGCTCATCGTGCTGCTGCACGGCGGAGACTCCTTTAGGGGTCCCGGTCAGGATGAGATCCCCTTCCTCCAAGGTGATGAAGTCGCTGATGTAGCTGATGAGATACGGGACGGAGAAGATCATCTGAGAGGTGCAGCCGCTCTGTCGAAGCTGATCATTTACTTTCAGCCACAGGTTGACCTTCCCCGGGTCAGGGATGCGCTCTTTGGGGATGAACTCGCTGATAGGACAGGAGGTGTTGAAAGCCTTGGCCATGGTCCAGGGCAGACCTTTGGACTTGCACTCATCCTGGATGTCTCGGGCTGTCATGTCCAAGCACAGAGCATAACCCGCAACATGCTCCATAGCGGCGGACTGCGGGATGGCCGTGCCCCCTTTCCCGATCACCACCCCCAGCTCCACTTCATGGTGCAGATTAGTGGTGTAAAGGGGCACCAAGATAGGCGAGCCCTCTCTCACATATGCAGTAGGAGGCTTCAGGAACAAGACAGGCTCCTTAGGAATCGCGTTTTTCAGCTCTTTGGCGTGATCCGCATAGTTTCTCCCAACGCAAATGATCTTCCTCCCCCATTCCCAGAACCGAGAAATATTCCGTGCTGTCATCGTGGAGAACCGTGAGCGGTTTCGGCTGCCTTAAAGCAGTCAGCACGAGTGTAACTAAACTTTGACCGACACCGTTTGACCACTCCGGAACATCAACCTACGGCAAGCCTGAAGGGACATGCGCAGAGCACAAAAGTCGAATCGATACTATCTTATTTGAGATAATTACCGGGACTAAAATGTAAAACAAAACCACTTACTAACTTTATTAAACTACTCTTGTGCAGAATTACGTAAACAAGTTAGACAGTCACGTGTAACTTGTTTACGTAAATAAATACGTAGATAGATCATTCCCGATCTATCTACCCGAGACTTGATTGGCGGAGCCTTGGAGGGCAAAGGTCAAAGGGAGCGGAGGCGGAACTGAACCAAAACCAAACTTTTCTGGTTTGCACAAATGTGATAAGACTTTAGCTACTGTTGTTATGTTATTCAAGTCACTAGTAGGGAGTGCCTGCACTCTATTAGGAGCTGCGACAGCCTTAAAATTCGGTACGTCCACACGGTTTTCTCTCATTTTCAGCCCGCGAAGGTTTAGCGTAGTTTTCGCTTGCTTCGCTGCCGTTAGGTGGGTAGGTAGGTGGCGTTTGTTCGTTTGTTTATGTTCTGTCGTCTTAAGATGGGGGGGGGGGAGCTGTCACATGAGCACAGCCGGCCTGTCTGAGCTCATACCTGTTTCCTCTTATATAACCTCCTCTATGACAGTCACATCGGTGTAATTAATTAGCGTGCCCACAAAAAATCCAACACCGAAGCGTGTTAACGTGTGGCGTTCACTTGTCCAGCGGGGCGGTGAGGTGTCTTACGTTTCTCGCGTTTGTGGCATTAAACGAATGTAAGGCAAGGAATATGTGAATATATTACAGAGGTACAGGGAACTAGAAGTTAAACTGTCCCGATTTCTGTCTGATGTGGCTCGGTTTTAAATATTGACTTTTATCCCCTCATGAAGCTCCGGTGGAAGTCAAGGCCCAGGCAGCCGCCCTCCTTCACAGTGTGGTAAGGAAATCTAATCTGGTGGAGCAAGCAAACATGAGGATTGAACTGCTCCCTGCGCTGTCTGACAACTACATGTACCTACTGATCGATGTGGACTCCAGAGAAGCAGCTGTTGTAGACCCCGTGGAGCCAATAAAGGTCTGTTCAGTCACTGTATCATATTAAGTAATGTTAAACCAGTTGACAACACTTTAACACCAATGCAGAAAGTCTACCTACAAGTAATTGTGTTAACCTTTACACACTATTCAAGTCAAAATTGTGTCCTTTTAAAAATATTTGATAGCAACATAGTTTTCTTTTTGTTTTGTCTTTTATTTATTTTTTTATTTTGAGCCTGAAAGTATTAATATTATTATTGTTGTTGTTGTTGTTGTTGTTACTATTATCATTATTATTATAATTATTACATGATATGGTAGTAGTAGTATAGTTGCTCCATTTAAATGAGAGAAAGTGTGTGAAATAGTTTAGACACTTTTTTGTTTAGTTTTTGTGTTTCTGACTAACTTTATGTCTATACCTAAAATGATCCAAAATCTTATACTGTTGTACAGGTGCTACAATCTTTTGTAAACTGAGGCTGTTTGTGATGAAATGTGATTTTTAGATCTACCAGTGTGGGTCAAATAAAAAAAAAAGTGGTTTTAGGGAATCTTGTGTGCAAGTCATGCCTATGTGGGTTTTTTTCCTTCTTTATTTTTTATTGGACAGATGTGACAGACGTCAAGGGGGACCTTGACACTGTCACGTAGACAGTCTGCGTCCTCACTATATTTGCCCAGCTTCCCACAGAGACCGGTACCAGCTGGTCTTTGAGGTGGAGGGATCTCCAAACAGTGCACCAGAGGTTATATAGATGTCAGTGTGTGCCTTTAGGGATGGTGCCTTGACACAGACATGAGATTTGAAGTGACTCAGCATGATGGTGCAATGGTTAGAAGTATTAGGATTGTTGCCTTTCAGCAAGATTATAAAGATACCTGAACTGTTATTTAGGTGAGTGTGGGAAACACTTGCGCAAGTTCCACACATGCAAGGTGTCCTACCACTGCCCTGAATACACACATTAGTTTGCAATGAACAAGTTATTGAATTATTATAGATATTGTTATAGGCTGCAGTTACAAGGATTTTTTTATGACATATCAAGGGGCAATGTTTAACAGTTGTAATAGTTTTGCATTGTTATATAATAAATCCCAAAAGTTGAGGTCACTTCCATTTTGACTTTGAGTAGAATATAATTAAATCATAATTTCTCTCTTGCTTTCAAGTATTAGATTTTTTTTTCACTAAAAATGAATCTTGTAAATCTCAAAAATACACTATCTGGTCTCTGAAACATTAATTATGCATTAATCATCCAATTTTTTTTAGATATGCTATTTATGCATATTCTATTTATATAATCTGTAGTTCAAAATGTTGTATAAACATTTATACCAGTTCTTAGCATGGGTCAAAACTGACCCCAACCATATTCTGAAGGCTTGAAATGCAAATAGTTTATAAGGGTTAAAATAGTCATTCATCAGTAAGAATACATATAGTGTTCAGCATCATAACTCTGAGAAAATCCACTCTGCATTTTGCTGGTGATATTGTGGACTTAAGAAAAATACATTATTGTTATTATTATTATTATTATTGTTGTTGTTGTTGTTGGGTGTAGGTCAAAACATAACCCTAGACTATTGAAAACACTACATAATTCTATCCAAGCGTGATTGATTTCTTCTTATTTATGTATTTATTTATTTATTTTACTATTTTTATTTCATTATTTTTGTATGGGAGGTGCCTACTTTCAGGACAGTTTGCAGAAAGGTGCAGAGTACCTTATATCAGTTTGAGGTTAGTGTGTATGTGAGAAAAGGTTAAGTATGTACTGGATAGAATACTGTAACTGTTGCAGGAAAATGCATCCAATCTTTTTATTCAGAGAATACTGAGAATGAAATTTGATATGATGTGCATTTTTATCTGCCCGACCTTTGTTTGGGCATTATAATGATATGTAGTGAAGGACAGACACGACTTTCCAACTACGCAGTAGTCCTTAGTTTGGAAGAAGACCAATCTCCTTTCAACTATATACAGAATCTGCCTAGTTTGAAAGTCTACTATCAAGTCAAAGGTATTTGTAATATTAGAAAATATCAAGAATTTGGTCATTACTACATTTAAAACTAGCGTGTGAGTAAGAAGTGCCAATTTGATGTTTTCAGCAATTTTTCAGCAAGTCCAAAATCCAAGAACCCTGACTGGCCCTACTAAATTAGTAGTAGAGGCCAAATCTGTGAATTCTCCATAGAAAAAGCTGTAACAAACACCTTTTTCTCTCCTATTCTTGATTAAGACCTTTAATAACTAATTGTTGTTGGATACTTATTGATCAATTAAGTAGTTATATTGGCGTGGCTCCACTCAGCATTTTTTTTGTGTGCTTTGAACAGGTTGTTGAAGCTGTCCGAAAGCATGGTGTAAAACTCACCACAGTTCTAACCACCCATCACCACTGGTAAGCTACTGCTTACTTTATAACATTGATGATTTTTTTTTTTCAAGATTATTTTTCCATAATAAGAAAGCTAAAAAATTACTTATTGTACCTGTTAAGGCAAAAGATCCATTTTATATTCATCACCATTACCATTAATATAACCACGTTCACATCCAGCGTGCTGTGTGAACAAAGTATTAGGTCCACTCTGATCATGGAAGGCTGTGACTGCAAAGTAACCTACCTACTGTACTGTACTGTACTGTACTCACTCAAAATTTGTAAAGTCTTTTTTAGGACAAGGTTTGCTTATATATTTCTCCACCAGTTTCTCACGCAGGGCTGCAGTAGGAGTCAAGTGATTTTGTTTGCTTTGATTTGCTTTCTTTTAATTTTCTCATGCTGATGTACATCTTACTACCTGGTCACATGCTGCATTTAGCAGCAGCATTCTCCAGTCTAACAAAGTGCTTCTAGGAAAAGCTTGTGGCAGACATTGTGTTTAGCTTGATGCTGACTGACAACACAGACCACAAACTACCTGCATCATTATACTAGCATTACTATAATAATGGTGCAAATAGCCTGCAAGAGAAGGAATGATGGCCTAAAAGGTGTTGCTGTGCAAACATGATCCCAAAACATCAGATGCTGAAGTCAGAAGATGCTCCTACTACTTAAGACGTCATCACCCCGCCTATTTCCTGTCATTATGTTTCCCAGAAATCGGCAAATTGTCTTGATTGTTTTGCTGTGAATACCATTTACTGGTATTAAATGCTACTGCCCATTAAATGCACACTTTATAGATAAACGTTTGCTTTGGCTTCTTATGCTAAGAACCCGCTAAACCTGTATTGGACAAAAGAGTAATACCAACACACTAATTTTCTGTTTTAGGGATCATGCCGGTGGAAATGAGAAGATGTTGAAACTAATGCCAGGTCTGAAGGTCTATGGAGGGGATGACAGAGTTGATGCCATTACAAAGAAAGTTTCTCATTCCAACACTTTCAAAGTGAGACGAGCAAACTCTCTGCTCTGTGGTCCAACTATAAGCTTCAAATGAACGATTGCTCACTTATGTTTTTCTCTCCTCAGGTTGGCTCACTCCATGTTAAATGCCTTTCTACTCCTTGTCACACAACTGGTCACATTTGTTACTACGTGACCAAAGAAAACAGCACTGAACCACCAGCTGTCTTTACAGGTGTGGTTACTTAAGTTAAACATTTATCTGAGATAAACTGCGAGTGTAAATAAAGACATGTTTTGTGTGAACTTAAAGGCCCTAAGAACTCCTGTTTTTCCCATGCAGGGGATACTCTGTTTGTGGCTGGCTGTGGGAAATTTTTTGAGGGTACAGCAGAGCAGATGCACAAAGCCTTGATAGAAATTCTGGGGCGCCTTCCTCCTGAAACGGTAACTGCAAACATAGGTGTTAATTTTACAGATTTTTAGGATGGAAAAGGAAAGAATTTAACTTTGCTGTATGTTTAAGGTGTGTGACTAACTTTAGTGTGTTTGTTTAAGCATGTCTATTGTGGTCATGAGTACACCGTCAACAATCTGAAATTTGCACGTCATGTGGAACCGCACAATGAAGTAATTCAGAAGAAGTTGGCCTGGGCAAAGGTACGTGATTCATACAGTAACCACTTCAAATCAGTTATCCTTAATTAATTAAAACAACTTTGCAATTTTTGTGTATTTATCTGTCTGTAGGAGAAGTGCAGCAACGGAGAACCAACTATTCCGTCCACTCTGGCAGATGAATTCACATTTAACCCCTTTATGAGAGTAAAGTATGTATAACTTCATTAAAAACAGCCATGTGAAAAAGAGTTTTCACAGGACTTAATGCAGTGCTGTAAAAAACTAAGTACAGCAATACTACTTCTATAGGAATTTAGAGAATAAGCAGTAGCCAGATGCTGCTAATGAATTGGACTTGATAAACTGATGATCAGCGAGTGTGGACTTGTAGAAAAGCTGACATTTAGGGGTCTGTTAATATAACTAAGGTAATACAAGTCTTCCCAGGAGTAGATGTCCCGGCACAATCATCTAACAGTCAGACTGTAATGCTCAAAGAAAGTGGGAAAAAAAGAGAGCTCCATCTTAAACTTGACAGGCATAATTTAGCATGTTAAATGTAAAAGTTTGTGACATTACAATTAGAAAAATACTCAACAAGTATGGCTGGTTTGGAAGGGTTGACAGGAGAAAGCCTCTTCTCTCTAAAAAGAACATGGCAGCATGACTTAAACTTTGTAAAGTTGGATCAAACCAAACCAAATATCCTTGGGCAAGATACTAACCCCATGTTTGCCTACTGGTGGTGGTCAGAAGGCCCGGTGGCGCCTGTGTCCGGCAGCCTCGCCTCTTGTCAGTGTCCCAGGCTACAATGTAGCTTGCCATTGCCAGTGTGTGAATGACTGAATGTAGTGTAGTGTAAAGCGCTTTGGGGTCCTTAAGGACTAGAAAAGCGCTATACAAAAAGCGCTATACAAAAAGCGCTATACAAATGCAGGCCATTTACCATCAATGAACTGAAGCAACATCATGTAGAGGAGAGTATGTCGAAATTCGTCTGCAATGATGTGAGAAACTGTGAGTCATACAGGAAATTATTACTTATTGCTGCTAGAGCTGGTTGTACAAGCTACTGAACCTGGGGTGCACTTACTTAGTACAGGGCCCTGTGAAATTTTTCTTTTTCACATCACTGTAGTAGTAATTACAGATAATGATAATTTGTTTTGAGGTACCTACAGTGAGAGTGCTGCCTGACTACATTTGTTTTCCCCCCCCATGTGTAATTTAGAGAGCCGTCCGTTCAAGAGCATGTGAAGCAGACAGACCCTATCGAGACCATGAGAAGTCTTCGGAAGGAAAAAGATAATTTCCGAGTGCCCAAGGAGTGAAAGCCCTGTGCACCAGAGTTGGCATTTCAACTGATTACAACACTGCAAGCTGTCAATTATATACTCAAAGAAATACCTGCAACTAATCTGTAAACCAACTGAAAAACTGCACATCCATTGCGTTGACTTCAACTCAAGGTCCATTTTTTTTCTATTACAGTGTTCAGCATAACATATTAGACTATAAATCTATAAATAAGTCATTATTTTAGATATATTTAAGTTTTTTGGGTTGGCAGTTTTAAGGAATAAATGGCCATTATTTGAATGTTATAAAATGAGGAAAAATGTAGTTATTCTGTAAATGTATCAGAAAAGTTATTTAGTCTTATGCTTTAATATATTGATGTTCAAACTACTGTTTCACTCAGCGTTTAAACATTTAACAAGACGAGGACCACATGAGTAACAAATGTTGGCGTCTGTGGACACTTTCTGTGAGTTGGTTTAATAATAGGTAATCATTTCTTCGCCTGCAAAGATTTGTATCAATGTTTCTTCATGTCATTTATTTTCACGCTTGCTTAAAAGATGCTAGTTTGGTTGTTTATGTGCAAAATACAGCATAGCTGCCTTTACATATAAGTAATCAAAGTGATCTGTGAGCTCAGCCTTGTCTACCTGTTGTGTCAGCATTGTTAGAAACCCCAAATCATGTTTTGCTCGCAAAGTAAAATCTTTCAAGGACTATTGCATGAAGCAATTTGGAAAAAGCAATAAAGCACATTTGTTTCAGTAGGTTCACACAAAAGTTTGTGTCAATAAATTGTGTCATAAGCAAAAATATATTCCTGATGCAGAATAAGGCCATTAAAACTGTTATTCTCATATACATCTCATATTATTGGATTATTACAGTAGTAGAAGTTTGCCTTTGGCGAACGCTTTCATCTGTGTTATCTAAATTTTCCAGTTACATTTTGGGAGATGCATTGGGTTATAATTGCTAAATCTTGTCTATTAGCAAACCATGGAATTAAGCTTCTCTCATGTCTAAATATGATGAAAGTATTAAGAAGCAGGTCCAGTAGGATTTTTTAAAAATAATTATTATTTTGTTTCATTTAGTAGGTGATTGATAATAATAATGGACACATTAATATTATTAGGACTGCACACAGTCCTAATAATGCAATTGAGGGGAAAAAAAACAAATGTGTAAGCACATTATGGATATGTAGCCATACTTAATCTGTGGGCTACTCAGAAACAATAGTTGTGGGCCTTTCAAAGAAGTCCGGAAAAGGGAACCATAATTTATAAAATGTGTTTTTTTACCCACAAACTGTATATCTATTTTTTTCTAAATCCATACAGGACATATCTTATACCCATTGCACATACGAGGGGGGAGAAGAGTCTTTCCACTTAACTAAAATAGATCATCTGGCCAGCAGTAATGAAAGGTTTAATGCGCTGTGTCTGGAGTTGGGCAACTTCAAGTTCTGGCCTGCACCAAACGTAGCACAGAGTGACTCTGGTCTAATTTGATGCCGCATGACTTCAGACATTGTATAGAAAACAGAGGTCCAAAAGTTGGCCAACGAAGGACAGGACCAGTGCATATGAAGTAATGTACCAGGGGCACCCCCACACCTTCTACAGGTTGGGTCTGCCTCTGGGTATATGCGCACCAACTTAGCCCTTAAATTCAATCTTAAATTGAACGAGTGTGTGTCGAGCACACACTGATGTATTGTGAACTTGGCCAAGGATAGAGTCCCACAGTTCTTCTGTGAAATGAGAGTTAAGGTCCTGTTCCCATTTAGATTTGATGGCAGCTACTGAAGAACATTTTAAATTGGAAATTGAATTGTATATGGCTGATATTATGCCCCTAGAGGCTGGATTGACTATTAAAAAGCCATACTTTATCCATTGTTTAGTAATTTGAACTATATAAATGCACCACATTCATGTTTGCTTCTATATAAAAACCCTTTGCAAAATAATGATTAGCCATCCTAAAAGGTGTCAGATGATGTCTGAAAATGCCTATTCATGCTTTACTAATAGTTAATTACTATTATAAAATAATTATAGTCTTTAACAATGTAAAAATGTGAATAATTATTTGAATTTTTATATGTTAATAATTTAACTGGTTTTTATTTTTAACCAAGGCTTGTACATTTCCAGGGGCAGAGAACCATGAATCAAGAAAAAACACATTGATAAATAAGCCCCTACGACACACACGCGCTCACACACACGTATATATTTGTAACAAATTTAAAGGTGGTTGACTGTTTCCAGCTCGATTAAAAGGTCTTGGTTTTGACCCTTTGATTCCACGATGTCGCGATAACTTCTTCGTCTGACAGAAATGTGTTAATAATTTGAAGAGGATGGGCACAGTCTAGCTGCAACAAACGACCTGATCGGATACACTTAAACAGAGGTAGGCAGATTTTAAAAACTGTTTTTAGATTTTAGAGTCATGTGACATCATCAGGAAGTACTCGGCTACATGACACTGTAGTTTACGGGCTGGCGCAGCTTACACCGGCCAGCATGCTTATATCGGCTACCTGTTTATGCTTCACGAAGTATTTAACATCTCGTGCAGAAGACAGGTGCGTTCAAGTAAACGATTCATATGTTGACTAATCACACCTCTTCTTGAAGCGTCGCTCACTGTGGTGCGCATGCGTGTGCGGGTACCATGAAGGTAAAGGTGATCTCCATCCTGGAAGACAACTACATGTACCTGGTGATAGAGGAGCAGAGCAAACAGGCGATAGCTGTGGACCCGGCTGTGCCACACCGGGTGAGAGACATTGCTGTGTCTGTGATTTAAAAATGGCGTCATACTTAAGAAAAGACTTAAACTTATTTTTTTTGATCATCTATGTATCTAACAAAACAAGGCAACAGTTTAAAAATTGATTCAGTGAAAAATCGAAGACTGGTGTGTTAAAAATAAGGAAAATTTAAAAAGCAATAAGCAATATTCATAGATGCTGTAGAGAAAGTGCACTACAGATACCATAATTGCTTTGAGAGTGTTTATGGAGAGGTCAGAGGTATACAGAGGTCAAAAGGAATTGCACTGTCTCCAGAGAAAGCATGATAGGGTGCAAAGAGACACACTCTGGAAGTCAGTATGAGGAAGTGAGGAGTGACAGAGAAGTAGGGTGATGCAGGACCTGTATGAGGACAGCGAGATGGTGGTGAGGTGTGTTTGCTATGATTATGGTCAGGCAGGAGCTCTGTGGGGACTATCATGTTTGCAGCAGACACTGTGATTTGTAGTGAGAGTGAAGCAAAACAGAATACGTGTGTGAATGAGAGGGCGACAGGTGTGAATCTGCAAGGGGCAAAAGAAGGGAAGGTGGATCCGTTTAAATATGAGCCAACAAAAGAAGAAGAATTTTAGGGCTGCAATAAATGTTTGCTTTCCTCATCATTTAATGCACCTTTTACATTCTCCTACTATTACACTTTTCTGAAGCTAAAACAATCATAGGACAAAGAAGCTGCACTTGAGGACTGTTTGGCTGTTTTGCTTTAAAAGTGACTGGATGATTTCCCCCCCACAGCTGCTAGAAATAGTGAAACGAGAAGGCGTCTCCTTGATAGCTGTTCTCACCACACACCATCACTGGTAAGAGGAGAGTTTCGTGTCAGGTAACAACACTGCAAAGCATCTCAGTCAAATTGAGGCTAATGGAGTAATCTGGTGCCTCTGCTTACTAGGGACCACGCTCGTGGGAACGAGGCTCTGGTGAAGGACGTCCCTGGCCTGAGGGTGTACGGGGGAGACGATCGAATCGGGGGTCTGACGGATAAAGTGACAAATGAGCAGGAACTGAAGGTGTCCACAAAGCGCCTACAGGAGCTCGATGAAGATGCTGTTTAGCTGCTTTTTAAAATTTTACAAACCTGTTGTCTTTTCGAGTTCTGATTGTTTTGTTTTTTTTGCCTCGTTGTCCTTTTCTTCATCTGCAGTTTAGCTCCATCAATGTGAGGTGCCTGTTTACTCCCTGCCATACCTCTGGTCACATGTGCTACTTTGTTTGGGAGGATGAGTGCACTGACGCCCCTGCTGTGTTCACAGGTCTTTTTCTGTACACATAAAGAATCAGTGCACCGGTTGAAATCCAAGACACTAGTAGATTTCGCCATACCGCCTCTGACTGTACAGTAAAGGCAAAAAAAAGACTCACTTCATGTTGCAACTGTTGTGTCTTCAGGCAAATAATCTTAATAACTGATTTCTGAGTGGCTAGAGATATGAATACTATAAGTTGTCCATGTTGTGTGCGATGACAAAAACTGACCACTGCCTCCTGTGACATCCCCTTGTCCTTTCTTTGGGTTGCTAGGGGATACGTTGTTTATTGGTGGATGTGGACGGTTCCTTGAGGGTACAGCAGAGCAGATGTACCACAATCTCACCCAGGTGCTTGGTTCCCTACCTCAAGACACGGTTAGTGGAAATAAGAAATAGTAACTGTTTGCGTATGCGTGTGTGTACGACCTCTACAGGGTTAACAACAGCTAGCATGACCTCAGATAAGTCTAAGTCGCTATAGTGAATCATCACTCCACAACAATCAGTGAATTGAGGGCAGGACTGGCTCTCTTTTCACCCTTCATAGAACAAACTGTCAAATGGCACAAAGCCCAGAATGAGTAAAGATACTGAAGCTGTCCTGTGAGCTAATCCCTATTTTAAATGAGGCTTTGTTCGTCTTTTAGAAGGTGTTTTGTGGGCACGAGTACACCATAAAGAACTTGAAGTTTGCCATGCTGGTGGAGCCAGAAAATGAAAAGGTTAAGGAGATGCTGAGCTGGGCCAGGGTGAGCATGATACAGGAAGCTGCTACAAGGATAAGGCTTGCAGATTTCTCTGGTGTTAGCCTGTCTCCTGATACTCAAATATATACAGATTACACAGTAGGTGGTCCACGACTATTTCCAGTATGTTAAAGGCATTTCAGTTAGATCATTGTTGTTGTTTTTTTTAAATATCTTGGACAACAATGGTGGTCTGTTGCACAGATAAGTAATCTATTACAGGCTTTTGCTGCACAGAGAATAGTCCAAGCCTTAATCTTTAAATACATTTAAATATGTTTATACCAGGTTTCTTAAAGTGTTTGCTGTTTCTGCAGGCAAGAGATGATGATGACAAACCCACAGTGCCATCTACACTGATGGAAGAATTCGAATACAACCCTTTTCTTCGTGTCTCGTGAGTCTGGATGTTTATGTATAGCATATATAGAGTGATGGGTCAGGTGAAACACAATTATTTTAAAATCAAGTTAGTCACTATAAGCAAACTTTATTTCCTGTTCCAGAAACAAAAAACTCCCTTTGAAGGAAACCCTTTGGGTCATTTCCAGCTCTGTGCTTTACCAGCTTTGCATCATTCACAGTTTAAAATAACCCTTGTTTATGTTATAATGGCTCTTGGAACTGCCTCCTACTACTGTAACTAACTTTCTTCTGATTGGCTACCCCTCACAAACAGATTAGATACATTTTCTAGTCACGATTCATCTTTGTTTATATTTTGCTCAGAAAATGGGAAATGGGTGGAGGGATTCATTGAAACAGCTACAAACATATACATGGAAATAAAAGTATATAAGACAACAACATATTCTGTACAATTCTACCAAGCTTTAAAGTTAATATTTAATATGACCACCTTTATTCTTTAATACAGCCTGAACTCTCTTAGAGAGGCTTTCTCATCATTTCTTTAAGTAGTCTTCAGGAAAAGTCCTCCAGACTTCTTGAATTAGCTTCAAAGCTCTTTTTTGGACCATGGCTGCTTTTTGTTCTGTTTTCTGTCCAGATGATCCCACACTGCTTCAAAAATATTGCAGTCCAGTCTCTGGGGAGGCCAGTCCATGACTAATAGTGTTTCACTCCAAGTGTGCTTTTACTGCATTGACAGTGTCGTTTCCACATTGCACTGATCTTCAGTGCAGTTCTTGTGTAATTTGGCATACCTCAGCTTTGCCTCCCTGTCCTTAAAAATTGCTTCTTAACAGCCACCCTTCCACTTCCTGCGGCTGAACAGATTTTCCTATTTGTTAATGGCATGACTTTCAGATGGTATTCATCTGCTATCAATATATATATATTTTTAGGCGTGCCACTTCTTCTTTTGTCTTCCACTAGTCCAGTTTCCTCTCTTTCTTCTTCTTCTTTTTTTTTTAAGGACACTGTACATCGAGCTTTCAGCGAATAGTTTTTTAAGCTACTATTTTGTGTCAGTCAAACTGTATTATCTTTGGTATTTTTCATAGATGCAATTGTAACAAATTATGTGTTTTTGTTACAGGCTGCTAGAAACAAAGTGCCTAAAGATACTGTTTAAAATAGGTTCTTTGCTAATTTGTCACAACACCGGTTCATCATTTGAGTTGGATTCGTTGTTTATGCTCGAATGATTCATAGGTCAATGTTAAGTGGCTGAATAAATAATAACAATAAAAAAACATTCATTTGAAAATGATTCACACTATTTTACACAAGACCACTTTAAAACGTTACAAGATAGTTTGATTCCTTGGAAGCAAAAGGGTGACTCAAGACTTGCACAACACTTCACGTACGACTGAAAAACAGGAAACGCTCAGTAACCGTGTGTTATTCACTATGCTCGAATCAGTTTGTGGTCAACTGTTTTTAAAACCTGGACTGAACTAGAGGGAAGCTGTTAGTTTTTTCAAATATTTTTATTTTGTACTATAGTGTAATGTAGTAGTGCATCAGTTGTGTTTCTTCCTTTTCAAATCTTTTTTTACTGCAGGGAGGAAGCAGTGCAGAAGTTCACGGGGAAGACTGACCCTATAGAGGTGCTGAGGGTCCTGCGAAAAGAGAAGGACAAATTCAAGAAGCCCAAGGAGAGACTTCCTCCTCATGCCATGCTGGCTCTGGAATGGGGGCTCCTCAGACCTTGAAGTCCACTTTCACAGGCCTCAGCAGTAGTATGTAAATCCGTTAACCAGAGCTAACAGAATGAGGATGAGGGTGAAAAACTGAATGCAGCGAGACACAGGACCTGTAGAGTGCATTGTTTTGTTGCTTTAAAACAAAGTCTGACCAATACACCCCTGAGTGCTGGTTAACCATCAAGTGGAAACCCCTCTTTGCATTTAAAATGCAGTATAAAGCTGCTGTCATTAAATATTCCTCAGAAACAAATTAATTTAGAGGCCGGTCTCCCAGTCTCTTACACACTAACTGCACCAGTTAACGTCTGTTAATACCAATTTTCAGTAAAACTGTCAAGATTACATTTTGTGTATTTATTGATTCAAATAACTGGTTTTGGAAGAAATGTAACCTTCAGTTCATTATTATTTGTATGCATTTGAAACTTTCATTGCTTTGATATTTACTTTTTTTTTTTAAGACATTTTTCTGTCTGGTAACATTGCTACAGTTCTCTCATTTAACTTTTTTGGTCAGTTTAGAGATGATGTATATGTGTATATATATATTTTCCAGTGTCTTTGTCCTCTTAATTTTGCAAGTGAAAGCTTCAGATCTAATTTACCTTAATTTAAGTGAATTTGTTTGTCATTTAGACTCTACCTTGTGCTCACTATTTTGGGACAGGTATTGAATATGTTAAAGTGGTATAGGGTAGAAAAATATATGCAGTGTACATCACTATGAATGTAAATTGCTGATTTTCATCCCAAAGATTACATGCACAAAATACAATAGCCTAAAAGCTGTATATGGGAGTCAAAAGATTATTTAATAA
This sequence comes from Neolamprologus brichardi, assembly GCF_056152115.1. Taxonomy (NCBI): domain Eukaryota; kingdom Metazoa; phylum Chordata; class Actinopteri; order Cichliformes; family Cichlidae; genus Neolamprologus; species Neolamprologus brichardi. The sequence goes on from NC_142107.1 coordinate 10,279,891, forward strand.
AACATCGGTGTCAATCCATATTCAGGACACAGTGTTCTTTTTTCAGTAACTTATAAAACACACAGCTATAATTAATTAATGTTTATTTTCAAAATGTGTACACACATGTAACGATCAAATCAATGAATACATTTTGCTTACATTTTAACAGGTTTTCACATATTTACTAAGAATATATGAGCTTGTTGGCTGTGTCAACTTTATACCAAAGTTTTCAGCAGCACAAAGGTGGCCCAGTGGCTAAATCACTGGGATGACTTTTGCTGAACCTGTTTGGTAGCAGGTTACCCTTCAGTGTTTAAAAGCAGGTTAAATGGCACATTTTCATCTTTAAATGCAATACAGATTCTCTGCTGGTGCTCGTGATGCCTTACATATGTGCACGTTATTAAGCTGTATCTTACTAACATCACAAATGAAGCCCAGCTGTAAAGCATCATCTCTGATTAGAATTGGATGACACTCATAGGGATCATTTTGTGTGCAAGAGGAGTCGTGTGATGTGTGAAATGCTCATTTTTTAATGTGAGTGTACATAGAATCTGAAGCAGAAATGCCAGTTTAACAGAGAAACTTGATAACCACCTCCATTATCGCTGACTCTGGTTTTAGGTTTTGTCAAGGCAGCTAAGGGAGAGACAGCCTGACTGTGTTGGTCTTCCTTCATTGTATACCCCTCTGGCATAAAGCTTTTAGGTGAGAAAAGTGATTTACAAAGAGGTATTAGCAAACATATTATATATTTGGACGATCTGTAGACACAGCCTGTCCAAAATTTGTGCAAAATAAAACTCTGCAGAAACACTCTGCTGGACAACAAAAAAACATGTATCACCACTTCATAGCGAGACCATTGGTCATTTTTTCCACAGTGTGGTATTGTGTGTGTAACAGCTCTTTGGCTCTTTCATCTCCTACACTGTTGAGCCAGGACTGGTACAATTCAGCTACGCGAGTGTCATCTTCTGGCAACAGGGGGCGCTCTGCTTTGTAGAGATCCTCAACTTTCTGGAGCAACTCCTTCTGGTTTTGGCCATTCGAGGGCTTCACCTGCCCGCCGCCATTCAGGCATCCTGAACAAGAGGTAAAGACAAACATTATATCTGCTAACATTAAATAACAAACGGCAAGCTGATGTGACTATTGTGGACTTTCTGCTTGTTGGTTATTCCCCTGACGATGTAATGCATGCATGTTGTACTATTCACTTCAGATGTGACTAAATGCTGCATCTTACAATTTCATGTCCATTTATATGTAGCGATGCCATTTTTAACACATTCTGACCAGCTTATCGCTTAGCGTGGCTAATTTGCATGTAAAAATTCTGAGGTAACAATTCAGTCTCTTATGTGGGTAACCTCCTATTCTAATAGTTCAAAAGTTCAATGGCTCACATGAAGAAAAAAAAAAAGGTATCTGGAAAGTTGAACATCTGCATTTTTCACCTCACCTGATGGGCAGGCCATAACTTCAACAAAGTGGTAAGGCGACTTTCCCCTCTTGAGTTTTTGCACCAGGTTCTGAATGTTGCGGAAGCCGTAGGCTGATGCAAAGCACAGCAGGACAACGCCATCTTTCTCTAGACTCACCTCCTGGAAGTCTTTATTCCTGTGGCAAAGAAGATCGTGTCTTTTTCTTGCATCATATAAATCAACAGAAACTGAACATTACCCTGACATGGTGGAGTGGCATAATCAGTCTCATGAGTAGTGTTACTTTGAGATGATCTAGCTACTGTGAATGTGCATCACGAGCACAGAATGTGTCCTCATTTATATTTGGTTTCGAGCTTGGCTGTTCCAGGACACATCACACCACCGTGAAGCGCTTCTGCTGCTTTAAGAAGAGGCGACATGCTCACCTGAGGGTCTTGTAGGTAAGATTCTTCACCTCCTCTCCGAAAAGGTGCTTGGCAGCATATGTAAAAACGTGATGCAGGTAACCTCCTGATCCACCCCCAGCATGACTCAGGAACTCATCTCCACAGAAACTGCTGAACCTGCGATAAAAAAAATAAATGAATAGGGAATGAGTCTAGCTATGCAGGTAGAATTGTATAATTACTTTATGTGAGTGAATTATCAAATTTAAAAAAAGATGCAAAATGAAAAAGAATGTACATTGCATCTGGGGCAGCAGACTCCAGATCATTAAGGGACACATTTTCCTCCTCCAGCATTTTCAGAACCTCCCCTTTAATAGATAGGAAAAATAAGACAGACGATAATGCGAGTCCATACGCACAAAGACCACTATAGGAGTAATCACTGTACCAGACGTGATGACACAATCCACTTCACGGGTCTCAGCGTTGGGCAGGTAGAAGTCTGACCGTGAAGCCTCAAGTTTCTTGTCAAAGCAAGGCATTACTGCCACATGGTAGATCTGCTGAGGACTCAGCTCCTAAAAATACATGGAACACACATTTCAGCAGCCTCTCTTTTTGAGACTTTTGAACTGTGTATATTTACACCACTCCTCAACAAATACAAAGCTCACCTGTCGTTGAGCAAAATAGCTTTTGACCAAAGATCCCATCATCTGCTGGGGGGAGCGAGTGGTACTAATAAATGGAAGAATATACTCCCCGTGAGTCTTCTCTGCATAACAGATCCACCCTGAACAAAAGATAGACACTTGCCTAAGAGAGTCCAGGCTGGGTTGAAGAATAAAGTTGGTCAGACTAATTATTGACTTTCAAGCTTGTTAGAATTGTACAAACTCTGTTTACCCATTATCTACTCTATTTCAGTTTCATTTTGCACATTTCAATAAATCACTCCATCTATTTCCACCATTTTTCTAGCAAAATATAAAGAAATGAAGGGTGGCCCAAGACTTCTACACAGTATTATGTCAGTTATGTGGCCCATCACTGTTAACTAACCCAACTACATACTGGATTACTAAATATTATTTGACACTGGAGGACTGACTTCTGTTAATTTAACCTTTGATCAAATCAATAAATATACCAAGTAGCTAATAAAATTTTAAACATTCTATCTTTCTTTGTGAGAGTGGAACATTTTTTTTTTTTTACACAAGGACAGTAAACGATGAAAGAAAAACAAGGATGACGTCAAAAAGGCGGGACCCTCCAACATCACTAATTTTACTTTGTGCTCCTGAGTGTTTCTGGTGGAATACCTGGACAGGCTGACGTTAGCATGGGCAGGGCCTTACTATCCTGTTCCTTCCTTTGGAAACGCTCCACAAACTCTCTCTGACTTTCCAGCAGACTAAAGGTCCGACTGAAGCTGGTATCAAACACATGATGAACTCCTGCAACAACAGTAACAACAACAATTTTTAAGAGGTGACCATGTCAACCTAAATCAGCCCATTGTTTGAATGCATATTTACACTCACCAAGGCCTTTGAAAAACGAGGTAAGCCTCCTGCCTGCCTCACTACTGCTCAGGTTATAATGTGCTGCCAGGGAGGCTCTGGCCTGTGGTGACACTGACACCACCACAATCTTTTGCTCTGTCTCATTGGCCTGAAGTTGAAATGATTCACAGGTGAAAATGATGCCAGGCGAAATTATTAGTCTCATGTAAGTAGCATTCAGACGACGTAACTCTACCTTGTTCCTACGGAGCACTTTGAAGAGCTCTTCATGGCTTTGCTGTGTGATGAGGACACTCTCAGCTGAGGTGATACAGCCACTGCAGGCCAAACAGTCGTTCAGTGTGATCTTTGCTTTCTCCAACTTCTGCTTCCCACCATCCTAAAAACACATTTGATGAACTCAAAATATGGGGCGGTGCAATACCTGAAATTCAACAACTCAAACTCAAGCCTTTAAACCCACCTTGTTGACTTGTACATAACTGCCATCATCTTCTATCTGTATTTTGGCCACAGATTTACCTTGTTTCTTCTCTAATTTGACAGGCTTAACACATTCCTGCAGAAAAAAGTCAACATAAGCAAATTTTTAAAAGAAATTAGCAATTTTTAAAACGCTAAATCCATATACAATGTTCTTTTAATGTTCTCAATTTTGGGGTTTGCCACGGTGGATCATCTTCCACCACCTGGCCCTAGTATCCCCTCCTGTCACACCAACTCTCTGCATGTCCTTTTTCACTACATCCATGAATCTCACTAAGGTCTACCTCTTTTCCTCATCCCTGCTTTCTCTGGTTCCACAAAGACACAGTGCAACACCTTCAGACCTTCTCTATCAACACTCTCAAAGCAAACATTGCTCCTTCTCGGAGCAACATACTGAAACACATACTGCTGCTCACTGATTGGTCACCTTCACCTTAGGTCTTCTTAACCTAACTTCCACACCTTTTTTTCATATCTTCATGGTGTGGCTCATCAGCTTAATCTGGTTAAAAGGTTCACCTATGGAGGAATGAAATGCCATCTCGATCAACCGCCTTTCCATTCATGTACAATAGAAAACAATTTATGACAACACCCAGAGGCACCAAAGAAAACTAAAACAACACAGGAAAAAGGATATGATAGGACATAAAACACAAAAGCATTGCTAGCGAGCGCGATAAGCTCTTTTTAAAAGACTTAAACAAGCAAAGCCTTGTTTCCAGCAGTTCGTCATACTTGCATCAAGATCGCTAGCAGTAAGCTAACTGCGCAACATCCGTCTCGTCACTTTAAAGTTCACGGATTTTACAAACTGAGACAAACTTACTCCAATTTATAAATATCGTAATATGGCGATCTTTGTTCGAAAACTACTCCATGTCAACTCACAACAGATAAGAACAGTTACGGTTAGATATGCTAGCCACTTGGGTAGGTTTTCTTCAATTAGTATTATTTTTTAATACATACACGTAAAGCTAATCACACGTTAGCGATGTCCCACAAAAGTACATATGATATTATAAGATGTTACACGAGTGTTACAAAACCTGCCTGAGAAGGAGTTATAAAATCATCGAGGTCTGTCAGCTGCAGCACACCGCTGAAATGAGAAGCCATATTTACTGCCGTAAAGTTTACTCGTATGTCGCGAATAGCAGGGAGAAACACGGACACAAACCTTAGAAATGTCAACTGTATACCTATGTGAATAAATACATAAATTATATTGTTTTACGAAGCCAAAACACTGATACCCACAATTATCTTTTTCTACGAATGTTTTCTTTAAAGCGTAAAACCATTTGACCCTTAAATGACCCCCCACTGCAAGGTCATTTAAGGGTAAAAGATCACCAGTACATTTGCCAAAGTCTTATTTTTGTACTGCTTAGTGTCGCCACTCATGACTCATAAAGGTATCTGTGTAAATATGAAATGACTGTAACTGTAAAGCAATGAAGCATTGAAACAGGAGATGTGAAGCAGGGACAAGAGTTTGTTCCTTCTCCATTTAAATCAATACAAATGTAAGTTCATAAAATTAGACCTCTTGAAGAAGTCTCCCTTGCATTAAGTGCAATGCCATGGGCCTTGAGCAACTACAGCCAGCATGAACCCAGACTACACACTTGTTACATGGATATGAAAGTTTATTTCTGCCACTGTAAAAAAAAAAAAAAAAGTCAGGCAGAGCTGGGTCGAAATTTTGAGTTATTATCTCAAACTTTCAAGTTACATATTTCCACTTACTAAGTATCTTAAGATTTCGAGTTATTTATGAAATTTCAAAATTTGCAATATATCTAAAGTTTGTCTTACAAATAGCAAAAAACTGTTTTCTTCAGCAGTGGGAACATGTTTCTGCTGAAGATTTTTGTTTCCTGTCCATATGTTATGTATCATACATTTTCAAGATACTCAGTAAACTGACATTCTAACATGATAATCTGAAATTTTGAGAGGATGATTTAAAATGTCGATTTAGCTCTGGCATTTAAAAAAAAAGAAGAAGAAGATAGGTATTACAACTTAGAAGTGATTTAAAGTTACCTTTCACTCAGCAGTTAGCTCTAACCATACCAGGAAAAATACCAACTGGAGCATAACAGAAACCGTTGTTTTCCTCACTCCTTTAAGTTTAACTCATTTGGGATTAACTCGTTTAAGAGTGTGGGTGTAAAGGAGCACTCCTAACATGTATTATTGCCACCGGTTTGTGGGATTTCCCAGTGGTTTGTAAAGACATACATGTATACAGCGAGCGCCAGATAGTTTGTTTTCTTCTAGAAATGTCTCTATATATTATTTACCCCTCACACGTCATTTCAACTGCGCATATATGAAGGAAAAATAGAAATAAAAATATTGTGAATTCTTTCCTAATAAATCTTATATTAAATGTACTGAGCTGAATGGGAGCTGCCTGTATTATGTGTATGTAAACATGCATTTTCAACATAATGAATTTTCGCCTTTCTGTCCGCGAGAAGACATACGCACGCGCTCTTTGTTGTTATGACTACGGGGTCGTAAATCCGCCATGTTTTCCTCCCTTTTGCAGCGTTGCGACAGAGACGGAGGATTCAAACGACATGAGTGTGGAAAATAATCATACGGCAGAAAGTGAGCGGGAGCAAACGAAGAACGGCAATGAGACGATCACCATTCAAACCACGCTGGGAGACGAAGGTGAGTCCTCATAGCAGCTAAAGCAGATCTGAACTGTTTATTGATTATTGTGTTTGGGCCTAACTTCCTTCATCTTCAAATGTTGCTAGCTGCCGTTAGCAAGATTAGCTTGTTTGCGACCTCGCCTCAGCGTTGTCCACGTTAGAAGTCCAGCCAGTATTTGGGAAAACTTTACAGCAGACAGGTGATGGCTTACTGCAAAAACAGGTGAGGTTGCCGCACACTGTAAGGGCTTGTTTCTGTGCTTTTTAGATGAAGATGTACACAAGTGCGGACGCTGTCAGTCCGAGTTTTCCACATTGGAGGCTTTCATCCAGCACAAGTTACACCACTGCAAACGTGTGGAGGCACGGGACGCCAGCAGCCTCGATGGCAGCCCAGAGGTATAAAGTGTGATGTGTGTTTTCGGGGAGCACTCTAAAATCGGAGGGTTTTTACTGAGTCACATCAGGTTGAATGCTGTAAAATTTTCACAGGTTGCTGCGGTCAATGGAAGTTCTTCTTCAGAGGTGAAAACGGCTGAAGGAGCATCTTCAGCAGAGGCAGTGAAGACTACCAACGGTGAGTCAAGCAGCAAAATCTATTCCCCTGTTAGCCGTTTAGCTAATGCAATGATAGACCTCATAATACAAATTTTAAAAATGGATCCTTTGTAAATATAAATAAACAGAATTCAATGATTTTCAAACCTCTTAAACCCATATTTTATGAAAAAGCATTAATGATGCTTTTCCAGATGCCCAAGCTTGTAATTACATAAATATTAGTGCACACTCATAACATCAGAGATGCAGGCTTTTGACCTTAGCGCAGACGACAATCCCATGGTCTCTCTGTCTTTAATCCAGAGGACACTGCATCCATCTTTTCCAAAAAGAATTTCAGATTTTGACTTTATTTGACCGCAGATCTGTTTTTCACTTTGCCTCATTCCATTTTAAATGAGATTTGGCCCCCGAGAAGCCATGATGCAGCAATTTTGATGAGATAATAATGTCTGTTTTTAATTCCTGAGGGCCTGGTATCAGTTTAAACATTTAATGTTTTTTTTATGTTCTATTGTGAATAAATTAAGGGTTTATGAGATTTAGAAATGGATTCTGTTTATATTTACAGTTTACACAATGACCCATCTTTTTGAATTTGGCTTGTATTTTCCTGCATTTCCCACATTGTATTTTTCTCAATGTGTGTTTAATCCCAGCATTAATCTAAATCCCAAGAGGCTGAGATGAGATAATGTTCAGTATGTTAGTGACAAGTCTCTTCAGCTCAAGTTAACATTGTTTTAAGCTTTTTATTAGATTTCAGATTGAATTATTACTTTGGCTTTTTTTTCTTTTTTATCCTCACAGATGTAAGCGACACTCAGTTAGGTCGAGGGCGCAGGAAGAAAACTGCTTCCCTTAAAGTGTCTGACCAGTCAGATGAAACAGAGGGAGTCGTATCTGACAGTGGCGACAGTGACAAGCTCATGTATAAAGTCAACACAGAGGGACGTTACATTTGCCACCTTTGTAAAAAAACATTTAAAACTGTGAGTTTGCATTTATTTTAATTGGAAAATGTAAACACAATGGTTATTAGGAGTTTATGTTGCTAATTTGGCTTGTCTGATTTATTAATTTTTTCTTCTTCTTCTCAGACCAATATCTTGAGAACGCACATGAAAACTCACAGTGACCAGAAAAACTTCTCATGTGACCTTTGTGGGACGTCGTTTCGAACAAAAGGTTCCCTGATTCGTCACAACCGTCGCCACACCGGTACGACGAGAAAACCGACGTCACACGAGACCTGTTTATTTCACTCCGACGCCATCTCGTGAAAATGACCTAACTATATTTTAAATGACATCTTTTCTCTTGCAGATGAGCGGCCGTATCGATGTACCCTGTGTGGCCAGGCCTTCAGAGAATCTGGTGCTCTCACCAGACACCTCAAAGCTCTCACACCATGCACAGAAAAGATCCGCTTTGTTCAGTACAAGGAAATCCTGGTCAGCAAGGATGGAGTGCAGAAAGGTTGGATTTAGCTCCTGTCTTTGTGTATTTGTTCTTAAGAAACTAGCTAAAAACTAACAAGTCGTCTTTATGGATATAGTCAGTTTAATTTATAGCACATTATGCCTCAGTTTGAAGATTTGCTGATTCTTTGCGATTTGTTCAGGAATCGACGCTGATCAAGCTGCAGTGGCTGCCCAGCAAGAGGTTGTAGTTGTGGAGGAGCAGCAGCCGGTGGAGCAGGAAATGGTGGAGGCTGAGACCGCTGTGGTCAGTGTGGTAGAGTCTGGTTCCCAAGAGGTTCTCCATCAGGTCCACTTTACAATGGAGGTTGATGGAACTACACAAGAGCAACAGGTTAGGATGAAGATTCAAACACTATTTTTAAACTCTTACTAAAATGCACACATAAAACTTACTGAATCCTCTCTTTTAAAGTTATTTGGTGCATTTTTGCACGAGATTTTTTTGAGGCAGTTTAAAGTAGAGTTACACAGATTCTTTTTTCAAATCTGCAAAGAGATGATTGCCAGCATTCATAATTTCTGGAACTTTTCTTTGATGTAGTTTTCTATTTGTTCAAATGTAACATTTCTCACAGTGCTCCAGCTTACTATAGAGAGCTTTCCTGTAAAAATGAAATCAGTTTATCCCACTTATATCTAACATGCTTAACAATATCTGCACCCCTCTGTAATTACACCGCAGATACACTAGTTGGCAGTGTTGGTACTATTGAGGTTTTGCAGATGTGTGACTAGTAGCCATGTGAAATTAACTGGGGTGTTACAAGCAAGGTCAAAATGTAGGATTAAGTGAATAAGGCCTGAGTCACACAGGTCAGTGACCATCTGGCAACCGCTGGTCATGAGGGGAAAAATAAGTTCACTGACCGGTTGCATGTGGTGGCTGCAGCTTGATGACAATTGCTGGGAAAATCATTGCTAAAGCCCCAGTCACACAAGTCTAGAGACCAGCCAGTGACACTGGTTTTCTCATAGCGACTCATCTCTCCCTGGGGAAAACAATGTGTATTCCTCGATCAGTTGGCAGAAACCTCTTTGTGATTATTTGGTTGCTAGCGTATCGCTGCCATTGCCTTTAGTTTGCATGTAAGAGACAGACTTGTCTACAAATGCTCACCAGCTACTCTCCGGGCTGCAGTGACTGGTGAGAGGCAACAGTCAGCTGCAGGATAGTCTAATGAAATTAGCACAGATTGTGTTATGACTCATGCTCTCTAGTTTAAAGCCTGTCATTCTTTCCTTGTCTGTGCTGTCGCTCTGTCTCATGTCAGGTGGTGGTGGAGCAGTCTCAGGCAGAAGCTCTGGCGGCTGCTGCAGCAGCAGGTGACAATCTCATCTGTCAGGCCATCATCAACTCTGGCATTGCACTGGGGACAGAGGAGACTGTAGTTGAAGAGACAGAGACCCCACATGCAACTGAGGAGATAAATAAAGTTGTTTCGGACCACCCTGAAGCCGACGGAGGTGTCATTGAGATCCAAGTTAAAGAGGAGTTTGTGGAGATGGAGGAGGTAAGTACTGGGAGCTTGAATTGACACAGCATATACATTCACCAGACCAGGAAATGGTACGCTTCGTTATTTTGTTAAAAGTCAAGGTTTGTCATCACGAGACACTGTTGTATTTTCTTTCTGGTGCATTTTAAGTTTTCTGTGGTTTTTGTTTTGTAGGAAACGGGTGACAGTGGTGATCGGACATCATCAAAACTGCACACTTGTCCACACTGTAACCGCTCCTTCAAGGGCTTGAATTATTTCCGCTTTCATGTTAAGGGCCATTTAGGTAAGTCTCTACCCAGCACTGCGACTTCATCAATTAATGGTTGTATGGAGGCTGTGTCAGAGTAAACTGGTATGAAACCACTTGACTACAGGAATCACATTCTTCACGGGCGTGTGGATGTTAAACAGCAAGGACTGAAGGTTGCTGACTCTAGCACTGCTAACGTTAGCTAAAAATATGACTTCATTATTAAAGAATGTTTGTCACTTTCCAGTGGCTCTTAAATATATGCTTAATATTCTTGCTACGTTTAACCACACCCATTATACTGGTGCCAGGATTTTGTTTAAAAAAATATAGATAAATAAGTAATTTATTTATGTTTTAATTATTAGGCCTTTATTTTCACAGGACAGTAGAGTAGATGGGGAAAGTGGGGAGAGCAAAATGTTGCGAATGACTTGGGGTCCACTCTGTCATTCACACGTCTTTTGGTTGCTTGCTCAACTTTGTTAGCTATACTTTTGTAATTTTATTTAACCTGTAATTTTTTTATTAGGGTTAATGAGATTTTTTAGTCACCAGAGACCTCCCTCGTCCTTGTCATGTTTTTTTTTTTTTGTTTTTTTTTTGTTTTGTTTTTTTTTGTTTTGTTTTGTTTTGTTTTGTTTTTTTTTGTTTTTTTTTGTTTTTTTTGGCACAACACTCAAACAAAAACATCAGACTTTTTGATTCATTAAAAGAAAACCTTAGGTCTCAAAAATATTTTAGTTTATGAATCATTTACAATGCATTAACCTTTTCCTTTGTTTAAATTTAAAGAAGTATTTTTTAAATTTTAAGTAACGCATCTGTTAAAAAAAGGAACAGCCTGAAAGCGCCTGAAGAATTAAGTGCAATTTTGACAATATGTCTCTTTTCCCACATTTAGCTTGCAGCCATTACCAAAAACACGAGCCGTTCTAACAACAATAACAAAAAACTTCTCCTTGGTTTAACCATCTTCCATCTCTTTGGTTTATGGATAATCTCTTTCACAGTAAGAATGCAATAAAATTGACTATTATACAGACCTCTGGCTTGAAATTAAGTCTCATCGTGTGACTCGGTCTTACTAACTTCCAACATAGTTGGTCCTGTTGCCAAATACAGAGAAATAGAGAAAGTCGCTGCTGATTTCTCTATCGTTATTTACACTCTACAAAGTCATGCCAAGTGTGCTGGATTCAGTCTTTTGCTGTCTCAGTTCTGACCTTACTTTATAGGTGCCACTTGTGGTAAAAGATGTTTTGTTCTTGTGTTATAAGGTTATAAGCCCTTCAAGTGTACACTGTGCCATAAAGAGTTTCTAACTGGTTACTTGCTGAAGAAACACATGGAAGTCCATGTCAACGAGAGGAGATACAAGTGCGGCGAGTGTGGCAAGCTCTACAAAACCATCGGCCATGTACGGGAACACATGAGGGCACACTCGGATGACAGACCTTACCACTGTACCAGATGCAACAAGGCATACAAAACCAAGGTAATTCATTAAAAGAATTCTTGAACTAATGGCAGGGGGGATTTCACTCCAGTCTAACAGATTTTCTTCTCTTTCTCAGAATGCCTTGCAAGTGCACCAGCGGACTCATGGTGATGTAAGACCGTATGTGTGTCAGTTTTGCTCGAGGGGCTTCAGAGAGAAAGGCTCTCTGGTACGACACATCCGCCATCACACCGGCGAGAAGCCTTTCAAGTGCCCAAAGTGCGCACGGGGCTTTGCTGAGCACGGGACTCTCAATCGGCACATGCGCGCTAAAGGTCAGGACGACACACAAAGCCTAACTGACTTACGTGCTGACAGCACAGATGCAAACAGCCCAGTTAACACAACCTGTATTTATACCAGGCGGCTGCCATAAGGATGACGCCTGTGAGCAGCAGGTTGTTTTAACAGAAGGACAGACAACACTGGACAGTCCCGATGCAACAGCCATCATCTCAGACGATCCTAACGCTGTGTTGGTGGAGTTCTCCTCAGTGGTGGCAGACACACAAGAGTATATAATCAAGGTTAGCACTACAAGTTAACAGAAAACATAGTCTTTGCATAACAGTTATTAGATGGGCAGGAAAAAACACAAAGCTGTTAAACAGTTGCTGTGAGCGGGGTTCAAAGTTTGGAGCATGTTGCCAAATCTGTCCAGAGTTCAATCACAGCAGGTACTATTCTCTCTTTTAGATCAGCGACTAAAGTGCAAGCTGAAGTGTGTAATTTCACTCTTCAAGTTGTGCTAAATGATTATATCTGCAGGGAACTGATTGGGTCGCTGATTACAGCCAAACGATTTCCTTTGCCATGTTTAGGGCCTAGATTACGAGATTTCAGAACAATAGCAAAATGTTGTATGTGATATTTCATTAGTTTTAAAGAGATGTGTTACTGCAGAATGACTGGAATGGGGTTGAAATACTTAGAGCAATTTTGTATTCAGTGGAAAGTCAGAACTAATGCTGAGGCAGTTTGTAAAGGTCTGCATTTCAAAAGGAAAACTCCTTTTAACTTTTTAAACAAAAAATCAAAAGTTTTTTTAAACCAAATTAGTACTTTGAGCATTTTCCATTCATACCAGAGAAATTTAGTTTGAAAACCAGCAAAAACAAATATGGCTTTTGTTGAGCACTGTTTGAAGCATTTTTTTCTGTACAAGCTGCCTTAAGGCTGTGAAGCATTTGTAACATTTGTAAGAATTCATGAACGCATATATTTGGCCTATGTTTTTGTGGACTTGGGGACCTCCTGCACAAGGACATGTCCTTGTGTCCATATGTGGGAAGATTGAAATAGGGAGAGCAGGAACTGGAAATACATAATAAAATGTGCAACAGATATGACTTTGTCAGGTAGGTGGATGACAGGTAATGTAGGTGGATTTCAAAGCAGCCAGTAGATTAAAAGCAACTGTGTGGACTCTAAATCAGGGCCAATTAGACTTGGACTGGAGAAGGACGTTGTGTGGTCCTGTTAGATACCTTAAGTCCATTTGCAGTCCACTCAAATGATTTGTTTGCATGCATCCACAGTGTCTAAATAAACACAAACATCCTGAGTATTAATTTGCTTTGTTTTTTTTTTTCCATCATTCAGACGCAAACGGAGGAGGAAGTGCAGCAAGAAGTGACAGTCATTGAAGACAGCCAAAATGAGGTTGGTTCACAAGGATTATATGAACGTGTGTTGGAGCATTTTGCAGAATATGTGAATCTCATTGTTTGCTAAAATTCAAGTTGAACCCATATAGTGTTTTAAAAAAACAAAATGAAACAAAAAAGCCATCAAACTCTGTCCCTCCCAGATGGGAAACCACATCGTGAAGGTGGTGCAGAGACTCGTCAGCCAATCACAGAGTGCGGGTGGCGCAAGCAGCCACCAGATCATCGTGCGAAATGTGGCCGAGAACGAGGAAGGCCTGTCCATCTCTGACTGCGGCGACACCATCACCATCGCCACACCCGAGAGCCTCACCGAGCAGGTGGCCATGACACTGGCCTCCGCCATCAGTGATGGCAGACTGCTGGCCAGGGCAGGTACAGCGGAGGGAACTGTTACTATGGTTACCACGGAGGAAACATTGGAGGAAGGAGTACAAGTGGTGCAGCAGCAAGAGGAATACGTCATCACCTCCCCAGACGAGGTGGAGTTTCAAACAGTCGTTGTATGATCAAAGCGGATGCTAACTACAGACTGTTGTGGCTTTGATTATGACTTTGTAGCCAGTAACTGTACAGTTTATTTGCACTTCAAGTGAATTTACAAAAAAACCCCAAACTAAGGCCAAAGTGTTTTTGATTCATGCGGTACACAAGTGTGCCACAGGACTACTGCTTCATCACACAGCTCATTTTTGTTGGTCGATCTACTAACATTATTCTCTTCATTAAATGTTTTGTCTAATTTGGGAACTTTTGGATCTTAAAATGATAGGCATGCACAAATGCATGTTTGTTTTTGATGAAATAAATGAAACATGCCATTTGTTGTTGCCTAGTTTTTAGCAGTTTTTGTACGGCAAATAAAAATAGCTGTTTTCTACATAAAATGACATCATTTAATTTCAGTTTTTCCTTCCTTCTTGTCTCGGTCAGGTGTGAAAAACAGTGTGGCTGTTCTGAGCTGGTCAGTCACAATGAATCTCTAAGTTTGATAGATGTAAAAATATCAGATTAGCTAGAGTTTGCATCAAATAAATGCTATTTTCTTACACAGTTGACTTCAGTTTTTTTTCCAAACATGTTTTCTCTAAGTGGAAAAACTCCTGATGCTTTTACTTTGTGCCTTTGCTGCTTGACTAAAATAATGTGTTGTTGGTCATTTTATTTTATGGTCTTAAATTAGTTCCTATTTCTTTGTTGTAGAAGTGTATATGTGGCTGTAGAGTGAACACCACCTGCCGTCTTGGGAATCCTACCTGTTCTGAAAGCATACACACCTGGCAGGTAGCTCCTTTGTAGGAACATGAAAGCACTGCTGTTCTGTCACAATTCCTACAGAGACAAACTGGATCTATTAATCCATTAGCCCTGTGGTCTTGTGGCAAATTCACTGTGGATGATTGGCTTAGCCCAAAAAAAAAAACACTGTTGTATTTGATGTGTGTATAACCTTGAGCCTATCTGTAGGCTCCATCTCTGTAACCAGTGCTCCAGTAGCAAGGTTAGCACAGATGCTATAATCAGAGACGTGTCCCTGGCTCATACTCTACAGTTTCTGGGTCATTCCTCAGCCCTCTGAGAGGGCCTCATGCACATGAGCTACAGAGGGAGACAGAGAGAGGCTGGGAGTGAGAGAGAGAAAGGTATTTATAGAAAAATGGGGCTTCGCTGTACCTTTTCTCGCAAAGAACCATTTCAGGACCAAGTGTGCATGTCCCAGTTTCCTGATCGTCAGCCACAGGGTTTGGACTGAGGCTGCTTCACCCAGGATGGAGAACCTGACTTTCAGACACTCTCCCTTCTCCTCCAGCCTCCACCACCACTGCCTCAGATTGCTACTTCTCTGAGAACAGGGGGAGGCACTGGCCTACGTAATCTCCAAATGTGACCTCTCAGGTACACTTGATTTACTTACGTGGGTAGAAGCCTTTGGAGGTAGTGAGCTGAGGTGAGGAGCAGCGTGAGGGTGTCCTGGGACACTCTTTGGCTGCATCGGCCCCCAAGCTGGGGGTGAAGATAGGCTGGCTGGAACGTGCCCTGCCGCAAGCCGGGCAAGGATGAGGCGTTTCCTGAGCAGAAAGGGCCGCTTCTCCCTGCGCCAGAGCAAGTCGGGAACTCGGAGTGCCTCCAAAGATTTCTGTAAGTCTATTTCTCAGAATGATAATTATTTTTATGCTATTCCCGAGGTGTTTCATCTAGTGGAAGTCAGATAAAGAGGGAAGCTTTAAAAGGACCTGGAGCTCAGATGTGTATCTGTGTCACAAGCTGGAGAGAAGAGGACAAGAAAGTCTCGATAGTGCCACTTATGTTCTTGCAGGGAGAGAGGATTACGATTCACATCTCAGTAGTAGCGATTTTCCAGTCTGTTTTAAAGCCTTAATCAGCTACTGTTTGTTTCTGAGATCAAACTCTGTGGGTTTTTGAGTCTGTATATATGTATTATATTCACCGCCCTGAATATTCATCCCTGTGCTCTGGTAAGATCTGTTTTTTTTTATGTCTTCTTTTGAAGTAGAGTCTGACATTTTCAGATTACTTTACAAAGGTTTGCAGAGAATTTGCGCTTTTTAATTAGTGTTTTTTCTTTCTTTCTTTTCTTTTCTGTGTCTTTACAAGACGAATCATTTGCAAGAAGAAAAACAATTCTTTGGTGCTGATTGTTGCGATTGGTAAATATTTTATAATGTGTTTTCCTTTCCGGTTTTCTGCCTTGGGACCATGATGTCATAATTTATATTTTTCATGGAGTAGCGGCACTGACTTGGAAATTTGATCACTGTTTGATCAAATAACTTGCATCTAAGTTTTCAATCTTGGCCACATACATGACAACTATGTACAAATTAGCTGGTCCTAATAAGCAACACTGTAATACAAATACAAATATGGATGCTGCAAAAGACAAGAACATAGACAAAGATTTTGGAACAAAATAAAAGCATCTGCACGTAAAGTCAAAGTGCACTTAACAGTCCCAATAATGTCCTACATATATCTTCGATGCATTCGGATGGCTGTGGAAGACGAGTGATTCTACTGGGAGACCTACAGCAGCTTAATGAGGCCAGTGACCAGGGGAAGGCCGCTGGTTTGACATGTGGGCTAGATAGCAGCAGGCATAAATAACCTCCTTTGGTTTATTAAAAGTCAATCTTTCTAAAACAGAGAGAGTGCCTTGAAATTTTGCGGTTTCATTAAATAGACCAGTGCACCTGCTGCTACAGCTACAAGCAGCTCCATATCTCAGTTGGCCCATTTAAACAGTCGGTTTGACCTCTATTCTACAGCTCGCAACCATCTCCACTGTATTAGGAGCTTGGATCAGATTAGCAATGCTCTTTTTATGCTTTCAGAACATGCGATAAGCAGCAAAGCAGAGATGGTTTCACCCCTTCGTAAAGTGCCTATTGATATAACCATCTTTGAGTCTGAAGCTTTGCTCTGTTAATACCTAATTCCGCCCAAGAAATGTATAAATAAGCTATTTCTTTGCGTCTCTCCAAGTTTTATTTCTCTCTCTGTTATCCAGACCTCGGCCTCCCAGCCACCAATCAGAACTGGCCAGAGGCATTTGGCTTCCGACTTGGAGGCACTGGGCCCAGCTATATCCTGTCTGTTGTAGAAGGCAGTAGTGCCTACCTGGCTGGCCTACAGCCTGGTGACCAGGTGGTGGACATAGAGGGCCAGGATGTGACCAACCTCAGCACACCGGCGCTGATCGCTCTGGCTCAGACCCTCAAGACGGTCCCACCGAGCATCGGGGTGGTGTCACGGATTGAACAGGTCAGCTGAAAGTCAATAACCCACATTCAGCTCTACAATGGTGAAGACGGTGCAAAGGTGGCAAACTTTATTCATTTTTTGCCCTCTCAGATTGACATCAACCCTGGCCCAGATGGCCGTTTTGGCTTCACCATTGTGGGAGACAGCCCACTAATGGTTGAGGACTGCATGCCTAATGGTCCAGCTGGCCGCAGTGGCCTCAAGGCAGGGGACTATGTCATGGAGGTCAACGGCATTCCAGTGAAGCACCACGAAACAGCAGCCGCCATGATAAAAGCAGCTCAGGGACGACCTCTGCGTTTGGGTGTGCTCAGCATGGCTCGTCGACCCAAGCGGCTGAGCAGCAGCATGAGGGTGCTGTCACAGAGCGGGGATAGCGTCAGGGAGAGCCGGGCCCACAAGGCCATGGAGTTCAATAAAAAAGTAACTTTCTATCATTTTTCTGCATGTTTTGAATTGAAACTTAACATATTTAATGATGCCTTTTTTTCTTTCTCTGTCAGGTGGAGGACGTGTTAGGAGAGGAGCCAGATGTGAAGGAACAGCTGTTTGAGGTGCTAAAGCAGTACGCTGCTGAGAGGGATGTGGAGAGCCTGGCTGAGGCCCTGCCTGATATTCTGATCACAGAGGAGCATCAGCAACTGATTGACAGTGTCAGGTAGCTATTCATTCACCCAGATATGCAATCAGAGAGAGACTTGGGGGTAAAACAAGCCTGACTAAATGCCATGTGCATCTTTCAAGAAGATTGGCTTCAATGATTTACTTCTTCTTATGCAGTGATTAACAACACTTTCTCAGAAACATGGGAGTTTCTTAAAACTGTTCCTCCCGTACTTAGATGTCCCTGGAATACCAATGAGGGGGAGACTCACAGTGCAACACAGTTCTGATCATTTTTACATCTGGTTTCAGACCAAAGACAAACCTGATATGATATTTAGTATTTAGACGTGGATTATTATCATCTCTTTCACTACTCCAAGCTGTATAAAATGCAAGCTCACATACTCACATTTTATAGTCTTTACATTGGTTCTAATATGTTTCAGGAAATTCTTGTATTTACATACAGAGCACTAAACAGCCTTTTTTTTTCTTATCTCAGCTTCTTACAAAATACACTGCTGCTCGCTGTCTTCACAGGCTCAGAATTTGTTAGTTGTTCCCCAGTTTACAGGGAATTTCATTGAATCATTATTATTCAGTTATTTTTAAAAGACCTGTTTATTTCATCGTGTCTTACGGTGCCTTTTTATCGGCTATTATGGCACTTCATTTTCTTATTTATTTTATTGTTTTTGTGAACAGTGCTGTGTGACTGCTGTACCCTGCCTCTTGCTTGTGATTGCTAGGATAGGCTTCACCCTGGTTGCAACCCTGAATTTGTTACATTGTTAAGAAGATATTTCGATGGCTCTGAAGCTTTGTATGTGACTGGCTTGGTGCCATACTTAAGTGTAAAAGATTAACAAATCATAGGGACCCAGGTTTATTAACAACATAGTGACACGTTCTAAGTAATCAACACTGCATCTTCAAGTGATCATGAACCTATTTTTGGGTCCAAAACAAAAATAGCTGAAATTACTGTTTCTGCTTGTAGATGGAGTTATAGTCATATTGGGTAAAGTTATACAGTATAACCTTATACAGCAACAACCAAGAAAAACCTAGTGAATTGCCATAGGAACCCCTGCTCTTTCAGCATTTTACTGTGTCAGGGACACGTCAAAACCACACATAAATAAGTTTCTGCTCTAGGGTGCTTGAATGTCACTCTTCTGTTTCTCCCCACCTCAGGTATAGTATGCAAAAAGCGTATGATTAGAAGTGTGACCGCCGAATATTGCATTTCTTCCTTCTCAGCAATCATTGGAAAATCAAAACCCAAAACACAACACCGCTGCACACACTTGCATTTCCGCTCTCTCTGTGTTTTCTGCTCACTTCACTCTCACTCTGTTTTTTTCTCGCTTGGTCTCTTTCTTTCCCACATCTCCCTGTCAGCTGTGATGCACTCTTTGATACACGCACCAGTTTTTTGTGTGGATCACATTACTGGATGCTCTTTATTCCCTCCTCTGCATACAGCTCTTAGCTGCTACAGCCAGTTTGCTGCCGGTGGATGAGATTTTGCACACATAGTAACACACAGTGAAACATGCAGATGCTCAGTCTCCATCCACACAGTCGTGGCTTTGAAGTTCCATACTGGGAGACATTATGAGTTGCTGTCTCAGGTGAGTATCGAACAATTTGTCACGATTAATTTTCAGAGCGTTTTCAGCATGTAACTGGTCATCGAGTTTGCCTTCCTTGGCATCTATCGTGTGTGGTCATTTCTGATTGGTCATCAAGTAAACGGCACTGCTGTTAAAGCACTCTATGACAGCCGACTTGTTACAATCAATTAGTGATGAGTTTTCCCTGTGCCTCATTTTTTTTGGGGTGACGGATCTGTTCTACCTGCAGCTAAAAAACAAAGCTGCTGTCCAGCCGTCTCAGTTTCATTTGAACACAGATGTCTGTCTCACAGCACTGATGGCTCATTTCCATCCTTAGAAAGCTGCCTGGGAAAAACAAATGCTTTGCAATGTTTGTTGTCCACAGGAGAGCCATCAATTATGCATTAGCTGTACCCATAGAGGACTGAGGACTGTTGAGCTGTTTTTCTCACTTTCAGCAATAACTCTAACAATAATTGTCTGAGTCTGTCTTTAAAAAAATCAACTCTACCTTCTTTTACCCACAATTCCATACTGTGGTGCTTAATCAGGAATGCTATACCCTTGAAAGGATTTGATGTATATGTGCTACGTTCCACGCTTTTGTCTTTGTGTCTGCCTGTTATGTTGCCTACATGCTAAAAAAAAGATTTGAAAGGGTTTTGTTTGAGTTTGTAGTCTCAAGAAAGGCTAAAAATAAACTTTATATTCCACATTTAGAAGAAAGGTCTTTATGTTTCAGCTGAATCTTTAGTTTGTCTGTGGTGGGAGCCGTATGGAGTTGTGCTTCCAGGAGCTGTGCCTCAGGCGCTGTGTTGGTTGATGTAAACAGTTTCTGTGGACAATGAAATTTGTAATATGAATGCAATCTCTTCTTAGCTATTTTTGCTCAGACTTTCATGGTTCCCCATGAAAAAGCCCTCTGACTGCAGTTTATAGGCTTCACTTTCCAGTGAGCATCTTTTATTAAAACCACGAGGTTTACATTGCTCGTTTTGAGTGAAAAATCTCCAGATTAGAACAAGGTCCACAAAATTTAGTGCATGGTCCCCTCACAATGAATTGTCATAATTTCAGCTATTTGCTTGTGACCTTTCTTATAACTTCAGATGCATTTTGGTGCTAACTAGTAAACTGTGTTCCCCATTTATTGCATTTAACTTGTCAGCATGACGAAGCTATTCAGAGCTGTTACCCTAGCCTGAATTTGCTGATACTGAATGCCTTTTTTGTCTCATTAAGTATACTGATTGTGCTATAACTCCTAATCGCAGTGATCTGAAAAGCTGTACTGGGAATCCAAGCCGCTGACTAAGGAATTAAGATGCCCGACAGCGAGATATACGATTATTAGTGTGCTCCGTCATGAGCCTGGTGCCAGTGTCGTCGTTCTGAGCGCGGAGAATCAAGTGTTTGCTCTCCTTCTGCCACCCAATCTGCCGGTCTGTGTCCCTCAATCACTGTTACTTACTACGACAGCCCTCACACACTCATGCACATGCATGAGTGTGTTACACACGAATGTGAGAACACTCCACCCACCCTTCCTCTGATAATGAGAGGTCTGTGTCAGAGGATCTGATGTGTGCTTAACAGCTCATGAAACTATTTCTTTTGTCCGCCTTGCGAAAACTTGACCAGCTGGGCCACACGCTGCTCAGTCTGCTTCTGTCCCCATCGCTGATTTGCCTCCCCTCCTCCCAAAGGATGTGTTCTATTTTTAAGCAGCCTACTTCTTTTAATAAAGTCTCTCTTAGGTTTCTGGCGCACTTGCCGGTGTCAATTCTTAAATGCTGTAAAGCCCAGGGGTCAGCAAGTGCTTGACAATTGAAATTAGCGACAAGCTGGGAGTACCTATTAGCTCTTTTGTTCATGCGGTTGTGCAGTGTTTTGATAACTTGTGAGTATAGTGAAGTGTCAGCCTTTGTCTGACACTGCATCCATATATAGACTTCAAAGGTGTGAATTAATTAGACTTTCACATCCGTTTGTGTTTGAGTGCCAAAATGTTTTCAGCTTCTGCTTTATGAATCAGTCTTTTCTGGTAGTTTTTGCACCAGTTTGGATACATTTCCTACCTAGCATACATGTAATGAATAGGGATGAATCACACAGTCACAACTGCCAAACTTCCTGCATGTTCACTTATGCACATTACAGTTTCATTGTGCTGACCTGCCTATGAAATTCCACTGGGGCTCCACACTCTTCTCCACTTCTCTCCTCTCTCCCTCCTCACTTACTCCTCTGTTCTTGTCATTCTTTCTTTCCTCCACTGAGGGAAGAGAAGATTTGTCACTCACTACCTCTCACTGCTGAATGATGGACAAGTCAATACTGAGGATTATCCTTTAACCGAGACCACGAAGACAGTCCTGTGTTGACCTCGAGCCTTTGCTTCTGTCTTTTGGTGCCTGTGGAAGACGAGGATAAAGGATGGGAAGGCACAAAGAGTGCTCCCCCAAACATGAAGTTGGAGAAGAGCTAATGATGCTGCCTGAGGATGTTTTGGAGGTGTGGAAGGATTTAAACCACAGCCACTCTTATAGTTTGCTCCCTCCCTCTCTCTCATTTGGTCTCGTTCTTCATCTGGCTGCTTTCCGAGCCTGCAGCAGGAACCTTTGAGATCCAGGACACCTTTGCGTTTCTCATCTTTCTCTCCTTTCTCCTTTGTCCAGGAGGGTTGTTTGTTCAAAACTAGATGGGGACTAACTGAGACAGAGGGGAGGCATTTGCATTGCTTAACTGAGCTCAGACACTTCCTCAAAGCCCTGAAGAGCCATGGGAAGGGATAGGAGCCTTTCCAGACACTTTCGGTATGGCACTTTTTGTTTGATCTCAGAACAGTATTCACTGTGCTTTGTGTTGTTGTGCTGAGCTGTATTTGAAGTTGCTGGAGCGCTGCTGTGCAACTATATCTGGTGGACTTGTTATCAAGGTGTGTAATGATGATCATTTTTACACTTTGTGTTAGCATGTGAAAATGTCAAAACTAGAAATATCAGATTCCAGCTGGGATGAGAAAACCTCTAGATTTTAGCAAAACTCAGTTTGACATCTCCCAACAACCACTTTCGCATTTTCTTTTGGAGGCTTTTTAATTTCACTCTTTATT
Source organism: Neolamprologus brichardi (assembly GCF_056152115.1). Taxonomy (NCBI): domain Eukaryota; kingdom Metazoa; phylum Chordata; class Actinopteri; order Cichliformes; family Cichlidae; genus Neolamprologus; species Neolamprologus brichardi. The sequence goes on from NC_142107.1 coordinate 10,302,503, forward strand.
TTAACTTCACCGTGTCACATAGTGTGATTCCTGTTTGCAGATTCATACTTGGCCCAGCTGTTAAATTAGCTGATCAGAAGTGGGTCTGATGATGATGATAATAATGGTTTTCTTGCACTGAGTTTCCCAGCTGATTGCAATTGTCATTCATCCCTCTGTGCATCATGTCCTTGATCCACCCCTCCCTCAGACCTAATTATAGATTTATCTCGCCCTCCTTATAATTGAGGGCATCCCAAGGCCTACATCCAGCTTCACTGGAGGGAAGCTTTGAAGTTTCTGCTCACTTGTTTTGGCTAGGCTAAACTTTTTTTTCTTTTTTTCACAGAAAAGTAGAAGTTTCTTTGACGTAGGTCAGATCGTTTCAGTGGAGTTACAGTACAGGGATGTAGAGAGGGAGTAGAGGTGATGACAGCAAAAGAAACCAATAACTGACAGAATGAAATGTGATAAACGTGTAAAAACTGTCCCCATTCTGTTTTGTATTTCCCCCAACTCCGTTTGTCCGGGGAACCATGGTGATGTATGACTGTTTTTCAGGAAAGTTGAATGGCCTACATAGGGTGTAAGCGCAGAACATACAACTTCATTCCCAATAGTTATATGACCCTGGCCTAGAAAGAGCTCTAGTTTTCTGCCTTCTTTCTTTCCTAGTCTCATGACACTATCAGATTTTACAGCTCATGTCTTCATATCAGTCTCTTTTCCATTTTTTGCCATTACTTCATCAGCTCCTGCTTGTCTGTCTTTCCTTTTCTTCCTACTTTTTCTTTCTTTGTCACTCTGGCTTTCTGCTGGCTTGGATGGATAATGGTAAATGGTAAATGGACTGGTTCTTATATAGCGCTTTTCTACTCTGTCCGAGCACTCAAAGCGCTTTATACAGCTAATTCATTCACCCAATCACACAAGCACTTCTAAGTTTAAGTGCTAAGTATCTAACATTCATACACATTCACACTCCGATGGATGCATCGGAGAGCGGGGTTAGTATCTTGCCCAAGGATATTTGGCATGCAGACTGGAGCAGCCTGGGATTGAACCACCGACCTTTTGGTTAGTGGCTGATCCGCTCTGCCACCTGAGCTACAGCCACCCCTGGATACTGTTTTCTCTTATGTATTGCTGTTTATAACTGGAGCATGGTCCTTGGAATAGCAGTACCAAGCAATCTGGTGTTACAGAAGAACACATTGCTGCCCTCCAGGGAAGAGTTGACTTTTTGCTGCATGAATACACAGTGCACTTAATCATTGTCACCCTCATACACACCTTTTTGGGTTCATAATTAACACGAATTTAGGTGGATGAAGCATTACCTATGAAAGAATTTGTGTCACTGATAACACTGAGGAGGTTGTCCCAACATGCTACAGAAAGCAGTAAAAGGGAAAGGGAAGGTTTAGAAAATGGTAGTGAGACCTGCTATGATGTATGGTTTGGAGGTGGTGGCATTAAAAGAAAACAGGTAGGGAGAGTTGAAGATGCTCAGAAATTTTATTGGGGCTGTTCAGGAGAGAACAGGAATAGAAATGAGTACATCAGAGGGACAGCTCAGGTAGTGTGACTTGGAGACAAAGTTAAAGAGGCAAGGGTGAGATGGTTTGGACAAATACACAGGAGGGATAGTGAATATATTGGACAAATGATGTTGAATAGACCTGCCAGGCAGGAGGAAAAGAGGAAGACCTCATGGTTGTGGTGAAAGTGGACATGTATTTACTTGTTATTTTCTGGACTGGCACAATATGTTTTCTACAGTCTTTGAATCTTTTGTAAAGACTCTGTATTTCAGCTACATTTTCCAGATGAGCCTCAACACAAGTCTTCAACAATGTTCTGTGCATTAATAAACACTGTAGCTATTTTCCCATTTCTGAAAAATGAAAACAGTAAATTCTGAATGTATCTGTGAAGTATGTGAAGAGAGCTTCTTTTGATAAAGTTAATGTGGGCCCATGATTGCACCATGGGGAACGCCACTTGGCATACTACACTGTTTGGTTACATGAAAAACCAATTATCTGAGAGTCACCGAAGCAACTTTACCACCTCAACTCACTCACTCTCACTCATGTTTCCATTATTCCCTAATGATGAGTGTAACTGACAGTTATAAATCAGTTTTTGACATCAGTGAATAGAAAAAAAAATGTACAACATTGCTTTATCTAGTGTGTCTTTCTTCAGTGAAACAAAGAAGGTTTGCATAAGAGTGATTATAATTAAGTGCATTGTGTATTCATGGGTTTGGGCTTATGTCAGTGAGACTGCAAGCATCCAGACTGCTTTTCCATTATTCAAGTTTAGGGAAAATACCTGATGATGCTGCGAGTCTGTCCATGGCTGGGTTAGACCACAAGAGTCATTAAGTGTTAATGAGGTTGAAAAACATACAGCGAATCAGCAGTTAGTTCCCATATGTATTTGTGAGTGTGTTTGAGTCAAGGTGGAATAATTTCTGTACCAGGAGACACTGTGGAAAAGCAAACTGTAATTTTGCAGTGCTTCTGGCTTTGTGCTCTTTGAGTTATGCTTGTAATATACGTACAAATGTATTGCAGATTTGTTCTTGTATAAATGTAATAAACCGTATGAAAGCTGCAGGTGCAACCAGTAAGCAAAATAAATGTCACAAGTCTTACCAACAGTACAAAACTAGAGACTGTATTAAACTGAGTGTTTTATTCTTGTGGATGATGAGCACTGGATGTTGGTAGTGGTTTAACATACAGCTTGGGAGTGCATGACCTCATTTATAGAAGTTTTAAAAGTCTCAGTCTGTATTTTTGGAACACCTGTGCATAGCTGGGTTTAGGATACCGATCAATGTGCAGTGTTCCAGGTTGGTTTTTAATTAAAGCTATGGTCTGGTGTATATCAGTGTGCACTTGCAAAAAACTTTAAGTTTTAGTGAGTCATAACTTTGTGTTAATAATTCTCTAGAGAGTGAATATCTATATTCCCTCAGCTTTGCATCTTAAGATATTGGTATGAAGGCAACACACTACATAAGCAAGGATTTTTAAGAAACTACAAAACTGAGAATAATCTAATCTTTGCCTCCTAACGATATTCCCAAATGTACCTGTGACAGCTTTGAAATCCAAAGTGCGCCGCTGAGCCTTATTGCGATTTAAATCAGAATTTATGCTGTGTACATGGAGCCACACTGGAACTGGTGCACTCTGAAAAAAAACAAAGCACTCTTTCCTGCTCTGCAACAGTGGAAGCACCCAGGAGATTCACGGTGAAGTTAGAGAGATAGAGAGAGTTGTGTTGAGAATCGAGGGAGCATCATTTTGTAGGCAGGATGGGGAGGAAGATATGCAAAAGAGAAAAGGCGGCGGGGAGGTGCGCGCGTATGTGTAACAGAGGAGCGCCCTATATTTAAAGAAGGAGCACACGATAAAACACTTTCCAAAACAGTTATTGGCAATATTTCTTCCATTTCTAGGTCACTTCTGTTGCTTTGTTATGCATTTTTCTTGTTCTTGCAGATAATTGGCCAAATATAAACCAGCAGACAGCACTAAGACTGCAAGAGAGTTTAATGGGACCAGACATTTCAAGCAATCTAAAAAGATCAGTGGCAAATGTCAGGTTTGGGTGTGAGTAGAAACCGTAAGAAAATGGTTCTTTATCTGTGTTTAAAGCTGATGCTAAAGAATCTTAACCCTTCAAAGCCTGAACCATGAAATAATTGTGAGAAAATTCAAATCTTTGGAAAATAGGGTGTTCTTCTGACAAATTAAGAAAATAATTTCCATATATCATAAATAGCTGTATTTGGCTAATTTTGTTAGCAATGTATTGCTTAAAAATGTATTGTGCAGTTTGGAAAAAATCAGGTTCATGATGTAGGCATTAAAGGGAGAAATTTGTATCAAATAAATAGCAGCAAGTTTTTTGATGCACGCAAAGCTTCTGAGAGGTTGTGCATCTGAAATACGAGCTCTCTTTGGCTTGATTCATTATTTGAAAAAGAAATTACAACTCTGTTTTGTTATTTTTAATCTCTGTGCATGAAACATACAAAAGACCGGGGGAAACTGGGTGCACATCACACCCTTTAACACACTAAATTTAATGGCAAGTTGATGTGAGGGTTTGCTTTTCCTTTAAGAAGAAAAAAAACCCCACATTTGGAGTAGATGATGGGAGGGCAAAATAAGAGTAGTAGGGGGGGAATGAAGTGCTTTCTCCCAGAGGTGGCTCTGGCACTGAGCTTCCTCACATTTCGTATATTAGCAGTGAGCTGTCACTGATACTGAACACTTTTACCTGCAGCCGCTAATGTGACAGGATCACACAACAAAGCTCGTCTCTCGTCTCTTTCATTCTCTCGCTCACATGCAAACTCTCACGAAAATCACACACACACACACTCAGATGTTGGACCAGTTCTTTCTGCTTGCCTCGACACTCCCATGAGATGATACGGACTGAACTATTTTTAAGCCAATTAAGTGGATCCTGCTGTTGGAGCAATACGTAATCAGAACAAGAATCCCTCTGCAGTTTTGATACCTCGGACAACAGATGTTTTGAGACATTAGTATAAAGAATCTTGATTTTTGTTTGGAAGGTTTGGGGTGAAATACTGCTTGTTTTTATTATATATGATTCTGATCTCTTGTACAAATGTAAAAAAAAAAAATGCTGGGTACTGACTGAACACAAGAGAAGCTGAACTGGAAACTGCTCCTCCTTTGCTGTAAAAGCTTATCCAGTCTCTCTGGGGTTTGTTCTGATCCCACAATGTTTGTCAGGATCTTCATTCCCAAGAAGCACCGGGAGCGTTTTGACGAAGTGGTTTCCCAAAGCCTGATGAGCCGGCTGAAGGGGCGCAGCTTTAGTGACCCCAGCCGCAGCCACCTTCGCCGTAGCCGAAGCGAGGATCACCCCGAACGCCTTCTTGTCTCCACCCGCGCCAGCTCAGTGCCACGCACCCACGCAGAGGAAGGTGTGGTACCCCCTGCCCGAGGCATGCGCAAGACCACGTCACTCATAGCTGGCCACTCCAGTGGCACCACCACAAACTGCAGGTCTGTGTTAAGTAACAATGATTTTGGTTTTCCTTAAAGTTTATTTAGAGCAAAAAGAAAGAGGTGCACAAGTCCCACCTCTGCAAAAATAATGAGCAGTATAAGAAATTTGGATTTTCTCTGCTAACATTTAATCAGTTCCAGAGTGTGCTGGCTTCAGCTACACAGTGTATGTCATTTTTAGTCTTCAAGATGCCAGTTTCTTTAAATAACTGTCTGTCCTCCTATGTTTGATCACTGCACCTTTCCAAAAAAAACCCAAAACTGCCTGAACAGCCGTCTCTGTGTAAGCATGGAATTTATTTAAACTGGAACATGTAGGATTTCAGTGAAAAATAGACCCTTAAGTGGTAAAACCAGTGGCGACATAAACCTATTAGGACAGTCACGCCTGCTCTCTTTTCCTGCAGTGATGTCGTTTTTCATCATGAATTGACGTCATTCGCTTTTCCACTCATATAAACTCATTTAAAGATTTAATGCTGAGAGGTGTTTGAAAAACACCTTTAAACATGATTTAAGCATCCTTTCACCTTCTGCTAAAGTTATGGAAGTAAACTGCCACAAGACACTCCCGATCACCTCGTTATACAGCTCCCTGGGGACACATTGTCCATATTTAAGTAGGCTTGTTCATGCAGGATGTGAATTTAAAATAGTGTGCTGAATATGGAAGTCTGCTCAGCTTCTTTCAGAAAAGGCAGACGAACTATGTTTAACTATGTTATGTGACTCAAGGCTACATTCACTGAGCTTGACAATTAATGAACTTTACCCCATTTATTGTAAGTTTCTGTCCACTGGATGTTATTTTAATGATGTTTAAAAGTTTAAGAGGGCTTTCTTGTAACCTGTTTTCTAATATTTACTACAGTCGTGCTGATTTAGCCCCTGAATGTGATAGATTATTTCAGGTGACCTGCTTTTCTTTTACAACAAAGGAGCTCTAAGTATGGTTGTTAACTGAAGCTTAAATTTGCTTCTTTAGGACAGTGAGAGTTTGCAAGGGCAACATGAGTTTTGGCTTCACTCTCAGAGGCCATGCTCCAGTGTGGATTGACTCCGTGATCCCTGGTAAGAATGAAGCAGATAATGGACTTCAATGTGAACTCCATATAGGTAAACTGTCTGTCATTCCTTCTCTGTTCTTCAGGAAGTCCTGCAGACAAAGCCGGTCTAAAACCAGGAGACCGCATCCTGTTTCTCAATGGACTGGACATGAGGTTGAACTGCATAAACTGCACATATTCTTTGCATGTTTTTGCATAAAACAGTGCAAATCCTAAAGCAATTTGCTTGTAAAGAAATAAAAAGAAGAAAAGTGATAGGAAGTTAGCATAAACATGTTGTTCTGGTCCCACTGTTAAAGATATTTTTTCATTTGTAAAATTTGGAGCCTTTGAATATATTACAAGACTGAAGTAAGAAAAAATATGACAAGAAAGTACCCCCCAAATCAACTTTTCATTCATTGGTTACTGGTTATTTGTGCACCACCAACATGACATAAGTAGTAGTGACATCACTAAATATTAAGTTTTAGCTTTTCTACTAAATAACTGGTAGAAATGCCTTTACATCCTGGATACCATCTGTCTGCCTGCAGGACCTCCTCGCATGAAAAGGTAGTGTCCATGCTGCAGGGAAGCGGTGCCATGCCCACACTGGTAGTGGAGGATGGGCCGCCTACATTTACCCTTGCAGAGCAGGACCTTGCAGGAGGCGGTGTTCCTACAGAACGGGCCCGCTCTCCTGTGCTCAGCTCCCTCCAGTGGGTGGCAGAGATTCTGCCTCCGAGTATCAGGGTTCAGGGTCGCACCTTTGGGCAGCAGTTGGAGCACCTGCTGACCATTCAGGAGAGATACACAATCTGCAAAGCATTGGAGAACTTCTTCCAGCATAGGTAAGCAAAGCACAGGGAGAGAAGGAGAGTATGGATAGAGACCATAGATTGTGTACTGTATAAGGGGGAGACAGAGAAAGCTAGTGACTCAATAATATTGCTAGTAATATATTAATATGGTTATATTTTGTTCAGCTAGAAGCAAATTAAGTTTTGGGTTTGGATTTCAGTTCAGTTCAATAACTTGGGCCAACTACATAGATGATGGCCATACACCTGAGTTCCTGTTACCCTCTAATTCCTTTGACCTCTAACTGGACAGCCAGGTGATCTCTGTCCCGTTGCCTGTGCTTCAATGACAGGAATGTTGACACTCTGATCGTGGATGTGTTCCCAGTGCTGGACACTCCAGCAAAACAGGTGATCTGGCAGTTTGTTTACCAGCTGCTTACGTATGAAGAGCAAGAACACTGCCAGAGCAAGATTTCACGTTTTCTTGGATACAAATCCCCAGGTAAGTGCACAAATTTGTTGTAGTTTACATTTTTATGACACTTGGTATTACATATGGATTATGAAAATGTGTTTGTGTGTGAGATGGAGACTCTTCTAATGAAACGGCAGTGTCCTTTGATGTGGTCTCACTTTTCACATACCTTCAAATGAAGCAGTGGAGACTGCCAGCAAGACCCATTGTAGCCAACCTTTGCATGGAGGAAGTGGAAAGTAAAGCTCTTGGCTCTTTCACAGAGACAGCACCTAGCCACTGGTACAGATACATCAGTGACACCTGGGTCAAAATCAAAACTCAAGAACTCAAAGCCTTCACAAGTTCCCCAGGGAAGATGCAAAGTTAATACAAAGATAATAATTTAATGTTTCTGGCTGTGCTGTTGTATTACGGAGGATGGAAGCCTCAACATGGAAGTTTACTGGAAGCCCACACACACAGACCAGTACCTACTCTTTGACTCCCACCACCCTCTGGAACACAAACTTGGGGTGATCGGGACGAATCGGGCAGAAAAAGTTCCTTTGAAGCACAACATCCCAGTGCACTTTAGACCCAACCACACACTCAGACAAAAACTGGTTCATCCCAAGGACAAAACTCCCAAACACAAGCTAAACAATGTAGTGTATGCTGTGCAGTGCAACGAGGAGTGCTCAGACCTCTACATTGGAGAACCCAAGCAGCCGCTCCATAAACATATCGCACAGCATAGAAGAGCCACCTCGACAGGACAAGATTCAACTGTACATCTGCACCTAAAGGACAAAGGTCACTCTTTTGAGGATGCCAGTGTTCACATTTTGGACCGAGAAGAGGAGTAAAAGAGGTCATCTATGTCCGCTGTGAATCACCATCTTTGAACAGAGGTGATGCTTATGACACCAACTGTCAGCCACCTACAATGCATTTTTGAGATTCCATCTAAGGCAGCTTAACCCCCATTCACATCTTGTGTCAGGTGATCTCAACAGGTCATATGATAGGAAGGCTGAGAATCAATACGCCACTCACTGTGGTTTAATTCAAAGCCTCTTGTAGCAATGACTCATGGCTTGGCTTGCATAATGACCACCTCCTCAGAGACAGTTTCCCAATTTTTCCAATTTGTGGGACTCACCGTCTTTTGGTTTAAGAACTGAAGAAGCTTCTTGAACATCTCCAAACAACTTAAAGAAGTCAGTCGACTTCGTTTCAAGCTCTTAGGACTACTATGACCAGGATGACTGAGAATCTGCAGAGACGTATGTCCTGACGATAATCACGGGTCACTTTTGGGGATCTTAAATAGAATCGCTAGTTCGGTGAAATGCAATCAACCCAGGTGCTGCAGCCCCTTACACTCCTGCATTGCCAATACATGTGTGTGTGTTCCAGTTCCACCTCCACCACCACCACCTCCCCCTCCTCCGGAGCCCGAGGTTGTCCCTGAGCCCCACCGCCGTAGCAGTTCCATGAGGGTGACAGGGACCACGTACAGGAGCAGTGTGAGGGGACGTAGCTCTGATGACCTGGTCATTGGTACACACTTGGGCATGGGTACTGAACTTTACTGTCTCTGTCATCATCAGCAGCAACATTAACACCCCGACCACCTCGGCACGCTTGACTCCTATCACGATCATGACGCCATTAGCACTGGTATTGTTATCATTGTGCCTGTCCACACGGTCCTGTTTAAATTTACTTATTGATCAGAATTAAGTTTTCTTCAAGCTTCTTTTATATGAACAGTTTTGTTGAAATCACTACATGCTTTTACATTTGCATATTTAATGTATTATTTAATGTATTTAACATGATCCCATGCAGTCATGTAGTAACATCAGTCTAAATCCAGTATATCTCTTTGCTGATCTCACTCACTCTGCTCACTAACTCACAAGCCACCCAAAGCCCAAATACTAACAACACATGCAAAGCTGGAATCTATATTTGGGTCTATCTCACTCATAAGAGTCTAAGTTCTTCCAATGGTTGTGTTATCATAGGCCACCGTGCAGAGCCATTACTGGAGACGGGGATGAGGCTAGCTCCAGGAGAGAGACAGTCAGGGGATGGTACCTCTCTCCCTGAAACTCCCAACAACCTCACTAATGTACGTAGCCATGCCCATTTTAATGAGACAAGATGCATATAATAATGGCAATTAAAGAGTTAGAATAAGAATTCTCAAACCAGTATATATATATTTATATATTCGTCTGCACATTTTCACCATGTAAGCTGTCAGCAGTGTACGCTGAACTGGAGAACATGTATTCAGCCAAGAGGTCCAAGTCTCTGAAGAGTCGCCCGCCTCCTGCCCCTGAGAGTTTGCTGGATCTGGACCCTCCGTCACGCACGGCATCCCCTACGATACACCTTAACACAGGTAGCTGATTGTAGACGTTTGCGTTTGGAGCTGGAGTGGAATCTTACTCTAATACACAAAATCTCCATCTGTCTGTACATCATGAAAACCTCCTTTATGATCAGGAGCTGAGCACCCAAACCTGACACACAGGTACATCTTAGAGCCCTGAAATTTCTTATCTGTGAAACATATTATTTGGGCGTTGTCACGTTACCTAGCAACCACCTAGGTAACGTTTGTGTGTGTGTGTGTGAGTTAAACGAACAGATTTGTTTTCCTGCTGTACATAAATACACAGCAGAGCAGAGGTTTAAGACAAATACAAAATTTAATCTCCTCAAAAAATTCTTTTCCCGAGGGCTAATTTATCTTTTTTTATGACCCACTTGGGAAGGATCAGAGCAGTCATCACAAATTAAATCTGGATCACACTGGGTTAGGCTCTGACGATTTAAAAATTTTACATCAGTAACAAAGTGCTGTCATTGAACACTGAGCTGCATACATATTTGGTGATGGTGGATCACCATTAAGTACACCCGTCAGTCAAAAATTAGATTTCTCTGATAGTAATGTAATTACTGTATGTAATATGAACACGAGAATCATTACTTATATTTGTTCTCATAATTCACTGACTGCAAGGTATCATTAAAGAGACATTTCTTTTAACTGCTACATTTAAACATAATTAAGAAAGCCAAGATTCTGCTGTCATCATTACAACGTATCATTTCCTTGTCTTAGGTAGCCGCAAAGGCCCTTCATCCCATACATCCTGGCCGGAGCCTCTCCCCAGCCCCCCACAATCCCAGTTCTATCCATCAGGGTTAACAAGCCAGACCAGTGGGGAGTCCAACCCTTACATCAGCCTTGACAGTCCCCCTCCCTCACCTCCAGAACCCCCCGACTACCCGTCGAGCCCCCCTGCTCACCGCAGCAGCAAGCGCCGTTACACCTTCTCCAAACCGCCTCGCTCTGAAGACACAGACCGCTTTCTGGATGCACTGAGCGAGCAGCTGGGACAGAGGGTGGCAATTGTCGATGACTTCTTGACTCCTGAAAACGACTATGAAGAGGTAGAATCACATTAACACTGCACCAATTTTGCAAAGCACTGAAATGAAATTATCATCAAGTAACTGTTTCGCTACTGGGAAAACTAATGTTTAACTTTTCACAGTAATCAAAACTCCTTTAATTTCTACAAGGTGCTTTATGCAGTAAAATAAAATGCCTGTTAAATCCTTTGTGACCACAAAGCACAGGACACACAAAGACATTGTTCTGTGTTTGTAATAAAAGATGCTGGGACATGTTTCCCCAGTTTGTTTAATATAAGATTTCAACAGTTTACCAGTTTAGAGTCTCTCTTGTTGTATAGGGTCAATCTGTCTCATGCCTCTGGCTCCTATTTTGGAGTATGTTATCTGCTTATATTTTTATTTTTGCAGTACAACATGTCATATTTGCTCAATCCAGCATGAAAGACGAATAAAATGTGTCTTTTCTTTATTTTTGTGACTAAGAATTGCATGTTTTAAAGGGTTCTATGTGCTTTATTTTACAGTATTATGAAATTATCTTTGACCAGAATAGTGAATTTCTGTTGTTTCTGTGACTTCAAACAACATCATAAAGCATAAAGCATGATTAAAATTTACTTAAGGTTTTCTCATAGGTGGACTGCCTTGACCTTGGTGTTTTTAAAATCAAAGAAAATTTATAGAATAATATGTGTCATAGAGAGAGGTTCACAAGCTGTTGTTGACCTGACAAATAAATCTTCAAATGAAAGAGCATGTAAAGGATTTAAAAACTTAACTGCAGCATTTGCATTGAAATACATTGAGGAGGTTGTAGAGAACCTGCTTACCAATTTATGTATTTTATTTCTGGTTAACTCTTGTAGTTTGACAAATGTACCAAAAAAATCCACTTTGGCATTAGGTCTAATGAAGTGTAATTGGTGTTAATGCCAGGATGTTGTGCAGATGGGCTTCCCAGATGAAGAGGATGAGGATAATGAAGACGATTTGGTGGTGGATGAAGAAGAAAGTGGAGGATTTGTCGCTCCAGAGCTCAGCAGCCCGAGTGATGTCCAGAGCAGCAGTGGAGAAGAAAATGCCTCATCTCTGACCTACTCATCTTCCTCTGATCACATTCCCCCACCCCCCATGACCCCTCCTCCACCCCCACCAGTCCAGTTCAATGATCCACCTCCGCCTCCTCCGCCCCCAGCACCTGCACAGAGTCAACCGCAGCACCAACAGCAGCAACAGCAGCAGCAACTAAGCTACACTCCCGAACATTCCCCAAGAACATACGTGCCCATCCGCCGGAAATCCGGCCCTCCTCCCCCACCTCCTCCCCGCAGTAATCCACCACCTAAACGCCACTCCTTGCATAAAGTCCTCCCTACAAGGGAAGACCTACAGGTGCATGCTACCATACAAGAGCTAAAAGCCTACCAAGAGCAACAAGCCTACCAGGAAAGGCAAGCCTATGAGGAGCAACAGGCGTATAAAGAGAGGCAGGCATATGAAGAGCAAAAAGCCTTTGAAGAACAACAACTCCTGCAAGAGCAGCAGGCCTTGCAGGAACAACAAGCTTATCAGGAGAAAATGTTCAAAGAGAGACAGGCTTATGAAGAGCAGAAGGCATTCGAGGAGCAGAAAGCTTTTGAAGAGCAACAGTTGTACCAAGAGCAACAGGCCTACCAAGAAAGACAAGCGTACGAGCAGCGTCAAGCCTACCAGGAGCAAAAAGCATATGAACAGCGTCAAGCCTACAAGGAACAAAAAGCATTCGAGGAGCTTCAAGCCTACAAGGAGCAAAAAGCATTCGAGGAGCTTCAAGCCTACCAGGAACAAAAGGCCTATGAGGAGCAAAAAGCCTATGAGGAGCGACAAGCCTATAAGGAGCAGCAAGCGTATCAAGAGCAACAGCTGCACCAGATCTACCAGAGCCACCACTCGATGCCTGCCCAGCCAACGCAGCAGAAAGCCCATTCACCTCTTCCTCTTCAGTCCTTACCTCCTCTTCCCTCTCCAGACTCCGTCCATCACCATGCAAACCACCCTCTTTACATGATGCGCCAAGCACAGCAGCAGCAGGCCCACCAGACTCATCATCACCGACGTCTGTCCCGTTCTGCGCCTCCCCCACACCAGCCGTCACCCCAACCAACAGGCCATCCCAGCCAACAAGGTCAGTACGTAGAGGGCATCTACCAAAGTCATCAGAGTGTAAGACCCCAGCCCCACCATTCCTCAACTGAGATGCTCCACCAGATGCACCAAGCCCCGGCTCATCATTCCTCAACTGAGGTGCTGCACCACTTGCAGCAATCCCAGGCCCACCACTCATCTGCTGAGATGCTTCAACAGATGCAGCAAGTCCATGCCCACTACTCATCATCAGAAGTGCTCCACCAAATGCACAAATCCAAGGCCCATCATTCGTCAACAGAGCTCCTGCACCAGGCACAACAGATGCAGCAAATACAGCCTCTCCACTCCTCCACCGAACTTCTCCACCAAGCCCACCAGATGCATCGAGGACAGCCCCACCATTCCTCAACTGAGCTGCTCCATCAAATTCATAAACCCCAGGCGCACCACTCCTCTACAGAGCTTCTTCATCAGGCCCATCAAATGCACCAACCCAAGCCCCATCACTCCTCCACAGAGCTTCTGCATCAAACCCAGCAAGAGCCTGCATCCCTCCCAGTTCAGCTAAATCGGGATGGCCACTCCCATCAGAGCAGGAGAAGTCTAAAGGGCCATCATCAAACTGAAGTGTCGGTGCAGGGGAGGCACCAAGAGCAGCAGATCCACCAAACCCACCACCCCCAGCCCACAAAACCCTCCCCCCAGAGACCCCACTCTATCCAGCAGACGCACCACCATTCCAGCACTCCTCAGATCCACCACATCCATCACATGACCCCACAGCCACCTCCTCAGGACTACCAGCACCAGATTCACGTCATCCACCCTCCCCAGCAGCCTCACAGGCCCCAGCCCCTTCTCTCCACCTTTCAACCCCTGCAGCCACACCAACCAACCCTCTCCACTTTTCAGCCACTGCCTCAACACCCCCAGTCACAGCACCAAGTCCAGTCCTCCACCCAAACTGCCCGCCCACAGTCACAGCCCTCGCATCATTTGCTGCAATCTCAACACCAGTCACAATCCCAGCCTCACCATAAACAATCCCACAGCCAGAGCCAGCCCCAGTCCCTCCCCCACTCTCTTTCTGACCCCACGGAGCACCTAGAGCCCCCACCACCTCCTCCTCTCCCCCCACCCTGCTCCCCTCCACCTCTACCAAGACCTAGTCTGTCCAGAATGGACTCCAACCATATGAGTGTAAAGAGGCTGCGCTGGGAGCAGGTGGAAAACTCAGAAGGGACAATATGGGGACAGGTGAGTTCTGATTGGAAGCCAAAGCTTCTCAAAGTGCCACCGAGTTTAGATTTAGAATTCTAAATGTAAAATATTTTGCAAAACTATAACATTTAGACCTTTTTTAAACGAAAAAAAAAATTGTGTTTCTAACAGTTGGGAGCAAATTCTGACTATGAAAAACTGCATGACATGGTGAAGTATCTGGATCTGGAGCTGCACTTTGGAACACAGAAGAGCGCCAGTGAGTATAAGGGGCTGTGTGCCTAACTAGAGTGCTTTTATCTGTGTGCACAGCTAAATATTCATAAGAGTTAGGGAAGCCCAGTATAAAGAGTGAAAAATACTTTGATTAGTGATTCATTAGTTGGGAAGACAACATTATACCTTAAGGTTTTTAGATGTCTTTAATCACAGTCCAAGGATACAGAGATGAATTTTTAAACAAAGAATGAGGCAGCTTCCTCTTTGGGTTGAAGGACCTTGGCTTGATCTGTCATTGTACTCTATATAATTTGCCTCTAAGAAATCAATGTAAGCTATGTAAAAGGAAAATTTAGACTAAATCTGTTTGTCCAGTCTTTCTCACCTACCTTCTAAATTTTGGCATTTAACTTCCCCGGTCTAATTTTTTAGTGCCTGCCCCAGAACCATGCCCTCAGCTAGAAACCTTCAAGAAGAAAGATGTTATAGAAATTCTGTCCCATAAGAAAGCTTACAATGCCTGTGAGTATGACTGCCTTTAATAAAAATGTTTCAAATGTCATTTGTAATTAAGATGTCAAGATGAAAGTTAGAAACCATAGTTGTAGCTCTGTGAATCAGAGTTAAGTACTTTGATGATGATTATCTTCTGCCTCTAGCCATCCTGATAGCACACCTGAAGCTGTCTCCAGGGGAACTGCGTCAGATTTTGATGAACATGGCCACAGACAGGCTGGAGCCAGCCCACATTAAACAGCTGCTACTATATGCCCCCGATGCAGAGGAGATCAAAAAATATGAAGAGTATAGACAGGACCCCAGCAAACTGAGCGAGCCAGATCAGTTTGTGCTGCAGGTACAGTTCTGGTTTACCGTTACCGGGCTACTTTTGAGTTTCATTGATCTTGCATTTATCTTGATCTGCCTGTTGTGCATATATCAGATGTTATCAGTACCGGAGTACCAGACCCGCCTCCAGTGCCTCCTCTTCAAGTGTTCTCTTCAGGAGAAGACAGAGGAGCTGAAAGGAGCATATGACTGTATTTACAACGCCTCCATGGAGCTGAAGACCAGCAAGAAGCTAGCTAAGATACTAGAGGTAGCCCTTATGTTCAGAAAGGTTATGTCACTGTAGATTAGAAACACATGAAAATACCACATACTTTTTTGACTAGTCTGTGAGATACTGATAAGAGACAGAGTCACTGTAGAAGCAAAGGAGGACATTCGCTAAATTATGTCTTTTTTTGTGTGAAAGAAAAAGAAAAGAAGATGAAAAATTAAATTACGGGAGCAAAAAAATTACACTCATAAACTAGGGGTGAAAATTAACAATGAAGATAAATTACTGTTGATACAATAACAGATCTGTTTACTAATTTGTGCCCTGTTTAGTTTGTGTTGGCGATGGGGAACTACTTGAATAACAGCCAGCCTAAAACCAACAAAACTACAGGCTTTAAGATCAACTTCCTTACAGAGGTACACCGAATGATATTTAACATATTATGGAGTATTTATGTATGGGCTTGCATGTGTATTTTATGACTCCACAATATCGCGTGCAGCTGAGCACAACTAAAACAGTGGACGGGAAGTCAACATTTCTGCATATCCTGGTTAAATCGTTATGTCAACACTTCCCGGATGTGTTGGATTTTTCCAAAGATCTTACGATGGTTCCACTTGCAGCAAAAGGTAGATACATACATTTGCCTTTTAACATTTGTTGAGAGTGCCAAAAATGTACTGGCACGATTGTCAAATTTAAGTGGTTGTTTTCATTTTGGCTAGATCTGCTTTTTGTCTCTGAGCATCTTTTTCCTCTTGCCTCTGGTTTCCTATGTTGCACGCACGCACACCTGCTTTTAGTAAACCAGAGGAACATCACCTCCGATCTGAATGACCTTCATACCACAATCCAGGAGATTCGCTCAGCTTGTCAGAAGATGCCTGCGACCTCTGAGGACCGCTTTGCTGTTGTCATGAGTGTATCCTTAAAACCCCCCCACTGGGGTCAGGGGACAAAGAAAACACTATGTAGTAAATAAGATTAAACATTTTTGTGCCTTAACTCTATGGTGTTAAGAATTTCCTGGAAAACAGTCATCCTGCAATCCAGTCTCTGGAGTCTCTCCAACAGAGAGCCATGGAAGAATTCAGCAAGACTGCCTCCTACTTTGGAGAAGACGGCAAAGCCACAAATACCGAGGCCTTCTTTGGTATCTTTGCCGAATTCATAAACAAGTTTGAGGTGAGCAGGAAATATTGAGCCATTCTTCATTCAAATGATTATCTTTGTTGCGTCTGCAGCATATTTCCTTTGTAGTTCCCTCCCAGCTGTCTCAGTTGCTTTTGCTCAACTGCTTGTGATGCATAACCTAAAAGGTTGCAGATAAACAGTTGCACTGTGTTATCATCTGATGACTGCCTCATTACTTGCTATATTTTCTGCTTTGCCAGTGTTTTTATTTTTAGAGAGGGCCGTGCATTCTGTTTAGTAATGAGCACTGTCTGCATTAAATCAAAAAAGCACTCTGCTAGGTTACAGCACTGATAATGAGCTTCATGATGTAAACTAGCAGCGCCACTTTGTAAACACTCAGCATTCATTAACGTGTTCCAGCCCGCCAGACGTTTGATATTGGAGGTTTTAGATGCTATACTTTAAATTTTAAAAAAGCAGAGTTTTGAAAAATGTAACACTGTTTTGCATATTTCTATCATTTGCATTTAGTGTTCAGTATGTTAAGTGCAGCAGCTTTTTGCTTTTCCTTTTTCCTCTGTTGCTTTTTCTTTTTGAGCTTTGCTGTGCTTGTGGTTTTCAAACTTGTCTAACTTTCTTTTAACTAATCTTTTTTTGTTTACATCTGTTTATTAACATTTCTATGTAGTGTGTAGACCACATGAATAAAAGTACAGGGCTACACCTCTTTGTCTATGATGTCAGGTGTATAAAATCAAGTACCTGCCCATACCATCTGCTTTTTATAAACATCTCTGGGATAAGTCAGTTCATGAAGTTTCTCACCTCCCAGATATTCCACAATCAACTCTAAGAGGTGTTATTGAAAAGTGAAGGTGTTTAAGAACCACAGCAGCTCAGCTACAAAGGGGCAGACCACATAAAGTTAAGAGCAGAGTCAACCAGTGCAACCTCCATCATTAACATCAGCCAAAAACTGTGCGCCTGGAGCTTAATGGCATAGGTTTCCATGGCTGAGCACCTCCTGCAGGTGTACTGTACATGTGGCCCAGTACTTTTGTCCATATAAGGCACTGTCACAAAAAATAAAAATATATATTTAGAAATATTACATATTTCAATAAGCAGGATGCATGCAACAAAGCAGTAGGTTAGAAGAACTAAAAATAATACTACATGGAAAAACAAAGGATGTATATAAAAGTAAATTAAAAGAAAATCCTGCATCATCGTTTTTCTGCATTTCTTTGCCACAGAGAGCTCTGAGTGATCAGCAAGTTGCTGAAATCCCAAAAAGCCCCAGGAGTCCACGAATGGCCTCCCCGCTGGCCTGGTAACACACATGCACGTGTGGAGATTACAACATGCAGTTGTTCATACAGAACAAAGTATACCCAAGTACACAAACATCCTATATACGTATACTAGTATATAAATACATTAACATACAAGCACATAAACCACACATCACAATACCAAGCAAAAAAAACAAGTTAGATGAAGGGAAAAGCAGAAGCATTGGCATCAAAGACAGATAATGTAGCTTTAGACCAGTGTTGTACTATATTATATGTATCTTCAATGATGACGACCAGTCAGTAGACTGCAACCTTGTTTAACCTTCAGGATAACTCTGCTGTTTGATAGTCGCTCAGTAACATCGCATAGTTTAAGCAATATTTCTCTAAGCCCTCTAAGTTTAGGTCATTGAGCACCTGCATAGTGCGGTATGACAATGATTTAATAAAATCTTTGTGGCATAACCACGATTAAGACATAGATCCAAAGATAGATATTTAATTTAAATATATTCACACTCGTTGGTTCAGATGAAAGTACAAAAGCAGTTTTTGAATTAGTTTGACCTTTTTAAGGTGCCCACCGCACTGAATGTAACCTAAATTCTTTACTAAGTGATGCTTGTTTTCTTAAGTAAGTCCTCAGCTTAGGATGCATTCTTTGCAGCACTCCTTTAGTTTCAGTGGAATTTTCCATTTTCTACCATGCCAGCTGTGGTGGTAAGATTTTTTTTTTTGTATTGCTGTTGTATAATGCTTAACTCCTGACCCTACCAACTTGTGTATATGAATTATTGGCTCAAAGTCACTGTTGGTGGAATTTTCCATCTCAAACCGTGCCAATATACCAGTAGGATTTATTTCTTTTTTGGATTGTTCATTTTGTTTCTGCATTGCTCCTATACTTCTTATCCTACCAACATGTACGTATATAAAGGTGTCACTGGCTCCAGTCTCGAAGACACTGATAACAGATTGCCGAAGTGGGATTATGTGGATCTTACAGCGGGCACTGTGCAATAAATGAATGTTTAACTGTAGTCCACTGTTTGGTGTTATATCTATTAAAGTGTAAATAGGGATTATATTGTGCGTGTGGACTGTACATAATAAGACAGAATATGAAGAAAACATACACTACAATTTATAAAGCACTTTGTTACTTTAATGTATTACCCAAGTATTTCTTTTACTGAATGTGTGATATGATGGGACCATAGAGTTATACCACTGAGAGGGCGAAATATCATATCGTGTAGCAGCATTTGATATCATTTTCACACACAACTAATAATGCAGTATACCAGCTGTTCAGATATTCCAGTGCTTTGTAAAAACTGAAGCTTATAGCTAATATTTTTTGAAATCATAAGACAAATTATTACGGTAACAGTCATGTGTGCAGTCAATAAAACCTTTGTTTTCTAATGGTATAAGTTGTAATGTTCTGGCTAAAGTACAGAATGTAAACCTCTAAGGCACTGGCGTTCATTTAAGGCCTACTAAGTGTTAAGTCTGTGTTTTGTATTGTAATCTAAATCTGACAAATATAAAGAGCTGTGTGAGATCCACATTTGGGTGAATGTCTTCTTCAGAACTTAAGCTGTCTTTATACAGGAATGCTGAATGGACTGTATTTATGCCAGGGCAAAATCAAACACCTCATATACCCGTGTCCTTACAACCTGATTACTGCTCCACATGGCATTGCTGCAACCAGTTAATCTTGCTACTGAGGTGCAGTGTTTATGAGCATTTGTCTTTGTAAGATAAGCCTGTATCTGCATTTTTCTCTCCTGGATGTGAACACACACACACAATCTCAATGTTACTTTGATAGCATATTATCACTGCCCACATCTTTAGTGTATTTTACATGCATTTAACACATTCAACAATCACAGTTATTTTACTGACAACGGGACTCTGTTGTGAAAAGACCTCCCTGTGTGGAGTAATAAATCTCTTACATTTTAACTACACCGTGTCGTGGACGAGGTAAAAGTGGAGTTTGATCTTTTGGAATGGAAGTGGAAGAAGCTTTGATTCCCAAGTCATTCGTGACACATTTGTGAATCGGTTGGCTTGCACAAGTTGACTTGCAGAGAGCCCAGCTGGAATGATACAAAGTGTGACGGTGTACTGAAAGGTAAGCTTGTTTTATTCAATTAATATCCAACAGAAAGCCTAAGAGGGTAAAATGGCGAGCTGCAGTTGTTGCCGTTATCTCACATAGAGCTGTTTTGTCATTTTTAATTCTACAATATTGGAGGAACTTTGACTAAGTCTTAAACAAGCCAGCAGATGTGTTTAAGAGTGAAGTATTTTTGGTGCTGTATAAAGCAGTCTGTCTGACGTGGTGGTCAACTCAACTACACACGCATACATATACTCATATACTTTATTAGGTACACATTGGGTTGCACAACTGCTCATGAAGGCAAATCTTTAATCATCTAATCACATGGCAGCAACTGTGCCAACTCAGTGATCAAGAGGACATGCTGAAGTTCTAACCAAGCATCGGAATAGAGTTTTTATTTTTTTTTATTAAGGTTTTTGTGCAAGATGAGCTCGTCTAAATATTTCAGAAATTTTTGATCTACTGGGATTTTCCCACACAACCAGGGTTTCAGAGAATAGTCCAAGAAAAGAGAGAATATCTAGTGAGCAGCAGCTCTCTGGGAGAAAATGCCTCAGATTAGAATGGCCAAACTGCTTCAAGCTGACAAGAAGGCAAATACCCACTTGTTGCAACTAAGGTGTGCAGAGGAGCATCTCTGAACACACAACATGTCAAACATTTAAAGTAGACATGCTACAGTAGCAGAAGACCACACCGAAGACCACTGCTGTCAGCTAAGAACAGGATACAGTCAGTGTTGGGAAGGTTACTTTTAAAATGTATTCCATTACAGAATACAGAATACATGCCCCAAAATGTATTCTGTAACGTATTCCGTTACGTTACTCGATGAGAGTAACGTATTCTGAATACATTGGATTACTTAATATATTATCATGCTGTTTACAACTACATGAATGTACTATTGCTGTGATTTATTACTGTTACTGAAGGTCCGCGGCTCCAAACCGTAGTAAAGGGACCTCTGGCTAATACGGTGGGTTCTGTGTCGGGCTCGTAGCTGAAAACTAGCTTTACTTTGTTGTCTGGGTCAACTTTGCTTGAGAGAGACAGAGAGAGGCGTTGAAAGGCTGCTCCAACGGAACTTATTGTTTTTGGAGGAAAACACGAACACGGTGTACAGTCGAGTCTTAATAGCTTACTTACAACTGGGCTCGTCAGGCTCTCTTCTTGGCTGCAGTGGTTATTATTATATTTACATGCTTCCAGCTCCCGTTTTTGCTCGATGACAGCTCGTACCTTTCCTTTTTCTCCCTCCCTCGCTCACAGACACATAACGGGTATGGCAGTTCATTCTCCCTGCAGCACGGACTACACTGCCTATGATGCTACATTCTTTAGAGCTATACCTGTAGCATTCTGCCTGTTAGCTTAGCACAACAACAACAGGCGCTCTCTCACCCAGGAAACACGCAGAGCGAGAGCGTCACCCTGTAACCATGGCAACCGTAACGCTGCCACCTGGAACAACAGAACGTAGCTGTCAAACAAAACCCAAACAGTCCTGACCCGCGACAATATGAAACAGGGAAGTACTGCCGTGTAATCCATTTATTTCAACAAAGTAACTGTATTCTAAATACCACCTTTTTAAACGGTAACTGTAACGGAATACAGTTACTCATATTTTGTATTTTAAATACGTAACGGCGGTACATGTATTCCGTTACTCCCCAACACTGGATACAGTTGACATGGATTCACCAACATTGGACAAAAGGAGACTGTAAAAATGTTGCCTGGTCTGATGAGTCTTGATTTCTGCTGCACATTTGGATAGTAGGTTCAAGGTCAAGGTAACTTTATTTATACCCATAGGCAAGGTAAATTTGCTTTACAGAAAAATGATAGCATTTGGCATCCCTTCCAAAAAAAAAAAGAAAAAAAAGATTTGGTGTAAACAACATGAAAGCATGGATCCACTCTGTCACCAGTTCAGACTGTGGTGGCACAGGAGATTCCTGTCACATACGGTCAGCTGAGAAATCTGCAGCACCTGTGTGATGCTTTCGTGTCGATCTGGATCAAAATCTCTGAGAAATGTTTGCTAAACTAACTGAATTTATGCCATGAAGAAAAAAGCCAGTCCAACCCAGTTCTACCAATGTGTAAGAAAAAAAAAAAGTCTGGTAATTGGATTTTATGTCTGTGTTTAAGCTGAAAAGAATTTTCTACTTCATTCACTGTTGGCTCCTGAGACTGACTTTAAATTCTTGGATTCCAGATGACCTTTGACCTTCCAGTAGAACGCCAGGGGACCAGCGTGCCCCCATCCACATCCCCATCCCCATCTCCAGGGCATGGCAGTACGCTTGACACCGTGGATATAGTGGTGCTGGTAATCTATTTTCTACTGGTGTTGGGAGTCGGCCTATGGGTAAGCACAGAAAATTATACCAACATTTTTACACGGCGATCTGTATTCTTTGTCATACAAACTAAAACGAATTCAGATCTAATGCCTTTAAATATAAAACATATTGTGAAGACCTCTGTATAATATCTGTATTCTATAACATTTCCCATGTTTTTTCCAGTCCATGTGGAGGACAAAGCGCAGCACGGTGGATGGGTACTTCTTAGCCGGGAAGAACATGACCTGGTGGCCGGTGAGTTGTGCAGAAACTCTATCTAGAGCACACTTTAAAAGTCAGATGGAAGCTAAATGTTCTGATTCGGACTCTCATCTATATTTAGGTGGGTGCTTCGCTCTTCGCCAGTAACATTGGCAGTGGACATTTCATCGGCCTGGCAGGGTCAGGAGCTGCAGCGGGAATTGGTGCCATTGCATACGAGTGGAATGTAAGAAAATAATCTGTCAAAAATAACTTTGATATGAAATATTAATAGGTTTAAGTTCTTGATGGTGCTGATATTTGTTAACTGACAGGGTATGATGATGGTACTGCTGCTGGGATGGCTCTTCCTGCCCATTTATATTGCCTCCGGTGTGAGTTTTCTACACACACTCTGAAAAAAAGAAACAATAAGTTGTTGCATGCATGATTTTGGTCATTTATTCCCCCGTGATCTCATAGAGCTTGACCTTATTTCTTCTACAGGTGACAACGATGCCAGAGTATCTCCAGAGGCGGTTTGGTGGTAGAAGAACTCAGTTGTTTATAGCCATCCTTTCCTTATTTATTTACATCTTTACAAAAATATCGGTAGGCTATAATCCACAGTAGTGATTTAGTTTGTGAAGCTTGTCTGGCTTAATTTCTCTCTAGTTTCTCAGCATAAACCTATGTGTGTTTTTGGCCAGGTGGACATGTATGCAGGTGCCCTGTTCATTCAGCTTGCCTTACAATGGAACATCTACCTGGCTGTGGTGCTGCTGCTGTTAGTCACTGCTATCTATACTGTAGCAGGTGAGCTACAGTCCCACTCATGTTGGCTGTTCTGTATTTTACCAGCTTCTAGAAGTGCATAATGTCCTGTTTGCTGTTCATAGGTGGTCTGGCTGCAGTTATCTATACAGATGCAGCTCAGACTGCTATCATGCTGGCAGGAGCTCTGACCCTCATGGGCTTCAGTAAGTGAGGATGTGAGTGAAAATCACAGTTTCCAGTTTCCAACCCTTTATGATCCAGCTGATCTGACTATTTTGCCTCTATGCGTAGGTTTTGTGGAGGTTGGAGGCTGGAATGCTTTCATGGAGGGTTACGGGAACGCCATCCCATCAATTCGTGTACCCAACTCAACCTGTGGCATCCCCCGAGAAGATGCTTTCCACATATTCAGAGATCCAGTGACTTCTGACCTCCCCTGGCCTGGTGTTATTGTCGGCATGTCCATCCCCTCCATGTGGTACTGGTGCTCTGATCAGGTCAGTGATTTTCAAAGCTAAAGTTATGAAAGTTAAAGTTATGAAAGGAAGCTTTCCCCTCAGAGAGTGTTTAATCGGTAGAGTTCAAATCAAAGACTTCATAGGCAAACCTCGTTTCTACAGTGAAGGCAGTTCAGAGCTCGTGAGCCCTGATTTACCAACATGAGCATTAAAAAATGAATTTAAGATGTAAGATGTCACGAGATCTTTCATCTATAAGATATAAAAGTACAACTTAGAGCTTTTACATCTTGTTGACGCCGATTAAAAATTTTCTCTGAAGTACTCAGAGAGTTTTAATCTGAAAATCCTCATCGTAAAGAAGCTGGCATGTTTCAAAGATCCAACTGAAGTGAGATAAGAAAAAGCATGGTTAGTTTTCATTAGCATTTACAGTCTTTCCAGATACACAGCAGCATCTGTTTAGCCCCTGATATCTTATAAATTCCTGAGTGATAGCAGTAAGCTTTGTGGTTCCATTCTGCCTTACATTACACAGATATGTAGTTACCTGCTTTACATATATATATTTATATATATATATTTATTGGTCAGCTTTTAATTTGGGACTCTCTGCAGGTCATTGTGCAGCGCTCTCTGGCTGCCAAGACCCTGACCCATGCAAAAGGAGGCTCCCTGCTGGCTGCGTACCTCAAAGTTCTGCCCTTCTTTGCCATCATGATCCCCGGCATGATCAGCAGGATACTTTACACAGGTACAGTGAGAACTGTATGCTGCAGCTGGAATACTGTGTTTGACGTACAGTTATTACTGCATATTATAACATTAGCCTCCATAATGGTGCTGAAAGTGTGTGAGGTATTTAGGTAACACTAGACAAAAATATTGTGGATATTTGAGTTTGACTGATGGGTGTGTGTTTCTACTGTGCATAGACGAAGTGGCTTGTGCAGAACCTGAGGTGTGCAGAGAGATTTGTGGCAATCCAGTGGGGTGTTCAGACATCGCTTATGCCAAACTGGTCATGGAGCTTCTTCCTGCAGGTGAGAGACTCTTTCTGCTGCATCTCGTTTCCTGCTTCATGCTTTACGTGCCGAGTCTTTTATGGTAACTGTGCGTCTTTCCTCCCAGGACTGCGGGGCTTGATGATGGCTGTGATGATTGCTGCTCTCATGTCCTCGCTGACCTCCATCTTTAACAGTGCCAGCACCATTTTTACCATGGACCTGTGGAAGAGTTTCAGATCCCGTGCTTCTGAATGGGAGCTCATGATTGTGGGCAGGTATGTGACCACGTCAGGGCATTCTGATATAAAACATGCAGCATGTATATCGTATGCTGAGACTGAAGTTTGAGCAGAAAAGCATTTCTGCACTTTATTCTCACATTTGGAAAACTGAGCATAGTATTAGTTCAGTAAGTCGATCTTGTTAATGCCAACCTGCGTAAACTTTTATGATTCAATCAACAAATCTCACAAAGGGGACACTGTTTAAGTTGCTGCTGCTGCCTCTGCAAGCTATTTTGAATCCCACGCCCACCTCAGCTCCTTCTTTTTATGTTGTCTGACTTAATGAATGTAATGTTTGTGGTCTTTGATGCCTGCTCTGTTCTGTAAGAGGCGTTTTGATGCTGCTCTCCCCGCCTCCAGCTTTGCATGCATGCAAAATCAAAGAGTGGGGTGATCCCATAAGAGAGCTCATATATGAATTACTGCAGATGGAAATAACAACCTACTTTAATTAAAGTGGTCCTGTCTGAGAAAGCTTTGTATAAGGCCCTTTATGTGAGCTCATCCACCAAACTTTACTCAATAATGGCTAAATGCATTGTGTTGTTTAGATTTCAGTGCCTTTAGTTTTCTGCTCTTTGTCAAATCTGTGCATTACAGAACCTCATTATTATTGCATAACGCCCGTTTTATGGTTTGATGTGTGTGCTGCAGAGTGTTTGTGCTTGTGTTGGTTGTGGTGTCTGTTTTGTGGATTCCAGTCGTCCAGGCCAGTCAGGGTGGCCAGCTCTTCATCTACATCCAGTCCATCAGCACTTACCTCCAGCCCCCCGTCTCCATCATCTTCCTCATGGGCTGCTTTTGGAAGAGGACCAATGAGAAGGCAAGCTGCTTTTTTTTCTTCTTCAGAATGTTCTTGCGATTGATCAAGTAATTCATGGAAAATACACCCGCTGGTCACTTTATTAGGTATACCTGTTCAACTTCTCGCTACTGCAAATATCTAAACAGCCATTCACATGGCAACAACTAAATGATGCCATGTGACTGACAGACGTGTTCAAGACGACTTGCTGAACTTGAATGTGACAATAAGGAAATTTAAGTGACTTGGCACAGTTGCTGTTTGGTGTGGCATGCTTCCAGCAACTTGTTGAATCTATGCCCTAAAGAAGTTAAGGCAGTTCTGAAGGCAAAAAGCAGGTCCAACCTAGCATTAGTGAGGTGTAGCTAATAAAGTGGCCGTTGAGTGTATATTCATGTTCCATTATACTGTGTATAATGCTGATGTTTGACTCCCTCCCTGGTGCAGGGTGCTTTCTGGGGCCTGACTATTGGCCTTGTGGTCGGGTGTATTCGTATGTTACTGGACTTCATCTACCCTGCTCCACTGTGCTATGAAGAGGACGACAGACCTGCAGTGTTAAAATATGTTCATTACCTCTACTTCTCCATGTTGCTGTCCTTCATTACCCTCGTTGTGGTGGTTGTAGTGAGCTTGGCTACAGAGGAGCCAAAACCAGAGCAGGTGAAGCAACTGTTAACTTTCAAGAAAATGCCGACTGTCTTTAAACACACCTTTGCTAAGACATGAGCAATGGATGGATGGATGGAAACATTACAAGGATCAGCTCATAACATCGCTCTGTAGCACCACTAGGTGTCAATAATACCTCAGGGTACATTTATAAGACTGAGACTGTCTTGTTAATTACCTTTTAAAGTCTGAAGAGAACATTTCAACATATGTAGTGTAATTCGCACCTCTCTACAATACATAGATTTCTTTAACTCTCAGAAAGTTTGACTGTCACTTTTGTTTCTTTAAAAAAAACCAAAAACAGATTAGTCGACTCACATGGTTCACAAGACTCGACCCAGTGAAGCCTCGAGAGCAGGTGTTTGCATCAGAGCAAAGCAGCACAACATTAGATGTAATTGCTATTCAGACTGATGATGTGGGAGCCACTGGGAGAGAGGTGGGAAGCAGCAATGAAAAAGCGTGTCATCACAGGAAAGGTGGGTCTCTGTCCTGCTCTCTTTTCCATTTGGCAACTCTTCAGCTCAACACATCTATGAGACAATTCCAAGTTATTTTTCCCCTCCCTCTCTCCTTTTAACCCTTTAGATTCAGCATCGTCTGCCAGCAGTGTACGCAGTCAGTCCAAGCTGATGTCTGCCCTCTACTGGCTCTGTGGGATGGAGAGACGGAACAAGGAAGATGAGCCCGCTCCGCTTCCTGCACCTGAACAAACGATCTGTTCTCTGGAGGAAAAGCCTCGTCTACAACTCATTGTTAATGCAAACCTCATCATTTGCCTCTCTGTAACCGCCTTTATCATTGGTTACTGGGCTTGATGGGCAGTAAATGGACAAAGAATGGGCTGCATGAAAGACTGTAGAGATTTGAATGTTTTATTTTTTCACTCTTTGTAAAGTTTTATCTTAAAAATTACAAAAATGTGGTTGACTTTTTGTAATACGTATCATATGAAAATGTCATGTCAATTGTTGCTTAAAAAAACAACAACAAAAAAACCCTCAAGTAATGGACAGAGTGCAGGCAACTTGTTTTTTTCTTTTCCAAAGAAGAGACCATTTACAGTGGGGCAAAAAAGTATTTAGTCAGCCACCGATTGTGCAAGTTCCCCCACTTAAAATGATGACAGAGGTCAGTAATTTGCACCAGAGGTACACTTCAACTGTGAGAGACAGAATGTGAAAAAAAAATCCATGAATTCACATGGTAGGATTTGTAAAGAATTTATTCGTAAATCAGGGTGGAAAATAAGTATTTGGTCAATAACAAAAATACAACTCAATACTTTGTAACATAACCTTTGTTGGCAATAACAGAGGTCAAACGTTTACTATAGGTCTTTACCAGGTTTGCACACACAGTAGCTGGTATTTTGGCCCATTCCTCCATGCAGATCTTCTCAAGAGCAGTGATGTTTTGGGGCTGTCGCCGAGCAACACGGACTTTCAACTCCCGCCACAGATTTTCTATGGGGTTGAGGTCTGGAGACTGGCTAGGCCACTCCAGGACTTTCAAATGCTTCTTACGGAGCCACTCCTTTGTTGCCCGGGCGGTGTGTTTTGGATCATTGTCATGTTGGAAGACCCAGCCTCGTTTCATCTTCAAAGTTCTCACTGATGGAAGGAGGTTTTGGCTCAAAATCTCACGATACTTGGCCCCATTCATTCTGTCCTTAACACGGATCAGTCGTCCTGTCCCCTTGGCAGAAAAACAGCCCCATAGCATGATGTTTCCACCCCCATGCTTCACAGTAGGTATGGTGTTCTTGGGATGCAACTCAGTATTCTTCTTCCTCCAAACACGACGAGTTGAGTTTATACCAAAAAGTTCTACTTTGGTTTCATCTGACCACATGACATTCTCCCAATCCTCTGCTGTATCATCCATGTGCTCTCTGGCAAACTTCAGACGGGCCTGGACATGCACTGGCTTCAGCAGCGGAACACGTCTGGCACTGCGGGATTTGATTCCCTGCCGTTGTAGTGTGTTACTGATGGTGACCTTTGTTACTTTGGTCCCAGCTCTCTGCAGGTCATTCACCAGGTCCCCCCATGTGGTTCTGGGATCTTTGCTCACCGTTCTCATGATCATTTTGACCCCACGGGATGAGATCTTGCGTGGAGCCCCAGATCGAGGGAGATTATCAATGGTCTTGTATGTCTTCCATTTTCTGATGATTGCTCCCACAGTTGATTTTTTCACACCAAGCTGCTTGCCTATTGTAGATTCACTCTTCCCAGTCTGGTGCAGGTCTACAATTCTTTTCCTGGTGTCCTTCGAAAGCTCTTTGGTCTTTGCCATGGCGGAGTTTGGAGTCTGACTGGTTGAGGCTGTGGACAGGTGTCTTTTATACAGATGATGAGGTCAAACAGATGCCATTCATACAGGTAACGAGTGGGGGACAGAAAAGCTTCTTACAGAAGACGTTACAGGTCTGTGAGAGCCAGGGATTTTCCTTGTTTGAGGTGACCAAATACTTATTTTCCACCCTGATTTACGAATAAATTCTTTACAAATCCTACCATGTGAATTCATGGATTTTTTTTTCACATTCTGTCTCTCACAGTTGAAGTGTACCTCTGGTGCAAATTACTGACCTCTGTCATCATTTTAAGTGGGGGAACTTGCACAATCGGTGGCTGACTAAATACTTTTTTGCCCCACTGTATGAGCAATAATATTTTGACATAAAAAAATCATTCAAGATAAAAAACTGTTGAACAATCTTTATTTAGATCAAAAAAACAAACAAACCACATTGCGCAGTGCATTTTGTGCAGAAGAACCACCATAAAAATGCTTAAACAACCAAAAAAAGAAAAGAAAAAAAAAAGCTGAAAATAAGGCAAAGCTAATGAGCCATAGTAAAAAAAATAATAATAATGATATTCTACAAATTTTAATCACATGCTGGAGTTTGGTCATAGCTTTTGAGTGTGATAGAAAAATGATCAGTTACATTTAGCAGGAGAAAAAAAAATCTGTTATATTTTTGTGAATCAGGTCCATGGAAATCGAAGAAAATTCAAACTGAAAACTGCCCTAAATAACTAATATATGGCAGTCTGTGCACGCTGGGATGGGACAGCAGTGGAAGAGAAACTGTTATATTGCACTCACACTAAAATATTTGGTCATTAGCAACCATAACAATGGCTCAACATTTGAACTCAGTTTGCTTTGGCTAACAGTCATTTCCTTTGGTCCTTCATAGTATTGCTGTGGACATGAGGGAATTTATTTACTCACTGAATTTTTTTTCTTTATTTGGGTTTATGTGGTAAAACCAGATTCACATTTTAAAGAAGCATTTGCATAATTGAAGATTTAATAGTAATAGTTTTAAAAAATAAAAAAAAAGATTAACTTTACCAGCATTCTGAAGCCAGCTGCGATATTGCTGAGGTTTTATGTTAAAGCCCCGCTAGCCTTGTTCCTCACAAGGCCCTGCAGTCCAATCAGAGAATACCCAAGCAGTATGTGGAGCAAACCGTCTAATGTGGAAAGTGATAGCTGGACAGGGCCCTTGTGGTCTGAACGACTAACTTAAGATGAGGTTTCTGGTGCGAGTCAGTATAGCAGAGGAAAAGGCAGCCATTCGTTTCCAGCGACACTCTGACATCATGTGAGCGGTACTTGAAGAGCCGGAGTGATTTCATTTTGAGTTACCCCGTCTTATGTTTGATCATAAACAGTCAAGCCCAGACTTTAAAAAGCTGTGCTCTCTGTCTTGATGCTGGGGTCTGGGTTCAGGGCTGGGAGGGTGTTAGTGGTAGTAGTGGCGGTGGCAGGCTCTTGACCAGCAGAGCTTTCCCCTTCTTTGTCCTCAATCACCTCAGGAATGATGGCTCTTCCAATCCCCTTTAGAACCAGGCCTCCTTCTGGAGAGGATGTTGAAGGGAACCAATCAGCAAACAAATCAATAAACCAAACCATATATAGACACACAGTTTTAGACCGGGGAGCTCACACTCACACATACACACACGCACACACAGCAAGACACCAAGGATTGCTCTCATAAATAAATCTATTCTAACCAGCACTACTTAAGTAACTCTTTTTAGTTGGTGTGGCAGTCATGAGAGTTTCCTTGGTGTGTTAATCTTTAAATGCAATGCAAGTTATTAAAAAAAAAAAATCTGTTCAAGAGAATACACACACACACACACAGTCTGTTAGTAACCACAAATACAAAAAACTGCAAGCATGTTAGTGTTGTTGCAAAGCATAGCTAAAGCCTAGGACAAAAGCACCAAGCCTACGTATAAATGTATATGTGCACGCCCACACACGCTACTTTTCTCTCCCCCAGACAGATGCACATGCAGTAGACACAGACCGAGGTTAATGCATCAGCCAATCAGATCCTTACCATTACCTGCCTTACAAAGCTCATCTTACAGGCAGGCCCGCAGCTCAGACATCTGCAATATTTACACATATGCCATCATGCATCAGATCACCACAGCTCTTTTGTAAGTGTGTGAGCCAAAAATGAGACAGTGAAACCAAAAGCCACTGAGCTAAATATAGCACTGCTCCGAGAAGAAGCTGAAATCACTCAATAACAGAAGTGAATATAGTACCAGCAGACGGCCAGCAAGTGAGTGAGTTCAATAATGGGAATGTCTGCACAAAGAAAATTTCAACAAAACAACAACAACAAAAAACACCAAAGAAAACATCTATTCTTCAGTAGATCTGGTAACTTTCTTCAAAAACTTGTCTGAATAAACAACAATTATCTTTTATCTATATTGTTTTCCAAGGTGGAGTGTAACCATGGTGGAAGTGGTCAGATGTTAAGTTAAAATTATACTTCACCATTACTCGGAGGTCAGTTTAGCAGATATACATTTCAATATTTGTATTGCACTATAGTTTTACTACAACTGTATTACAGTTATTTACATGATCATTTCAGATTAATGATTTATTATGTGGTTTATTATCTGGGGTCACATCAAATTTATCACTGTACTGCACAAGATTGTTGTTGATATTTAATTTGCATATTCTTCTGTACTCTTGTATTTTTTTCTTGGTAGCTCTTCGAATGCACGACCCTTATGTGGAGTTTTTAAAGTTAACAAAAAATGAATTAATAAATAAAAAAATATATTTAAAAAAATAAAAAAAATCACATCTTTGCAACCACTGCACTGCAAAAGTGGCCAAATCAACGATTACTCTGTTTAGAGATTAAAGCTTTGTATGTACACATACAACTTATTTTAGCAATGTTTTTGTTGCAGTAGTTGATTTCTGCCACACTGTATTGCTGACACCATTTAAGTCGATGATGCAAACCTTTTATACAAAAAAGAAACTGAGACACAGACTGGTTTACCTGTTATGATCTTGGAGGCCGAGTTGCACGTGCTATTGCCGCTGTCATTTGCTGCCGGTTGCGGAGGCGGTGGCATGCTGGGACGGGGTTTCGGTTTTGGAGCTGGCCTCGAGGGTCGAGGGAGAGATCCGGAGTGGAAGAGCGGCGGAGTGTCAGGAGGGGTGGGACTGCTAGGGGGAGAGTGCTCTGACTCTCCCTGGGCTTGTTGGGGTGTAGGCGGCTGTGGGGGTGGATGGCTCGGAGATTGGATTAGGGCATCTTTGCTGTGGACACGACGGGGCGTGATGGGTGGGTGCTGCGGGGAACCGGGTGCTTGGGTGTTACTGAGCTGAGAGGCGAACGGGCTAGCCTGTTTGGGTGGGGCTGGGGCTTGCTTCTTGGTGCCTTCAGAGGAAAACGTCCTTATTAGATCTCATTTGCTATATTAAACCACTAAAATAGCAGATTTAGATTTCCTCACCTCTGCGGACCATGTGTGGACTAGGCCCTTTGGAGCTTCCCTGAGGGTGTGGGGTTCCTACAGCGAGATGGACTGCTGAACCATTCCTCTGCGGAGGTGGGGTGGACATGTGCTCACGGGCCGGGCTGTGAAAACACCACAGTTCCAATTATTAATCCATTTCCGTGTCATACACCCTTAACATTCAAGGATCAAGTGCAGCACCAGTGCTCATGCATAAAACCAACTGCACACCTTTCCATTCAAAGAATAATTATACTTGATTAGGTTATTACAGAAAGAATGACTCAAAAGGATCGATAAACACACGAAGAAAGCACGGGATGCAAAAATCATGAAAGAAGTCCATTCAGCGGATGGAACAAGTGTTCAGTAATGAGACACATGCATAAAAAACAAAGTCTTCAAAGCTTCAAAGTTGTTAAACCACCAGACAGACGAGCAGACAGGAAGGAAAGACAGCTTCTCTTTATAAACAGAAACCGAGAGTTCTGTTGATCATCACAAACAGAGGGCAGGGGGAAAGTTGTGCAAAGCATAACAGTGTTTTTCATTTATTTACATTATTAATTAATGAAGCAGATTTAATACTTGCAGACATTATAGACATTTTTATTCTCATGATTTTTTTTTGTGACGTCCAGTAAATCAAATTAATCAAATACATGGCAAACAAAGGGTGGCGAGCTCCGGATCGGATGATTGGCTGCAGTGGAGTACCGGTGCTACCTCAGCTCACTCCTTACCTGCTCTCGTCTGTGCTGAGCTGGGTTACAACCTGATGTTGCACTGTGGCTACCTGGACCCCACCAACCAGACCACCACCACCACCACCGCCAGCAACACTCAAGCCAGGCTGCTCAGCCTCTGAAGGAGGAGGAGGAGGATGGGGTTCGAGCTGTGTAGGAGTCCCGGCTTCCAGAGGGGGTAATGGGGGTTGGAAGGTGGGTAAGGTTAGTGGTGACTGCTTTCTATTTAAGACGCTGGTTCTGCGAGGAGCGGGCTCCGGCTGTTTGTTAACAGGGCTAGGGAGGGGGGGAGAGGGGAGAGTGTTCAGGAGGGCAAACCACAGGCCATCAGATCAAGAGTGAAGGAGCAAGAGACTCAGAGACAGAGGAAAACAAAAACAAACAAACAAAAAACCCCTCGAAAGAACCCAGCGAGAGCAGTGAGAGATGTTGTGATGTCGAGACAGAAAGAGACGCCACTTCCTGAGTGGAACGAAACCGGTTCAGAAAGAAGAACCCAAAGATGACATAAAACCACATGAGTGACCTTTAAAATAGAACAACTTTGAACTGCAACATTAATGCGGCGACAGGTGAAATAGAGAAAAAAAAAAAAGATGACAAAAATGCAAGCCCACGCAAAACATAAAACCAGCAACCTACAGTGCAACCTAAGCTTTAATTGGAAATTAAGGAGATAACACAAGAGTACACAACAGTAACACAAGAGAAATACTTGAGACAGAAATGGATTCCCAAACATTATTAAAAAGGCTTTGTGTTTCATAAATGTTATGGTCATGTTACGGACGAATCTCAGCAAAATATAACGGATTAGCTTAAAACACAACAAATGTAGTGCACAAATCACACAAAGCATCATTTCCCTTATTTCACTTATTAGTAACTGGATTCGTGGGATCTACGTTAGACTGCGGCACAGCCTTGAAGTCTGGACTGGGCAGATCTTCAGTGGGCGTTTCAGTGACCGTGATGGACTCGTTGGCCACGACATAAAGGGCCGACACCGCTGGGCCCCTCGACTCCTGCCTGCTCAGTGTCTTGGGACGGGACGGCAGGGTGAGGGGCAGGCTGAGGCTGAGGTTGGGACGAGACAGGTACCTGTCTTTACGAGGGGTGTGACTGTCCCCGTCCTGCCCCATGCTGCCGGGGCGTTTCCTGTCCAGGAGAGGTTCGGGGTCCGGGGTGGGTGGATGGCTGGGCAAGGAGAACATGCCTGACACGTTGAAGTCCACCTCTGGAGGACAGAAGCAAATTAAGCAAATTAAAAATGATCTACAGCTTGCAAGAAGACTGTATACAAAAGATGCACAAAGCCTCTGTGACATCACTCACTGGCCACTTGGAGCCATGATATCATGGTAGAGTGTGCTATAATCAGCTGACTCTAGGAGACCGTACAGGTGTATAACTTATACACATACCAGCTAATAAGTGCCAACTAACACACAAACAGAATACTACAATTTCCCTCACTGAAAAAAAGAGTAACACACAATAATTATAAAGGCAAGCCTTTTTTCTCCAGATAATTTAATTAAAAATACTCCAAACTAGAGTCAAAGGGTCCAGATTAGTCACTCAAGTTAACAAAATTGAGGACTAGCAGATACCTACAGACACTCTGCATCTTCTTTAAGGCTCAGTAAAGTTATTTTAAAAATGCACCCTCTGATCAGCTGTTACAGAGGAGTAAATTCATTATAGAAACCACAACTGAATCATCATAACAACTTAAAGCTGAGCTTTGATAGTGAACTGGGTAAAATTATCCTCGCAAAATCAGCGCGAGCATGCTAATTTTAGAATTTGGTTAACAATGTGCTCTGAGCTTCAGCCACATCCTACAGAGCCACGAGCATGGCTACAGACTCTTAGCCTTGCTGGCTAATGTGGAGAGAAACCGTTTCAGCTACTATTCATCAATTTAATGAGCTTCAACATTTTTCAAAGTACCCACTGTCAACCCACAGAGGATGAGCCTGCACGTTAACATTGTTACATGAAAACTAAGTGCTGGCAAACTCCACAAATCAACAATGGAAATTTATGCAAATATTATCTTTTGCAGCAGCATTCAACGGACGCATTACCACACTGCAAAAGTTCAGGCAGATTATATCATCGAGAATAAGCACGCTAAACAGCATGCACAAATAAACTGTTCTACGTAACCTTTTAAAGACGGAGAGAAGGAGAATTATTGCAAATACAACAACAGTGTTTCACCTTCAGGGAAGAACCAGTCAGCGTGTTGGATAATAGGCTCAATGATGGCAAGTACATGCACAGATGTAGCTGCTGCCATCTCTGCCAGCGTCCTGAGTACGAGCACAGAGACGGAGATAAGAACGGGAGGAAGGTCAGTCAGCCTAAGAGAACGACACGCTTTGCATTTTAGAATAATGACATAAAAGTGAGGTGAACAGTCCACGACATTCTCACCCTTCTGTCTTCGACCACAGCAGGTTAGGCCCCAGGACTATTGCGATGTTGCTGGGAGTCATTTTATTAACATCACTGTCCTGAGCCAGTTTAGCCAAGAACTTCACCAGATACCTGCAACAGAGACACAAACTGCCTTAAAAAACCAAAAATATCTCCAAAATATTTTTCCCACCTTTAATCATACACTGTCCCCAACCTGGTGGGCTTCTGACTCCTTGAGAAAGTTATGGCCTTGCTGTGAATGTGGTCTGAGAGGCTCAACCAGTAAACTGGTTTA
Organism: Neolamprologus brichardi; assembly: GCF_056152115.1. Taxonomy (NCBI): domain Eukaryota; kingdom Metazoa; phylum Chordata; class Actinopteri; order Cichliformes; family Cichlidae; genus Neolamprologus; species Neolamprologus brichardi. Next base: position 10,338,372 of record NC_142107.1, read on the forward strand.
CTAGAGCATCAAAGTAACATCTGGTACAGTGGTGAAATACGCACCTATTTTTCAGCTACAGTGCTGTGCAAAAGTCTTGAGCCAACCCTCATTTCTAAGTATTTTGCTTTCAAGGAGCCAGATGTTCTTGCCATTGTTTTAAATTAATGTTGCGATTTTTTCCACTCATTTGTTTTTGTTAAGCGTATTAAACCACTTAACTGACTCCTGAACCAGTCTGACATAGAAAAAAGGGGAAAAAAAGAAGGTGCTTAACTCACAGAAACAACCACTTTTGTGTTTGCACCTAACAAAGAAGCTGTAACTGTAGAGCCAATTTGTTACCAGCAGCCTTTTGCAAAGGCAATTTATTCCCATTGTTTAACCAAAAAGATGATTCTCAAAGAGCTATTTACTTGAAAAAAAATCCAGCAGAGTTTTTAGACCTGATGCAGCATCTGAGCGATGCATCTGTCCCATTCATTTGATTCACCTTCTGTCCATTAAAGTCTCATCAGAAATGGTCTCAGTGGAAGTGGGAATAGGAATATGTGGAGGTATGCCAAATTATACAAAATATTCACTTAGAAATCCACTGCAAAATCTGTTGTGGTTTGGGGCCCTGCATTTTAGCCTGTGGTGTTTGAGATCTTGCCAAAATTGAATTATGAATACAAATAAAGCACTGTCAGATTTGATCCAACATGCAATACCAGCTGAAAAGTGCCCAAATGCCAACGGCTTCATTTTTCTGCATAACAATCATCTCAAACCTGCTGCCAACGCAGGAAAACCACACCTGGATAGAACAAACAGTGTAACTATGGACTTATCTCTCCAGAGCCTGGACCTCAACACAGACACCACGTTGACAGAACAGAACAAAAGGCAGCCAACATCAAAAGAAGAGCTTTGAATGTCCTTCAAAAAGTATTCGTGAAGACTACTTAATGGCAAAAAAAGAACTCTAAGAGAGCACAGACTGAACTGTTCAAGAATAATGATGATATCTCTTTTGCTAATGTTTTAATAAATTACAGCTCCAATTTTCCATTTTTCTGGCAATATATAAAGAAATGAGGGATGGCTCAAAATCTGGTCAATTCCTCACATGAATAAACATGTACAAAAAAAGTTAAATTTAAAAAACAAAACAAAAAAACAGCGTTATTTATAAAAAATATTAAGGCTGGCATAAAGGATAGTAATTAAAAGAGAGTAATATAGAGTACCTGAAGTTGGCTTTGTGGGCCTTTGGCAAATGGTCACATGTCACCCACAAGGCCTGAAGTCTTTTGTCAGAGTCTAAGATACTGAAACATTAACAACATTTACTGCAAACATACTTCACATGAATCTAAAGTTTATTAGTGCTGCACAAGTGTTTTATAGGAGTCGTGTCTTTACGTGCAGTGTCTTACTTGGAGGCCTGTATCCACTCATCATAAAGGCTAAATGTCATTAGAGGTTCAGGAAGTTCCCTGAGGTAGGACTTGAGAGCTCCTGTGTATCAAAAACAAAATATATGCCATGAGACAAAGACCTGGAGCTGATGTTTTTACTTTCTGTGGATTTGTAGAAGTAGTACCAGCCACGGCATGGGGATCAGAGTAGAAGCCCTCGAGCTGTGAGGTGGAGCAGTCCAGCGCTGCTTTCAACTTTTTCAATTTTGAAGCTCCAGCAGCAATTCTAAATAGACCCTGGAAAGAAAATAAGGGAGAGCAAGGTCACAGGAGTGCCTGGTTACAGGAGGCTGTTTCTCTCCTAAAATTAAAGAAGTAAGTCTGGGTTGGTAACACAAAAGAAGAAGTAATGCAATCGAGTACTGAATGTCTGCAAAAGTAAAGAGAAATGCTTTTGCTACCAACAGAGATGTGACTCTTTCAGGATGAGCATCAGACAGATGCACAGCAAGAAGAGGTTTGTTTCCATTTAGAAATGTCTTGAATCGTACTTCATGGGGAGTCTAGTGATACTGTTTCATTTCAAGAGTGCAACAGCGATCATACTAATGGGTAACAGATGCCTGTGTGTGCACACAGAGGTTTTATTCCCACAGGACAAAGACTGGCTAACCTCAAGTTGGCTACAGATGTTTCCAGACTTTACATGCCATCATTTTTAAAATGCAGTCCACATGACCCACATGTCCTTCCAGTTCAAACACACAGGAGGTCGATGGGTACAAATTTAATCCATATTCTGGTCAATTAACCCTCAACTTTGCCCTACTTTAGCAAAGTCTCCAATTTTCTTCTTCCATCTCTCCATCCGTACCTCCTCCTTCATGCCGGTCTCAAGCAGCATCATTACGCAGGCCTCAATCGGCAGAGCGATCTCACGGTTGGTCCTTTTCAGATGCTCCTCCAGTGCCGTGCCAAATGCCGGCTTCTCCATCCAGGAGTCTAGGTGAGACAAGCATCAGCAATGTTCTGCGTTGACACTCGTTTCACTAACTGTCTGCAGTTAATTTCATAGCTTTCAACAATTTTTATATAGTTCTACAGCTGTACCACATTCTTTATTTAGACTTTTAAATGAAGTCCTTGCAGGTATGTTTGTGTGATACGATTGCTCTTTTGTCATGTGCATGAAAACGTAAAAAGCCAACTCGAAATCCGGTTATCCTGGCTTTCATCCGGATAAATCTGGGCCAAACAAACAATAAATCTATAATCAGATTACATCAGAAAGCTGATTCTAAGGTTCATATAAACACACTTTTAAAAAAAAAAACAAAAAACCTCTAATGTGACGCTGTAATTTTAGTGAGTCGTTTCACTATGTTGCAATAAGCAGTGCACTTCGCAAATGAGATAAAAGCTTCTTGTCATAAACAAATTCAACAGTTTGGGGCCAACATACACACACATCAGACTGTGATATATACCGGCCAATAAGACAGAAAACCTGCAAAATTTATAACAACACACCCTGCTAAGGGACCACAAAATAAACAATTGTAATGTGAAGTCCTTTGTGAGAACTGTTAAGCAGGATGACAAGCCACTCTTTATTTCTCTAACCCTAAACCAGCAGATCAGCAACAAAAAGAAGAAGCAAAGTTGAAGTTTTTATGTTATTTACATGTTTAATAATATGTTTTGTGTCTTATTGTTCACCTTGCTGTGTCTGGATGGTGGGTATAACTGCTTCCAGAGCTGCCAGAGACCTCCTGTGGTACTCTGCCTGGGTCTCTAATAACTGTTATACAGAAACACACACACACACAAAATCACATACACCAAATCTAATGTGAACGTAGTACTTGGTTATCACACATCGCCTAGTAACTGTGTTACAGTGGAACGTTCCATATTTGCATTTCCATTAACAGTAAACTGAGGTGCACTCACCATCACATAATAGCGTGCATAGTCTCCCTCTTTAGAAGCAAAGTTGTACAAGTCTGCAGAGAGCTGGTCCTGCATGAAATGACAAAATAATGACGTGTATGGTAAACAATGAGAAACTGTTCACGAAGACATGGATATGACAAAGCTATGAGCTTTAATTACTCGGTCCAAAAATGTGCATAGTATCAGTGTCCTGATTTATTCCCCCTTATAAAGCCTTCTTTGTTCAGCCAGTTCATCAAATATGATCCTAACCTTACGCAGCAGGCCTCATGGGAAAGAGTCGACACGAAATCTACCTTGCATATTTCTACTTTATTGAGTGCCTCATCCATCTCGTCTTTGAGCGAGTCAACTTTAGCTGCCATGGCTGGATTGGTGGACTTGGTCGCTTGTAACCACCTGCAGAACAAAGGATTATTTAAGTAACGCAGCCATGTTAGTGGAAACATTTGAAAGATTGGAGCCATACAAAGACTATTAATAAAAAAAAAATTGTTATCAGGCTGTGTGGGAATGTACCGTGTTTTAGCCGAGTCATAATCGAGAACCAGCTTAGCAAGCTGCTTTCTCTGTTTCAGTATGTTGGGAATCTCTACCTGTGAGAGAAACAAGAGGAGCCATGAGAACGACATGACTACACACGCACTGCAAAAGGTATAATGAGCACTTTTGAGCAATTTTCCTGTGAGAACCTTGTGTCAATTTTAAAGATACAAACAAACACAAAGTTCAGCTTGACGTCTCAGCTGCTGGGTCTTTGTTTTTAAAATATAGTGCATGATTTTAAAGGGATTAAAAGGAAGAAGCCAATCAATGGTTGTATGCATGAGCTTTTACCTCTGCAAGCTGGTTGAGAGGATCCAGAATGTCTTTCTCCATCTGCATTTCATGCTGCAGCAGCTCAAAAGCCAACTTGCCCTCGGCTTCGCCGCACACATCCATCATCTTGCTGTTCACGTGCACAGAGACATATATGCAAATATCCCAGTTATCCCTACTTTTCCTCACAGCGAGTAAAACATATGTAAAGAGCTTCAGCTAGATCCCACATCCCATTTTTATTTAAATACTTTTACACTGATCTTGATAAACACTTACTTGTTCACCAATTTTGCCCATTTAAAGGTGATATTTTCAACTTAAACGATGCTGAAACTGGTCTTTCGATGGAAACTCACCCAATCAAACTCTCTTCTCCAAGCTGACTGCCGCCCTCCTGCATGGTCTGGGACAGCCCGGTCAAGGGCAGCTTTTTCTACAAGGGAAAAAAAAAGAAAGAAAGAAAGCAGCTCAGTCTACTTAATAACGTTCACTTCATTGACATGATTTCTTTTCTGATTTGGATCCGACTCAAATTAGTTGCATAAACACCAAAATACCAAATACGTCACATATTAAACTTAAATTTAACTTAAATATGAATTTGCGAAAACGGGGATATAAGGGCAGGTCTTACAGCATCAAGGAAACATGTAGACAACCCCCTCCCCAATTCAGCTTAGCTTCAGCTCATTTTTTTCTCCCCTTCATTATCTATACGCTGCCTGCTGTGGCTCTACCCAATAGTTTAAAGACAACTGATCCAACCACGTTGGCTTATCTGTTAAATTCACTTTGCCTGCAGGAGTGTCAAACAATGCACCATCAAGATGACTTAATTTAGAAAAGTAATCAAAGTACGACAACGTAACAGGGATTCCTTCAGAGTTGCGTCAGTTTTATTGGCCTTTGGGCTGGGTCTGCCGAATGGTGATAGTGAAGCTGGAAGGAGAGTCCCTGTCATATCTATGTGTTACATAAGAAAAACACATGATAGCAGGGCCCTAGTTCAGAATGGCTGTCACAGTGATTCATCCTAATTATGCTCTTGTAAATGAAGCCACATCCCAAGTGTGGCATGTTGCTAACATGATGGGATGAAAAAGTGAAAATGAAAAAGCTAAATAATGGAATAAATCTGACAGAGAAAAAAAAGAAAAGGTGCCTCTTACATGTCTCTTCTCTGTGTCTGTGCCCAGCTGACCTTGCAGACAGGACACCAGCCTCTTGTGCGTGTTGTGAGACACCAAACGAGCCAGCTCCAGCCGCCTCTCGATCTGTGGGCACACACAAAAAAAAGAAGAAGAAAAAAAAAAAAGATAAACTGCAGCGTTATCAAATGAGAACAAGCAAAACAGGTCTACCGTGGAAGAGATCAGCTAACTGATTTAAACAAGGATGAAGGAAATAAGTGTAATGGACCGTTTAACCTTCCTGTTCAGCAGAAACAACACAGGTGAGGGCTACAAATCAAAATACAGATGCTGCACATGCACACATTCATCTCGCATATTTTCCACCCTGCTAGTGTTTTTGAAATATGACGGCAGTTGTAGGTTGTTTGTCCAATTCTGTTACACGGCGTGCAGCTCTGACAGCCAGATGGAAGGAATCAGAGTCAAGAGCAAGTCTTTACCGACAACAGGAAGCGAGAGATGCTATCAAAGAAAGCAGATGCATCAGTCTAACTGCAGGCCTGAGCTACTGGTAATGGAAGGCATCAAGCACACTTTCCCAGTGGTTTTCGATGTCTTTGTTTCTCTTTCACTCACATTTCCATGACCCCCCTATAGCATGCTATACGTTTTGTAGCTTGACAAAACGGTTTAATTTTAAGAGGCTTGAAGCCAGCAACAACGATTCCACATTCTGCCCTCATTTGCTGTCTGCTCCCAACTGATTTGACTAATTTTCTCTACGGTGGCCCTGATGCACAGGACACAAGTGAGCCAAGAAAAACACAATCACCAAATGCGACAGCATGTGCAACATTTGGATAAAAATGCTGAAAATTAAGACAACAGTGATCTGCAACTACAAAGAACACAGCAGGATTACCAACACATATTTACACTTTGAGTTGACAGTAATCTTGTATTTTATTGCTTCATTTTTCCAGCACCAGGGTGGGACTGTGGCCTTCGGTAACTGAGTCACCAAGAAAAAACCATCATGTCCCAGAAATCAGGTTGAGAGTTCCTCTGTAGCCAGACACTTTATATCGATGGACTGATGGAGACTGTGGTTTGTGGGTATCAAGGCTGTCAGGTCACTTGGTGAAGACCTTACAAAAATACACTTTTGAAGTTGTGTTTGGGCGTGGCAAGACCCAAAGATGATACGCTAGATTTTCTTATGTTGTATATTTTCTTGTGCCTTTTTCCTATTAGTATTTGGTTTTGGTCTTGTCAGCGTCACTGAGCGATGACCTCGAGTCTAAAAATGGGGCGGCCTGTGATCGAGTGTGAACCAGATGGGATGCAAATTAGCGCCTCCAAGTCTGTTGGTTCTCAGCTGGCAAAGGATAGAGTGATCGCTCCAAGTGGAGGAGTTTATTTATCTTGGGGTCTTGTTAAGACTTGTTCAGTTGCAGTGATACAGATGCCGTACCTGTCTGTTGTGGTGAAGAGAGAGTCCAAGCTGATTTATTGGTCGATCACCTATTGTCACATACTCTGGGAAATGACCAAGAATCTTACTTGATTGTGGATACAAGTGGCGGAAATGAGTTTCCACTGAAGGGTGGCCGGGCTCACCCCAAATTGTGAATTATATTTCTGCGCCAGATCTATGTCGAAACTTACACCACAACCAGAACCCCATTTTAGCCCTACGCCACAACCTTCTAAGTAACCTGATGTGCCCATCCCGAGAACTGTGACTACGCATCGGCTCGACACACTCCACAAAACACTTGGTTTGCGTGGAATGTTGCTGTGTGGGGATAAAAGGAGTTTTTTGTTACTACGCAAGTTAGGATGTAAATTTCCCACAGAAGTCTAAATAAAGCTTTATAGATGAGGTGAGAAGTTCAGAGTAGAAAAGGAGTCAGCTAAGGTGGTTCAGGCATCTGACCAGGATGTCTCCTGGGTGAGGTGTTCCAGGCATGTCCCACTGGGAAGAACCAGGACATCGCGGAGAGATTACATCTCTCGGTTGGCTTGGGAACGCCTTGGTATCCCCCGTGTAGAGGTCTGAGTGTCTTCAGAATGTTCTTCTTAGGACGTAAATCTCCCACAGACAAATACACATTTGCATTCAATACATTTTCTGGAAAGTCTGCTTAGAAACTTGTAGTGGATACAATTTTATTATTACAGTTAGTATTACAATTACTATTATTAGTGATTAACAAACATAAAGAAATTAACAAACATAAAAGGAGAATTTTACATCACTTGGTATAGACAACTGGCCCAATAACTCTCTACTGTCAGACTGTCCTCAAATGCACCATCAGTGCAGAGTTTCAGGTACCTTTAGTGACGTTGTGAGAATTACTGTGCTCTGCTGAGTTTTTAGTTCCTGACTCTTCCAGATGTGGGTTTGAAAAGTTTGCTAAAGATGGCAATTATAGAGAGAATTTACTCTGTAAATGATCAGCAGTTATGTGAAGTAAAAAAAAATTATAATCTGCTGAAGCTTGCATAATCACCAACATGGTCAAACTGTAAAAACATAACTTCAGTGTCTTTTAGTAGATAATGCGTCTGCCACAATTTAAAAACAAACAAACTGAGCAGTTTTGAATGAAAGTTAAAAGACTTATGAAATCATAAACTTAGATGGCTTGAAATCTTTCCTCCCCAGAGTTTAAAACATGCTGATATTTCACCCAACTAGCTGCCTGCCATAAGTATCCACTTCCTCTTCCTGTTTCAGTATAAACATTTAGCTGCAGCGCTAGATCTGAGAGCTGCTCATTTGCTGTCTGATCCCATCTTCTTCCTTTGTTTTCATCCTCCCAAATTCACTGATCTCCTTGCCCTGTTTGAGTCTCTCCCGTACACTCGTACAGCTTTACTCCACCCTCCCTTTACTCTGCTCCTCCTTTCCTGAAGCTGTTGCAGCATGCCAAACCACATCTGGACTTGGCTTCCTTGCCTGGATCCAATTGATTCACTCACTATTCAGCTGATTCCAGTTCAATTGCATCCAGACTTCCAACACTTTTGGCCAGAAAGGAAGAAAAAGACCTGAGTGACTGCAAAGTGGGCGGTATTGTGGACTGAAAAGACTGGATAATCACAGTACTAGTGTTATTAGAGCATTTGGTTGTTTATTGACTTCTTTTTTGTGAGAGCACACCAAAATAAACTTGGGACAGACTTCAAGATATTCTACAAGCTTGTCTATAAAATACTTTGTCATAAACTGCAAAGTGTTTTTTCACAAAAACCTCACAAACTTTTCTTTTGCTTGATCAGAACTAGAGATGACAGGATATCACTTTTTTATGTCCGATACCGATATCATAAATTTGGATATCTGCCGATACCGATATGAATCCGATATGAATCTGATATGAATCTGATATAGTGTGTTTTTTAATCAATAAAACTGTGTTTTTTAATATCTTGCTGATTTTTGTATAAGTTCATACTCAAGTTAAACAAAAAAAACAAAACACTAAAGCTATTCTGTTATACTTGTATGCAAAAAATACACTGCACCCAAAATATTTCATAGTTCAGCAATACTGATCAATCTAATATAAACCTACTCCATCCTCCCTATCCTGGTATTTTAAAGAGTAAGCAACCTAACTAATAGGGCTGCAAACTCCCAGCAAAAAAAAAAAAAAAAAAGATTAAAAAAAAATAGGGAACCACCCTCCACCTCATGATGCTTAATTGACGTAATCAACTTTAATTTGATGCAGTGTGAAAAAAAATGCACAGAAATTAATTATTTTTCAAGAATAATTAAATAGATTCAACATCTTTCTTCAACAGAATTGCAGACTGCACAGATCGTACCTTCCCAAAGGAAAAAGTACTAGTTTACTAGGGTATATTAGACTTAATATATACAGTAATGGACTTCTATACATTTTACATCAGATTAAAACTTTGGGTGTAAGATTCGGATAATTATTTATTAAAGGCTAGACATTTTAAATGAGAATAAGAAAGAAAAGTATGTCTTTGTGCCCCCTTTTCCCTGTTAATGCCCTATCGGCCCCCCTGGCTGAACTTTGCTAGATCCGCCCCTACACAGTTACCAGCCGTCAGCTACATAAAAAAATAAATTCTAACAACAGCTTATCAAGCTTAAACGTGCTGATGTTGTTCAGCCGCTGGTTTCCTCTTTCTGGCGCGAAGTGGGCCAAAAACAAACAAGAGAGATGGACTTGTGACAGAAACGCCGATCAGCTGATCATTGATCAGTTTCATGATTGAAGTAGCAGCAGGAGAGGGAGGGAGAGAGAAGAGGCAGTCGCTCCATATATCGGTTGTTAAGTTTAACGCGGGAATGCTTTACAAACATTCAGAGATGAGCTTACACTTTTGCTTTACTTCTCTCTGGGCTAACTTCCTCGGAGATGAAATGCTGCATTGCTAGCAAGGCTACAAATACACACAGCCGCTCTATCACGTGAGGCATACTGCTGCAACGTGCTACGGTTATGAGCCGAGTTACGCCATGTCGCAAGTTTTGTGAGGTGCTTTTTTGATATTTAATGGATCGGATTACATTTTTTATTTCTCTCCGATATCCGATCCAGTAATTTACGTCAGTATCTGACCGATACTGATACGTAATATCGGATCGGTCCATCTCTAATCCGAAGTGAGAAAGAATATGAGAGGAAGTTGCTAAGATTCGCTACAGCACAGAATAGGCATCAAGGCCAGCAGATATGGGATTTATTAATTCAGACATGATGGTGGTGGGTTGCAAATTGACTTACACAGTATATTGGAATTAAATGGAGGTTTCAGTAGCATGCCTAAGTCATCAAGTGGTAAAGTTGGAATTGTTGGAATTGCAAAGGGGGACAAAGTGTTTTCATACAACCCTCTGAAGTATTTTTATAAATAAATGAGATGTGCATATCTTTAACTCTTTATAGTGGTAATACAGCAGAGACAAGCTATGTGCGGGCTGGAACCGTATTAAAATAATAAATGGTGTGGTAACAAAATCTAATAAGTTTGTCTCTGGGCTGAAACTTGTAGGATCATCAGGAAGAGCCACCATTAAGGAAGCAGAGAGATTCCAAGTATAAGAGTTGGAAAAAAAGAAAAAAAAGACAGGAACACTCCCTGATCATAGGCAGAAACAAGCCCACACAGAGACAATTAACAGAACAGAAATGAGCACTTCCACTCTCCAGTTACTTAGCTGTCCAAAGGTTTACAGTCCTACAGTCTACTTGCCAACTTTTCCCCCCTAAACAGCAGTGAAATCAGAATAGAGAGAGCCGACAACCTCTGACCTTCCATAACAAAAAAAACATGGAACATTTAGTGAGTCACACAGGATGCAGTCATGTTTTCTGGATTGGACTGAATGGCTGGTTAACTGCCGGCTGGCAGGTGACGCTGTGGCTGACCTTGTTGGCAGGCCGGTTTACTATTCGACGAGCTGATGACTGAGCCGAATTGAGACTTTAATGCAAAAACAAAACAAAGTGTCATGTTTGACTGAAAGGAGTAGTCTCACAAGTTATGTGAGAAAAATGTGTCTGTCCTCCACGTTAGAGTGAAAATATGACAAAGGGGTAAGACAGTTTTCCTCCAGCATTTAGCTTGTGATGAAATAGTAAAGGAGTTGTTTAAAATTTAGTTTTTTTTTTTATCCAAAGATAAGACAACCGGCTGGAGAACTTTCTACAGAGACCTGAGTTTTGTTTTTCCTCACCAGCCGTTTCACTGGTAGCCACTTGCTTGTTACACGTTATCAATTATCAGTCCATCATGCCCTCATATCAATTTGAGTACTTAGGCATGGGCCCAGCGCTAGCCTTGCTCACTGTGCTCACTCACAGTGTGTGCAAGGCAGCAGAGATACAATCCAGTCTGACAGCAGCCTCAACTCCCCCTCTGAAGCAGGACGTGTCCAAACAAGATGAATGCCTTAGCCAATGCAAACGACTATGGAAAAATAGAAAAGACTAGAAGTCATATAGAGTCAAATTTCAATTTGAACTTCTCAGGGAAGGCAATTGTGGAAGAGTGTGGGGAGGGGAAAGGAAAAATTATTCTCTCTCTGTTCATGTTTGGAAAGAGGGAAAAAAAACTTTTCCAGGCAGTGTGATTAAATTACAATGGCGATACTGATTCACTGCTATGTGAATCAGTAGTGCAGCAGCTACACATTGTATGGAGATGACTAAACAGGCAGCAAATCTGAAAACAGACTCTTTGCGTATATACGAGGTCTTCGTTATTTGCAAAAAAATAACAGATTCTGACATGAGTTTTCAACTATGCTCATCGTTTGCCAATTACATTCCTTGCTGAGAGCCGGAGCTTAAGGAATGCCTAACGCAGCAGAAAGCTCCTGTCACTCTGTTATTTGATGTCTTTGCCAATCATGGCTTATCCATAACAAAAACACCATCTTCCATCATAAGTGAGTTCTATGAGTGCACAGGGCACCCTAGGTCGCAGGTCGATGATCAATCAGAAATGCGTCTTATGCACTACTTTGTGTGAATGGGGTTCAGCGGTCAGCTGCTAACTATCATAGAACTATGACTTCCTTGACAGAATGGGGGTTGGTGAGTCTTTCCCCCGTCTTCATCTTTAACTTCTTCCACAAAAGTTGCTTTCTTCCCTGAACATGAATTATTCCTCTCAGTTTGTCATATTTATTCACACCATTTTCCCAACAGTGATCTCACAGTTTCACTAGCCAGAGGTTCCCCATCCCCCTCCGCCACACAGCGCTACAGTGCACATCAAGTATAATTTCAAGATAACAGAGAATCGCCAGAGCTTGCCTTGAGTGGAAAACCATAAGGCGCTTCTGCTGTGCCAAACCCTTGAGCTGGCTAGGCAATGCTGAATGAAAGACTAGCCAGTAAAGTTTTAATGGCAGTAGTTATACTCCGAGACTGCAGACCGATTTGGCATCAACAAAGGCGCAAAGGCATGATTGCTTTAACAGAGCTTTTGAGAGGAGCTTGTAAGTCTTCTGATAACTTCCGTATTTTACTCTACCAGAAAATTATATCTAAACAAGCCGGTTTTACACGCAGACATAAAATAAGCTATGGTTAAGCAGTGAACAGGACATCTTTCATAGGTGGCAGATACCCAGTCACAGTGTCAACATATTTTATCGTGTGCTGTGGGCAAAACCTGAACTGTTATAGGGGTTCAACAATAAAGTCCAGTGAGGCCCTGGAGTTTACTGGACTAACAGATTTGAGGAAAATTAAATGTGAAGTCATATTAAGAAACTGCCTTCAGAATGACATTCATTCTTCATGGTATACGTTTAACTAGGGGCTGGAAACATTTCTGAGAGATTTTGTTCCATATTTACATGATAGCATCACACAGCTTTGTCACATGTAAATCAATGATGCAAATCTCCTGTTTCACCACATCCCAAAGGTGCTTTATTGAATTGAGATCTGGTGACTGCATAATTCATTCTCATGTATAAGAAACTAGACGATTTAAGCTTTGTGATACAGCTACCCTGCTGTTATCCTGCTGGAAGCAGCCAACAGGACATGGATACGCTATGGTGTTACACATATGGACATTACTAAGGTAGGGACTTAAAGCGTGCGAAAAAAATATCCTACACACCATTACACCATCACCAGGAGCCTGAACTGTTAATACAAGGCAGGATGGATATAGCCTCAGTTTCAGTTAGCTCATAGGAGGAGCGGCACACAAGTGTGGTTTGCTGCTGTAGCCCATTTGTTTCAAGGTTTGACGTTTTGTGTGTTGAGATGATTTTCTGCATAGCTTGGGCGTAATGAGTAGTTGAGTTAATGTTGCCTATGAAACATCATGCAGACAAATTCACTGCATTTAAGCACTGTTACATTTTTTCTAAATAAAGAAGGTTACATTGACTTTCAGGTAGGCTTGGCAGCAAGGTTATTATAGTTACATATAACTAAACTAAAAATTAAAACTAGATGTGAAAACATGTTTATTTAGACTCTGGATGTTTACAGTACTATAGCACATAATGGATCAACACTAAAACTAATAAAAAATTAAAGTAAAACTAAACATTTTCAAACTGATGAAAATTAAAACTAGAAAAAAAACTAATAAGAAAATACAAAACTATTACACTCTGCTTGGTAGCCATTTAACTGATGGACTAAAAAAAGCATTCAGTCGTGTCACATCCTGACGGTGTTTTTGTACATGTGCATAAACTTGAGTTTGCTGAAATATGCAGCTGCACCAGTATATAGGTCTCTTAAACCACAGATGTGAGAAAACTTTCTATGACATTTAGAGTTTGTATTTATTATTCTTCTACCCAGTTACCACCATTAAAAACAGCATTGTTCACATTTGAGGATAAATGCTTATCACCTCTCATTAGACTGCCAAATGGAATTTTTTAAAGATAATAAAAACTATTGGACATAAAGTAAGTAAAAAATAAGATTTACCTGCAGGAGGTCATCGCTCAGGACCTCAGTTTTTTCAGCCCTGTGAAGAGAAACAAAGGCCAGTGGTCAAAGACTGAGAACATACAGAACACACCCGTGTCCTACAGCAATACAGGTGAGACACAAAAAGCTTGCACAAGAGAGTTATTATTGCATTTTACGACTATCCGGCATTGCCTTCATTTTTTCCTCAGGCTTCACTGTAGTAAAAACAGGTGTACCTCCTTCACGCAGTGTCATTGCAGGCATCTTAACCTGACTGGCCTGTTATGAGCTGTGCTTGGGTTTTTCCTCTCCTTTTTCTCCTGGTGGTGTTGGTGAAATATGAGACTAGTGATGCTGACATTATATGCACTTGTACTTATTTACGTATAGTGCATTTATTGCTTTTTGTGTACAGCTCTCTATTGCTAAATAAACTCTGGGACTCTACAGACCACCAAAGTTGAGCACAATCTCCAGCACAACCAGTCTGCACTCTGTGCTGTATGCCTGCAGTAAGTGAACAGAATAAGCTGAAATCTACAATCAGTTGTTATAATGATATACTTATTTGCTACTATTGGTACCCCCAGGCAGTGGATGGCAGCCCCTCCCAAGCCTGGTTCTGCTGGAGGTTTCTTCTTGTTAAAAGAGAGTTCTTCCTTCCCACTGTCACCAAAAGTTGGTTCATAGAAGGTTGTGTGATTGTAGGGCCTTTACGTTGCAGTATAAAACCACCTTGACTGGATTGTTTTTGTAAATTAGCACTATACAAATTAAAACTGAACTGGATTTGTACAACCATGTTGAACATCGATGCATAAATGTAATGCTGATCCCCCTCCTGGTCTAAAAAACACACTTCCCCAGGTGTCATCTGCACCGTGTTTGTTATGGCAACACGTAAAGGTGTGCCTTTTACTATGAAGTGAGGAGGAAGTTGGCAGGTGGCCTGTTGATTTCTGAAACACACCAAATACATGCTGAACTGTAGTAGAGTCTGTGGAAAATATTATGGCACAACAGCTCCCCCAAATATATAAGGAAATGCTGACAAAAAACCAAACCCTTTAAACATCAACAACTGTTCTTTAGCCATTTGATTTACATCTCGCTCAGCTGGTGAGATTGTCAAAGAAGTGATTGGTTTCCCCGTCAATAAATCCATCAACACATACACAGATGTTGTGTATTTTTGCACAAATTTCTGAAGGCCTGTCCCCACCCTCTAACAGCACCAGCCAAGAAACACACAGTAGATTTACACCTTGCACGGGATAAAATAATCCGCTCACATGCAAGAATTATTACCCAATACTGACGTGGGACACAAAAATAAGATCTTCACATTACACTCTCAAAATGCAGTACAGGCTTACCTCACTCATGCCTGAAATACTCTCACTGTTTAGCGAAACTGCTTGTGGTGGCTGTCTGCTGTCTCGAGCTCCAACTCACATTGGTAAAACTTTGCAAAGCATAAAATGAATAAGTCATTTTTTGAATGATTCTGGAGACAACTTTTACTCTGAGCTGCTAATTATGCTGCTCAGTACTCCATATGCAGTCTATATAGTCTAACTTCTCTATAATGAACACACTTAGTTTTGGTTCTTCATAAATAATGTTAAATATATAGTTGATCATCTTAAAAAAATTATCAGTTATTATTTGATCATTTAAGTAACGTTTTTGTTTTGTTTTTTTAAAAAAGAAGTTTTGATTAAAGTTTTCAAAATATAAAAATGTTCTGGTTTCAAGGAATTATTTGATAGTGATGCAACTATGTCTCAGGGGGTAGAGCGAGTTGTCCACTGATTAGAAGATTACGGGTTCAGTTAGCTTGCTGAAAAGTCTTTCAAGATACATACTCAAATTCCCCCCTTGAGCAGATATTAGTGTGAGGCATTACAGTGGCTCACAGCAGAAGAGTCCTGAGTTCAAACCCGAGTAGGCCCTTCTTGTGAGAAGTTTGCACGTTCTCCGTGTCCTTGTGTAGGAAGATTAGTCTATGGTAATGCCCAGGACCGTCTTGCAAAGCAGTGTCTCTAGAATGAAGCTGTGTGAGTGAATGTGCTCAATAAGACCAGAAAAAGTACCTCATATATGCCTCTCCATTTTCCATCTAATTAAATATCTCTAGGGTCTGGATGATGGGACACACCTGTATGTGTACTTGTCAAAGCATCCTAATGAGATTTAAAACCAATGCAGTCGGGACATTTTGGAAAAGCGGGGACCTTTTCGTTAGTCCTTACATCTTCTCATCTCTTTAAAGGCCTGCTTGAGGGTGAAGAACTGGTTTTAATGTTATATTTATGTTACGATTAGCGTGAGGGTCAGTCAGTGTCTTCACAAAGATATTTACACAAATGTGTGCATTTTTCTTGCCAATTTATTCCACATAGTCAGCATCAGATGTCCCAGCTACAAAATGGTTTTACCCAAACCAAGAAGAAACTGATTTAAAATAGAATATAGACAAATGGATACAAGTCAGTGACTCCAATGTATTGAGTAAACAGAAACTGAAAACAAGCCATTTATTAACATGGTTAGTAATGCAGCTAGAATACCTCCACATGGATCCATATGACGCCATTAAAAATTAGGCTTTACAGGCTTGTCTCTGAAGGAAAAAGCTGCATGAGCAATCTTTAGATTCCTATCAACATGGAATTAGAATCGATTGAACTGGAGTGGAGTGCAGCTTGGCTCTAGCCAGAAGCTATTGTTCTTTAAAAAAAAAAAAAAAAAAAAAAAAAAAAAAAACAGACAGCTGGAGCCGGACCTTGGGAAAAAAAAAAAAAGGTGAAGGACAACTGTAATTGTAAAACATGCACCTGTAGGAAAACTGACCAAAACAAACACACAAAATCTTAAAAGCTGCTCGCAGAGATGGATCATATCATGTTTCACTGACTTCGTTTTAGTAAAGGACACTGTGTAAGCATGTCCTATAAAAACACGCTACCCTGCCATCTTCTACCGCAATGCAACTGCATCTAAATTGAATCGCTTCCTCTTATTAATCACATGCAAATAAAATCTGGCTTCCTCTTTTATAAAAAACGACTTTGTGGCTGCATGGCGGCCCGAACCCTGCCATGCCTCTGCTGTCAACAGCTACATAAATGCTTACTCCACAAAAACTAAAAACCGGTGTGTGTGTGTGTGTGTGTGTGTGTGTGTGTGTGTGTGTGTGTGTGTGTGTGTGTGTGTGTGTGTGTGTGTGTGTGTGTGTGTGTGTGTGTGTGTGTGTGTGTGTGTCCAGCCTTTCCTGGGCCAAACAGAAAACCACAAATCATCACAAACTCTCATGTGGGTGGACACAGATTTACTGGTTTATGAACTAGATGTTCACAGCCAGCTTAATTTCAATTCTGTCAAATTGTATTTGGAGCATTTATTAGCAGGAAAACCTTTTTTTGTTTTACCCCTGAGCCTGTGACAGAGATCTAATCTAGACCTTTATAACTTCACTTGATGGATTATGATGTGTGATCATGTGTAGCATAAAGACTGGGGGGGTAAACATTTAACTTTAATTTAACTTGAGTTCTTGCTGTGATTTTTTTTGTTGTTGTTTATTTTCTAGCTCCCACCTACTCTTACTTAAGCTGTGGTATAAATGGCACCCGAGGATTTCTTGCATGTTAAACTCGCCCAGCAGTAATCCAGAGTGGGTGTGTGCAAGCAAACTATTTTGCCTTTCAGTATGCAAGCTGTCATTCTGCCTGCTCAGTTGAGTTTTACTGCTCTTACACAACAACATGTGGAGTCATGTATGCAAGGAATCCAAGGCCAGCACTTGCAGGGTATCACTTGGAAACTAATCGACAGCAGTCTGGTTAATTAATACAGCAACAAATGGAGACACTGAATCAGAGACGCAGGAAGAAGGATGGTATACGTAGTTTGCCCTATCAACACCCATCAGGTAACATGCGTGTGAGCACATGCTACCCTGTAACTGAACATATACCACTGCACATGTGAGTACATAGTGCAGTAAAAGGTGGGGTCATTGTTGGGTCCACAGAAGGGCAAGGGGGACTGTTGACAGACTTAATTAAATAGGTGTTGATGACAAAAGTGAATTCAGAATTGAGGCCTCCTTAAAGTACACTAAAAGAGTGCAATATAGAGAGCAAATAGAAATATTTGTATTTATCTATTTATCATATATTTAAGTCTCTCCATCCCTTACAGTGATGCCTCTTTATTAATATTTGCCACTGTTGTTTTATTGTATGCGGTTTGTATGTTTTGATAGTATCACATGCATCCTAAGCAGGGCATCTCTATTTAAAGAAAGACATCATATTTTCATTGCCTCCATTAGCCTACATTTGAGCCATTATTTTATTAAAGGCAATAGCTGTCATAGTACATGAACTGTTACAGCAGATTAGATGAGAGCCGTTTGTTCTCATCAAAAAATGGTTTTATGTTCAATAGATTATACAATCTAAAAGAACATTTGATTATAAGGTTATTAATAAGGATTTTTTTTAAATCTGTTGTAGCCATTTATCCATTGAATCCACTTACTTAATGCTAGTAAATTCAGATGTTTTCCCACAGTTACAGCCACATACTTTTAAACCAAATCTGGAAAATCTACTTTTCAAACTTCTTGTATTGTTTACAAACAAACAAACAAAACATTGTTCTGGTATCTGGACAAGCTTTGTGTGCTTCTGACACAATTTCACTGCAATCTAAACCTTTAGAAATTCTCCAGATTTTTTTAATCACACAAAATCGTGGTCAGCCCCTCCGACACCGCCCACAATAAAAACCAGCCATATGACAACAGGGAGACATAAATTAGAAGCGCTGGCCTAACACAATAATGTATGACATCACGTTGCAACAATGTTATGTAGCCTACCTTCCAACAGTCTGGTTGGCAAGTTGCTTCATACGATTAAACTGCTTCTTCATGTTGCAAGTCTCGTGAGCTTCTTCCTACAAGTCCGTAAAAAGTTTGCGCCACCAACGAACGCTGTCGATCATCCACCAAAAAAAAGAAGAAAAAAAGTTGCGCTACGTCGCAGCCATTGTGCTACAAAGACCTGACTTCCGACCGCTTTTAGTCACAAAAACTGAACAGTTTTCCTGGTTGAACCCGGTGACATCGGCCGTTACCGTTAAGAGGCGCTGGGAAGTGAGCAGAAACAGCGGCGGGCGACCTTCAGGGTCCCCATTGCCAAGAATGTCAGCGCTCCTGTTAGACTGGCTGGTTTCTCTACTACAGCTGTGATAGGAAGGAGGAAGTGCTTTTACTTCCCGCACTGTAAGCCGCATGGGCCCCGTGGTGACATGTGATACCTTAACATGAAGAAAAAAAAAGACTTTGGTCATTGCAAAGTCACATGCTTTAACGTGGGGATGAATTCTTCAGAATAAATATCAGTTTTAAATCGGGGATGATTGTCAAGTAATGACAAATCAGAGAAACGTGACAAAAACTCATAACCGCAGTAGTATGTATGGTAGTGTGGTGCCAAAATATTTTTTTTTAAAACGTGGTTGTGATGCACGCGAAAGCCATTAAGAATTAATTAACAATAGCAGAAAATTATACAACTTGTTTGGATCAGTCCGTGTCACTGCTCACCCGGATTGTGACTAACTGTCTGATTTCAGATCAGTTCGTCACCAACCAGCACAGAGTTTTCCGGAGTGATCTGCCGCCACCTTGTGCCTGTCACGCAAAGGCTTTGTTCAGCAGTTCTCCTTCACCGATCAGTTTCATTATTAGACTCATAATGGCACGACTGCCTGTCTGGGTGTGGGGGATTAATGTGAATGAATGGTAGTCAAGGCCGTTGTAATTCTCCCAGCTAAAACCTTGTTAAAGAGCTCATAACTCTCTTAGCACCACCCCACCTTGATTATATTAGAAGGGCTGTTGATGGTCATTCCTGCTTGAGGAGCAATCATTTTACGGGAACTGTAGACCCTGTTTGTCACAGCAATGACTGATAGTGGCTATATGATCCCAATAAATTACAGCAAGCACGCAATCATTCCTGTGTGCCCTGAGCTGAAAACTTGTCAAACTCTGTTAAAGGTACTTTAAATGTGGTTATCTGCTGTTAAAGAACAACTAGTGCCGTAAATAGTTTCTATGTATAAACTGTGATGTACTGCTGTGGGGAAAATGACCTTTTTTAAATCAGTTACTGGACTAAATTATCTTTAATTCATTATTCTGTGGGGTTTATTCTTGTAAACCTGCCCTTTCACTTTTGCTACTATCCTTCTACCACAATTCATCCTCACAAATCATTACCATCCTACCTGCACTCTTTTCTTCTGTCTTTGCTTTGGATGGTTGAGTCCAGGTATTTAAACTCATTTACCTTCACTGTCTCTCTTTCACACACACACACACACGCACATATTCTTTCCGTCTCACTTTTGCTGACATGCAGGCTGACACCTATCCTATAAATACAAATAGTTCTAATAATTGTAATAAACTATAAGAAACCTTAAGAAACTGCAAACTACTCAGCATTACTGTTTGAGTTGCTTTTCCTGTTGCCATGTGCACAATAGCTTCAGTTCTCCTCTGTGACACAGGAACCTTTTCATCTTAATGAATGAGCTGTGCCGTGTCATGAAATTTAAGTGAACTTAAGTGATCCAAGGTAAACACTGTGCTCTGAGAAGACACGTAAGAAATTTGACCTTCAGGGGGAAAGAAAAACAGACAAGTCTGAGCTTTTCATTTTCAGGTAATACGTCATCTCTGCATTCAGTGCCCTTACACCCTGCTTTGTCCTAATCTTCCCCTGTCATGAAAAAAAGGTAATAAAGAAACCTAATCAGCAAATACATTACACATTTACCTTAGCGAGTGCTCTCTCGCAATGTCAGGGCATGTTGTAAATATGCCTTCTTGCCGACATATTTATAGGAAGAAAAAAAAAAGCCAAACAAGTAACACTGGTAGTTTTATGACTAACACTAAATGTGATGACAGAGACTGGGCAAAACAACTTTTCTTTCCTATACAATAAAATTAGACATATTTCACATTAGTAAAGGTGTGTATGTTTGTGTAAAGTTTTTGCATTCTCTCAGTGGCAGTGTTGGAGACAAAACAGTACAACGCTTCACACTGCAGTAGGTTTAATTTCAAATCAGAGTTACAGCTGATGATGGAACTCAGTCCACCAGCCTCTTCTTCAAATACAAAGAAAAACATGTTGTTTATCTGGAGATTAGGTTGGGATTTGTGTGTTAGACTGTATCTGCAATTTTATTTCAGCTTCAAATGACCAAGAGCGCGATAGAAAGTAATGTTCAACCAGATGCTGGAATGATGGCAATAAGGCACAACTTTATAAAAGCTCTCAGACTGACTGCCCTTTGTATTTTTTTATTAAAGCTTTGGTCAGAATTTGATTATTTCAAACACAAATGATGCCCATTTTCAAAAGGAGACCAAATTGCGATCTTTTCAGAGAAAAGAAACATCTCTGCTTCAGCTTTGTGTTGCTGCTACCCATGTCCCAGGTCTCTATAGCGGGAGCGGTGAATGCCTGCTCGACATTGGAGGGTATCATGCTGTTTCCATATTGTACCCCTGGGCCTCCCCGCAGCAGTGGCCCACATGGGAAAGCAGACCAGGCGGCGGGATAAACCAATTACCCCCCAGTCTGGGTGGACTCCTGCCGGCGCACCATGCAGCAGCTCCGGGCCGAGCCCTCCTAGGCTCGATCCCCATGAGAGCCTGCTGGAATTCCCAGAGATGAGAATAGTGTGGTCTCAAAGGCCTGCAGAGAGACTATATTTTGCTTGGAAATTTGACATGGTGGCCTCCTGGGACAAAGCTGAAGGAGGAGACTTCAAACTGTGCTTCCGTAGGATTAAAAAAAACATTTGTGGAAGCCTTCATTTTTGTGGACCATTCATCAACATTAGGCACTTTTAGACCTTTATCCACTTCTTATACACACAGATATCTCTGCAGAGACACATGTGAAGAAAATGGGCTTTTTTCTAAAACTCTGACCTCCAGAAATATTACCCATCTACTAGAACTATAATAAAATATGCATATAATAAATTATATTTTCTACAGGTTATTACAAATTAACTTTTACTAAATGAGCACATTTTGGGTCTATATGCTGCTGTGCCTTGGCAGAAGCAAATATGAATACTAACAGGAATGATGGAGAAAAATCTAAACTAGAATATGAAACTGAGCCTAAATGCGCAAGAAGAGAAAATATTTATGGAGTTAAAGAAAACAGAGGGCTCTCCTCTCCTCTGACTTCTTGCATTCATGAGCCCTGATGGTTTCTAGATGACAGCAGCCGTGACAATGGTCATTATGTCTGCCAGAGGCCCAGTCGCCGCAGGGCCATTGTGTGTGCCCCATTCACCACACAGTCATTTACACTTTCATTGGCAGCTATTTAGTCCTCATAAAACGTTCAACACACCAATTTGTGAGCCCTGCTCAGCCAAGGAGAAGTGTGGAATAGGCTCAGAAAGCAGTTGCTTTAAAAGTCAATTAATTGTTCCCTTCTCCTGGGAGGGGCTTCAGGGGAGGATCCCCGGGCTTCAGGGGGCCTCACATCTGTCTATTCATCTTCTTGGGCCATGATGCACAGGCCACACGGCTCAAAAGAAACGCCCGATTCAGTCTGCTCAGAGTTGTGGCCAGCTAAGATTCTGTAATTCACTTCGAGGAAGGGTTATCCTATTATCATAAGAATCTAATTCCTGGGCGAAAAGATGTATTAAAGAGTGAAAGAAAACAAAAATGAGCTTGAAGGGAACTTTGGCACTAAATCCTCTTCTGTGCAGACAGATATAAAAAAAAAACCCACAGATTATGCTGCATGCGATGAGAAAGTGGGTGGGAAGTCATTTAAGCCGTCACAAAGGCACCTTTTAAGAAGCCAAAGCATATTCTGTCTAAACAGAGGGCCTCATGAAATGTCTGTTTTATTCATTGATCATGAGCTAATTGCACTTCTCAATACTTCATCAGCCACAGTTATGAGCTGACCACAACATCTGTGCAAACTGTTTAAAAGAGTGTGTAAAAAAAAAACATCTGTGGATTGATTGTGTAAATAATGAAATGTTGATTTATCTGTTACAATAAAAACATTCTTCGGAATAACATTATTTATGTTATTTATTTTAAAATGGCAAAATGAGTACAACAGAGCGACGGAGACGTGTAGACATATTTGATTTATTTAAAGCTCAGCAATCCGGAGTCTCAGTTGTTTCTAGATTTCATCCACTCTCCAACCGAAAAAAAGAAAGGAAATAAAGTAAAATATCTACCGCAAACATCTCCAGCTGCAAGAAAAAAGATCGCTGCACCGCGATCTTGAATCAGAAAGAAAAGAACTGCCTCGTGCAGGATCCAACAGACAGGAGTAAACACAAAACAGATGATTTCACAATGCTGTAAGTGATAAAACGTCGTATATATGTACACTCCTATTCAGTAAAACAAACTGGCAATAATAAATGGCTGTGCTTCAATCCACCCTCCTGCCTCAGTTCATAGGGCAATTGTCACAGAGAGGCAGCAAAATGAACAACAGTTAATGCAGGGAGAGACACAAAAGGAGAGCAGCAACCCAACCCCTCCTTATTCTCCCAGGACTGAGGGCATTGATGGAAGAGAGACAAAGGCCGGCCCTCTCTGAGCTGCAGTGCAGGAGGCCCTGCTGGTTAACTCTATTCTCCTCCTCCAAATTAGTTTTTATCACCAGCATTTCAGCGGCTTTTCCCTGCTGGTGCCACCTTGGTGGAACGTGACAGCAAGGATCTGAAGTGCACCAGTGCAGAGGTGGTTAGACTTCTCAGCTCAGTATTGCTAAGATGACTCACGCACGTGCACACACACACACACACACACACACCTCCTCAGTCTAAAGGAAAGTCGCAGGAATTCTGGCGTGCCGTTCGGGCATTGTGGTAGACAGACAGGAAGTCTTTGTATCGCGGGGCACACCCTAACCAAGCTTCCCCAAAGTGTTCCGACCCAGTGAAAAGAAACTCTCCGTCTCCGGGCTTGACGTGGCACTGCAGGAGTGTGTGGATGTGTCCACGCCAGGACTGACATGACACCAGTGGATCCAGATGTTGCTCAAACACTCCACTGCGCTGCCAGTACACCCTCAGCGCTGATACCTCCACTGAGGACATTTGACGTCGAGAGTCATGGGTGACCTTTTTGATGTAGCCTCGAACAACTGAAAAAGACAGGAAAGCAGAACCACGTGTTTACGCCGCATCCAGTGGATGTTTCAGATAAAGTGGTCACTTAATTAGGGGGAAAAGCTGGCTTGATGGGGGCTAAACAAAGGTTAAGTATAACAAGACAGAGGACCATTTTTGAACTGGGACATATGAAGAACTACTCAAGTAGAGTTTAGTCTCCCTTTAAAATGAACAAACAAAAGCACAGACAAAAATGTCACAGCCTCACTCAGCAGATCATCAACATCTGTTTGAGTTTGTCTGCACTGCTGTTGTCCCATTATGGAGCCTAACATGAGATGGGTTTTGAAGTGTTGCCAGGTGGAGAGTGCATTCAGCTGTAATTCAATTAAATTTTGTTTATATAGAGCCAAATCACAACAACAACAGTCACATAAAGGCATTTTATATTGTAAGATAATGACCCTATAATAATAGAGAGAAAAAGCTCAGCAATTCCCTAGAAAGCACTGGTGACAATAGGAAGGAAAAACTCCCCTTTAACAGGAAGAAACCTCCAGCAGAACCAGGTTCAGGGAAAGGCAGCCATCTGCTTTGACCAGTTCAGGATGAGGGGAGGGAGTCAGGAGAAAGGAGATCCTTTAGACGGTGGCGTGATGTACAAGATTATATTTCAAGGAAAATCTCACTGTTGCTGAGTCATTAAGAAAAGCCGGAGGGAACAAGAACAATAGCGAGAGATGTGTCATCTTGTCATCTTGCTGAGTAAGATACCCACCAAAGTCGCTGCTACAGATAGCCATGAGAAGTTCTGTGTCATTGCAGGGTCGACAGGATGCTGTGGGTGGAGAAAAATCATTTCACAAAATTAGAAATTTGCTCTTTGCTGGGCAGCTTTGCGACTATCACAGCTGAAGACTTGCATCGAGTAATCTTCCGCTTGTTCTGCTATGTTGTTTCTCGCCTTACCCACTTCTCTCTGTCCTCGCTCGGCCTGCTTAGCTCTCTTTTCTCTCCTAACCGTCATGATTCAAAGCTCTATAGCTGACAGTGACTGACAGAAAGGTGTCATTTCTCCTCCCCAACGCTTCACTGACCTAAAATCTGACCCACATACCGGCTCCATTCATCCCCCTTCTCACATCACACACTGAAGAAACCATGGCTTGGCCAGAGGAATGCTGCTTCTAGCTTCTGCCCATAGCACCACCTCCAGATCAAAAACCCACGCTAGTCTCGACCCCACGTTTGACTCCTTTTGTATCTACCTAATTGAATGACCCCTGTGCCAATGCAGGAGCCTGCAGGAGTCAAACACTCCGGCAGACTGGCAATACAGAAAAGATAAACCTGCAGCTGTCTATTATAGTCATAGAATGACATCACCACACTGAAACCAGCCCGCACACATGGATAAATGCTAATAAACAGACAAGCACAATGATAAGGCATTTGTGGAATCTGCAAAGTATTTGCAGTCTCAATTCAGGCCCTTGGCCCGGTGCCCTCCAGCCACTATGCAGTCTGCTCGGTCCCATCTGCTTTGTCCCTTGATGGAAACCAGACAACTAGACTGACCAGCAGCTGCATGCTGCAGTCCACAAGGCAAGACTATAATTCAATAACCACTTTTTTTTTTCAAATTGGGAATTATGACTGGTAGGCAAGTCTCTTTTGAAGATCCAAATCTGCCGTTTGAAGTCACTATAGCAGTAGGGGAGATCGGGGATAGTTGTAACGTGGGTCAGTTGTAACACTTCCAATTTCTCCAATCAGGGCTAAGTTTCAAATGATGTGACTCATCCTGTGCGTGCCCAATTCAGAACTGCTATCACATGTGAAAAATCAGCACATTTTTTCAAACACAGACAATTTTACACGAAAAAAGTAATTTGTATGCCAAAAAGTAAGTTTTTCTACTTTATTTCAATTTCTAATAGCATTATCTGCTTTGCAGTTAAACTCATCAAACCTAAATTATGTTATTTGTATGTCTATGGGGATATATTCTGTGTAGGTCTTTAGTGCTAATGTTTTAGCCGTTGGCTGTAATGTTAGCTAGTTCATGGCTATAGGAGTCTGGGTCAGTTGTAACAGCAACAGTCTGGGTTAGTTGTAACAATAATGCAGATGTTACAACTTACCACACTATTACTTTAACTTATATTAAACAAGTTGGGGCAACGACATCAGCAGAGAGAGGTTCACTGGTCGCTTTTGTATATGCGGTTAATGCCATTGGCAACAGAATTCCTCCACTGTTTGTGTTCCCACACATACATTATGCAGACCACTGTGTCAGAGATGGACCAGTAGGAAGTATTGGTAATGGAAATAAATCAGGAGGGTGCAAGAAACAGATTTCCTCATCTTTCTGAAGCACTTTGCAAACCACACCAAGGTAAGCTATGAAAAAATGTAATGGAATTGCGATGCTGGTGAACAACTACATTTTTTCAGCTTCATTGTTATGTTCAAAATTGGTGCAAGAGTTGTAGGTTATAATGCCCACTCAGCCAATGAGGCCAAACTCAAGGATGACCAACCAAAATTAATGAAATATTGAGTTGCAGAAAATTCCATAATTTGTCTTTTTTGGGGGGTTGGAATATGTTCAAAAGCTAGATTTCTGCATTCTGTCACACACACACACATAGCTACATAAATGGCTCTAAGTGCATTCATGTGTTGAATAAACAAAGATTACATGTTAATGTTTTGTTAGTACCCTTATTTCATTGTGTTACATTTCACCCCAGGATATGTTACAACTAACCCAGACTATGGGGTTAATTGTAACATTTCACTCTTTGTGTTTGAGACCATACCATGCAATGGGTAAATGTGCTGCAGAGAAAATAGCTGCACTATTTAATAGCATGTAAATACTTTGCATTACATTTTGAATCCACTACCTTAAAAGAGCTCCAATTTACAGACAGAAATGTCAAAAATGTTACAACTATCCCCGGTCTCCCCCCTCTGAAACCATAAGAAAAGTTTTAGTGCCACTTTTAATGGACACCCTTTATAACGAGTATAGCTTTTGAATATTTAAGCTACTGACTAAAGCTCATAAATTATTTGGTAACCATAAGAACAAAGTAGGAAATGTGATATGATCCAGTCAGTCAAAGCAGCTTTTCAGAACAAGACAACTTAAAAAGTCGATGGTTATAAATGAACCATGAGGAGGGGTGAAAAGTAAATGACTCCACACTGCTGTGCCTAAGCAAAGCAAACCCCCACAAGAAATGAGTGTGGCCTAATTTCTGATCTATCGCCGAAAAGAAGAACCTTCCGTCTTACTTATCTAATGGCTCACATAAAATAATTGCGGAAAATAGAAATACAAAAATAAATGATAATAGTGAGATGAAATATTAATGTAATTTCAGCTCATTAGTAAAATGGATATCACATCAAATGTTATATGTTATATCAAATATATATATATATAACATTTTAATGTTACATAAGATCAAAAAATATTTATTTACTCATTTATTGCTAATACTTATATTATTACAAATTATTAAATGCAAACGTGACTTTAAAGCAGAGCCTTTACGTTAATACTGCGGGACTGACTGAAATGATTTTGCTTTAGCAAATAAGAAATATTAATACGTTCATAACGTACACCTTTATAAATGTTGCTTTATCAGAATGGGACCTAAAGCCAAATTTTGATTTAGGTTCAATCTCCTCGAACCAAAAGATTACTACTCACTCTCCAGCCCGCTGGGGCCGAGGTTTGGCGCAGCAGCACTCCTGTTGGTGAGCAGCTCGTATTTGAAGCCCACCGTGCGTCTGTTCCGCGGTCCATCACTCTGAGGGCTGGCCTGGAGGTAGATTACGGGCTTGTGAGGTCCGTCTGCCCGGAAGCAGAACACCTGATACTCCGGCCGCCCGCTGTCCGTCACCAGCAGCTCCAGCTGCCCGGCACGCTCAATGAACACGCTGGCTCCGCCGAAGGAGGGAGACGGTTTGATGCAGATGGAGGTGTGCCGGGCGGAGGACAGATTGGGCTCGAGGACCACTCTGAGGGCCTGACCCGGGTAGACCCACCTCACCGAGCCCTTTGTACAGCGTAATCGCACCTGGAGTACAATCCTGGAATCCACGCCAGCTGCAAAACCGCTGGATTCGGAGGGAAATGCCAAATCAAATACTGCCTGGCACTGCATGGATGTCATCACTACAAATAAAAACTAAATGGTTCGATCCTTAATAAATTATTCAACCATATTAATCTAACAAAAAACTCAAATGGACCAGATTCCAACTTATTTGTTTATCCCTTCTGCATTAAATTTAAAAAGTCTGTCCATAAATGCCGACCATCAGATCCGCAGATTTAAATATGAATTATTCATTAATGTTCTTTCATCTACCAAGCCTCCTATTTTAATCCTCTTAACGGATTGTAAATGTTCTACAGAGCGAACGGTTTGAAAAAATATAAGTTACATAAGACAAGTATCAAAGCTTCTCCCCAATCTTTACCCGAGGAGCAACAGTGCACTCAGTGTTTTCAAAAAATCGTTTAAAGAAAAAAAAAATTCCATCGGAAATCAAAGTTCTTACCTTCCAGTCCAGTTACACAAATCAGCTGCACAGCGGAGAGCCAGAAAACACGTCAAAATAATCAGATTTGGCAACATCTCACCCACACAAAGATAAAAAAACCCAGAGAGGCTGGTAGCAGTGCATGGCTGGAGAGTTTGTCAGTGAATAAACAGAGTGAGGGCTTTCTGCTGCTGCACTCTGGGGACTGGGGGGGGGGGGGGGGGGGGGGGGATTCGCTCCTGTGCTCTCTCTCTCTACACAGCACTTAGCATACTCTCCCCTCTCTTTGTTAACCTCTAATTAGGAGCGATCCAGTTGTTGGGTACTGCCAGCTCTTTGTCTTTGCTCTATATAGACACAATCGGTTTGAGGGCCCTCAGCCATCTGTTAACATCTTTGCGCTTTTCTGCACTGTAATTCATTCACTCCTCAAGTTTTACTTTGTATCTGACCGCCTGTAGTTCAATTCAAAAATGTTGCTTGCCATAAAATTGCTTTCATTTTCAAAAAAAGTTACAGTTCCTGGGAGGGGAAAAGCGTCTGATTTCAAATCCTCGACTGCGTTAAGAGAAGCCTGATCTCTGTATTGACATTCTTTTAGAGGCAGGCCATCTACAAACAGAAAGAGCAGGCAAAGGAGGAGGGAAATATGCAATGCATCCGAACTTGAGCTTCATCTAGTGGCGGGATGATGCACCGCAAGGTCTCCCCACATCTGGAAAGCAAAGTAAAGCCTGCTGCGGGCTTCTTCTGCAAAAGAGAGCGAGTGCAGGAGCAGGCTGTCCCCCTCCTGCCTCTAATTCTGCAGCTGGGTACAGAGT
The DNA here is from genome assembly GCF_056152115.1 of Neolamprologus brichardi. Lineage (NCBI taxonomy): Eukaryota > Metazoa > Chordata > Actinopteri > Cichliformes > Cichlidae > Neolamprologus > Neolamprologus brichardi. Next base: position 10,367,726 of record NC_142107.1, read on the forward strand.
GGAGTGAGTCAATGAGTTGTCATAAAAAATTCATCCACTGAGGAGCTCTTCTGAATTTTTAACCTGCGGGGTCTTTGTGTTTAAGTAGGTTGGCACCCCTTTAAGGTCCCGCTGGTAGCGACATCTCGTGGACGTGTGCGGAACGTAACAGTGCGGACTGATCCGAGAGCTGGCGCTTCGTCAGTGTTTGTCGAAAACGCCCTGACAGGAGGGGATTTTGACAATGAGTAGAAAGCAGTCACAGGGACAGTCCCCCCATCAGATGTCGCCTCAGCTGCTAGAGAAGCCGCAAATATGGAGGAATCAAATCATACCCGACAATACAAGTGTGAAAATAGGCTTGGTAGTTTATAGTCACTGTTTACTATAGGGATTTTTTAAAATTGTGAAGTTATTTTTCTGTTATTTTAAATACGATTATAGAAGTGTTCGCCGCACTTCCGTTTCCCATTTAGATATGACCTTGTTTGCAGCTTCAGTTCAACATTAGAAAACGTTAAAGAAGTTAAAAATAAACAAACAAGTTAAAAAAGAAAAAAAAGCCAAGAGTCAATTTCCAGGATCGGCTCACAGAGAGACAAAGCTAAAAAAAAACCAAACAAACAAAAAAAATGAATGGAGGCTTTGTGTGTGAAGCGTGACCTCTTACAGTGCAGACTGGATCCGGAGGCCAAATGAACCAAGCTGCTGCATATCATTAATAATAATATAAAAACTATAATATCTACACGATCAATCCATAGCTTTAAATTCGTGCATTTTGTATTTTTTTTTTTTATTTAATTTTTGATGAAATGTATTCATCGCTCGTGTTCTTTCGGGTCACGGGGTCACGGTGTCTGTGGTCATGTCTTCAGGCTTTATGTCCAAACCACAAATCACTCAAACTAATTACAAATGTGTGTCATTTACTGCGTGTTATTTCTTTATTTATTTTGACTAAATAAATTCAAACTGTTAACGCTAACACTCACTGACTGACTGACAGTGGCGTTAAGGCCTCTCTGTGTCCATAACGTAAACGCGATCTCATCTACTGAGATAATTAATTACAAAAAAGAAAGAAGAAGATTCAAAGATTATAACTTTTTATTTATTTATTTATTTATTTTTTTTTTTTGTCTTAGGTTTTAAAGCTCCACAGTTCATTTTTTACTCTCGAGTTAAAACCCTTTTCTATTTTTTTTTTCTATTGAATTAAATGTAAAAACTAAGTCCATGATTTCTTCGGCGTGACCTCAGGCCTTCACAGTATGAAGTGAAGTTCTTGGGAACGTAAGCTCCACCGTTTGGCTGCCTTGACAAAATTTCCAATCAAAATGTTTATTTTAAAACGATAATCAGATTTTATCTGCTAGCAACATTTTCCATGCCCATACAGGTCAGTGCTTACAAAGACTTTGTCAGCTTTCACATGTTTAATGATCTTAAACGTTTTAAGATCAGGACTTGATGCAAAATATAAAGTCGCGATAAACAATTTTGTGGAGACACTTCTAAATATGAATCTGTGCATTTCCTCTTTGTCGGGAATGATAAAACATTACACATTTTATTTACATTATTTTTGGATAATAATACACTCCCACGAATTAATATGGGCAAATTAATAATAATAAAAAAAAAACAATTACAATAACCTCTGACCTTAATTAAAATCGCGGTGTTTTGTTGAACGCAGGATGGTGCAAAGCTAAAGCTAGAAATTGGGCTGAATCACGTACAAAACTTCTTCACATTTCAACCAAAACCACCTGTCAGCCAGCGAGAAATCGTATTTGGCATCGCTGTCAAAGAATGCTTCTCGCTGAATGAATTTTAGCCAGCAAAGACCGCGATCAGATAACTCTGTTTATACTTGCAGAGTTTGTGTAAACAGTGCAAAAACAAAAATTGAGAGCGGGTGGACAGTCAAAGAGCAACAACAGCAACAACAACACTCCTTAAACTTCAGTTTGATTTTAATTTCATCAGCAGCGTATTAAATATCGGTATGTACACGTTTGAAAGTTACATAGAAAAAATATAGTATTACAGTAGGCCTGTTTGTTAGTAGCTTGTTACACAATTACATCCTTGGCAGGTTTAGCCTCCTCTGAACTACATGAAATACTCATCTTTTATCTTTGAAGAAGCCTTTGTCCGTGCTGCTCTCTCTGACGGTGACTGTCAGGAAGTTCAAGGTGACATCGGTTACGGTCACAGTGTCCAGGTGAGCGAAACAGGGGGTCCAGGATGAGGCTGGGTGCTCGGAGGATTCGTGGGTGGAATCGGTGTGTGAAGGTGAAGCTTGTTCCCGGGGCAGAGAGTTCTCGTTCGCTGCAGGCCGCTTCATGCTCAAACAGTGAATCCTGTGCCTCCCCCGCTCGCTTTTGCGCAAATCCGAAGCTAATGCGCACGGGTAAGAGAAGCCCGCGCCCCCCAAATGTCTCTGCTCGCTGTGGGATTTGGGTGTTATCGTGGTTTCCTCCTGAAACCTCTTGGTCAGCTGCATGAGGCAGTGATCTGACGTCTCCCCGTGATGATGCGGGTGTCGGCTGTGGTGAGACGTGGGCTCCTTCGTGAACTTGCTACGTTTGGCGTCCGGCTCTGCTGAGCTGCTGCCGTCGTCTTTATCATAATGCATGTGCATTTTGGGTTTGCGTCCTCTCTTTTTGGGGAACTGCTGGGACTCTTGGACCGTCAGAGCAGCTGCTGGAGTTGTTCTGGGCCTTCTCTCCGACTCTGGTGGGCGAATGTGGACACTTTCTCCTCTGTTGACCGCGCTGGGCGGGAAGATTGTGGGAACCACGGTGCGCAAACCCTCCCTGGCCCTCGGTGTTATGATATGTTCGGGGATGGGATAGGAAACCTGGATCCCTCTGGGAGCCTCTCTTCTAAATTCATACGTCTTTTCTTTGGCTTTGGCTTTGGCCTGAAGAAGCAAAAAAAGAGAAGAAAAACCCCACAATTACATTTGTGATGAAAAGTTTCCCAGAAATGAAAATCTTAAGTCTCTTGAGCAAATGTAAAGTTTTAGAGGCCTTGACCTAAAGTTTCTGTGATTTAAAGAGAATGAAAGGCTGTAAGAATGAAAATACTGTTAATATTCACATGTAAAGTCATGTAAAGTCCTTTGTCCAACATTACATGACCAGAAACCCTTGAGAAAAGAGATCTTTGCAGATCTTTTTTAAACTTACAATTGTTTTCAAATGAAATAAAACCACAGCACAGTAGCATCAAAGTTTATAGGAGTGCACACATCACTGAAATGGTTCAGCCTGTGTACACATGAAGCCACGCCTCAGAAAGACAAGCGAATTAAACTGAATACCCAGAAATAAATATATATATTTAAAAAATAATAATAAAACACTCACCTTTAAAAGAAATGTCTCAGGCTTGGGTCCCCTCTTTTTCGGCCCGAACATCTCCCTTTCTCGCTCCCTGAAGAATTTTTATAAATCGTTAAAAGAGTCCGCACGACACAATAACCAATTATTTTTCATTAAGTCAATGATTAATTGGAACATCTCATTTTACTGGACTATGGGCTGAAATTTAACCAGCTTCCATCAGCTTTCGCTTGTAAGCTAAATACAAATCGAACAAAGCAAAAATATACATGCATCTGTTTGGGATTTATTTATTTATTTTAAATCGGCGACATCACATCTTGCAGCTACTTAAAGTGGCTCTGCTGACACTTTCCTGTCAGGAATGGGGATGTGGGGGTCATAGATTTAAACCCAGACTAAATGTTTTATTTAAAGTGACACTTTTGCAAAATGCGCGGTGCCAACTCGATTCTGCAGGGAGAGGGAGAGAGAGGCCTACTTGTTTCACTGTCAAACCCTCACCTCTCTTCGAAGGCAGAGAAGAGACGTGCATCCAGAATGTTTTCCTCCGGCTCCCAAGTGCTGTACCTACGTCACAACAACCGAGAGGAGAGGTGTTTGGCGACACACAGACACACACTGAGAAACGGTCATTTGTCAATGCGCAAAAACACGCGCTCCTGACACTTTTATCAAAGCAATCTCGCTTTGCTCGCTCTGCAATTACAGACTACGTAGCAGGACAGTGACGCATGGTGAACTCAGCCATTGCTAAAGCTAGTGTAGACTTCAACACATCCCAACGGGCTGAAAGCGAGATGTGTTCAAACACCTGCCAGGTGCGCACAAGCCAGCAGGCGCACGGCACACGGCACCGCCGTACACCGAGTGCGTGAAATGCATTTTATTAAAAAAAACAAAACAAACACACACACATCCACAAAGCTGAGTAACGCCACACTGTGTGATGGTGCAGTTGTGCGAGCGGCCAGGATGGAGCGCTGTCCTTCACAGCTTCGGTTATTATACTCACTTCTGAGACCAGCCCTTCCATTTCACGAGATATTCCCAACGACCCTGCAAAAACAGACCCACAACAGAGTCAGGTTATCAAATGTCTACATGTCGACACTGCAAACGCACATGTTTGCGTTAGAGACGCAGAGACACAGCCTGCGAGTGGAGGAAAAAAAAACAGCGAATACCCGTCTGATTCGCCGTTTAATGATGGACTCGGCTGCGAAGACGCTCTCACCGACAGCCGAGAGCTCCATGGTTCACCATGCACCTCGTTTATTTCTGTGTTTTTTATTATTTTTGGCTTCCCCTCGTCCTCTTCGGGTTGTTTAATTCCGCACATCCCATAATACGCAATCTGGGGAGGACGTCATCACGTCTTTTTCTGTTGCCAGGCGCCGCGGTCGGTAGGACGGATCGTGGCGGAGCGCATTGGCTCAGTTGTTGCTACGTGCTCCGGATTTCTGAGTGAAGGGGCGGAGTCTTGTGCTCTGGCTGCTGTACAGGAATGTCTGGCACAGTGGACTGAGCAAAGTCAGAGGCTCTCGGAGCGGGTCTATTGACCCCCCCAAAGGTCCCTGAGGGGGGTACAAAGAGCCCTCCCCTACACGGCGAGAAGAAAACGCTTAATTTCACTAGAATAAAAAAGAAACGCAAACAAAGATGGAAGACAGTAACTCCTTTATTTAATGAAAGATTTTATACTTAAAAAGCTCAAATAAAGGTGTAAAAAATCCACTAAATATAAGTCTATAAAAAGCAGAAGCATGAAGTATTCAGCGCTAAAATAACAGGCTAATAATTATTATGATAATAATGACATGCAGATGCAAATGTATTAAATGAAACCGTATCAAGCTTGAACTGAGTAACCCCGGGTTACTGTTTTCACTGATCTACATATCTAAATTATTTTTTAAATGACCTGTTTATTATAAAAACACAATTTAATGTTAAATGTAAGCAGTGTCGTGTTCACACGCCGAGTCTCTAAAGAAGGTTGTTCCCACTTGTTCCCATTGCTCCGTCCTTGAAACACTTTCACTGTCTGTGTCCATAATTCAGCCAGCATGGCTCAGATTACATAATTAGGATAATAGAAATATTATTTCAAAATACGAATTTTAAAATTGTCTGCTTTTAGCGGCAATTCCGGGACCTACCCGCGTAAATCTTTATGGCAGAAGAGAAATCTCTGGCACATAAAATGCAAAACAACGTCGGTTTGTTTTAATTTGCTATTTCAATGGCAACAGTTATGGAAACGATTGTTACAAGAAGATCTAAAGAGTATGAAGAGCAAATTTACGCTTGAATTTTAAGTTCTGCAAATCAACGCACAAGCAGCACAGCATCCTGTCAGAGTTTATCCTGGGAAGATATGAGAGGAAACGACATGTCAGGAACTTTGAAAGTTTGAGGAGAAAAAACTATCCAAGTGAAATTTCCAAACAAAATTGTTAAATTTAAACGATAATCAGATTTTATCTGCTAACAACATTTTCCATGCCCATACAGGTCAGTGCTTACAAAGACTTTATGTCAGCTTTCACATGTTTAAATAAGCGTTTTAAGATCAGGACTTGACGCAAAATATAAAGTTACGAAAAACAATTTTCTGAAGACACTTCTAAATATGAATCTGTGCATTTCCTCTTTGTCAGGAATGATAAAACATTACACATTTTATTTACAGTATTTTTGGATAATAATACACTCCCACCAATTAGTATAGAATAGAATAGAATCGAATAATCCTTTAATTGTCCCACAAGGGGAAATTTGGTTGTAACAGCAGCCAGAAAGACACATATACAAACAAACAGGACACAGAACAGAAACATACACAATGTTTTTCTTACATATTTACATTAAGGACAATGGTTACTATAAACAGACTGTATGGGCAAACTAATTAAAAAAACAATTACATTAACCTCTGATCTTAATTAAAATCGCGGTGTTTTGTTGAACGCAGGATGGTGCAAAGCTAAAGCTAGAAATTGGGCTGAATCACGCACAAAACTTCTTCACAATTCAACCAAAACCACCTGTCAGCCAGCGGGAAATCGTATTTGGCATCGCTGTCAAAGAATGCTTCTCGCTGTGGGATTTGGGTATTATCGTGGTTTCCTCCTGAAACCTCTTGGTCAGCTGCATGAGGCAGTGATCTGCCGTCGTCTCTATCATAATGCTAAATCATAATAATCTGTTTTTGGGGAACTGCTGGGACTCTTGGACCGTCAGAGCAGCTGCTGGAGTTGTTCTGGGCCTTCTCTCTGACTCTGGTGGGCGAATGTGGACACTTTCTCCTCTGTTGACCGCGCTGGGCTGGCCCTCGGTGTTATGATAGGCTCGAGGATGGGGTAGGAAACCTGGATCCCTCTGGGAGCCTCTCTTCTAAATTCATACGTCTTTTCTTTGACTTTGGCCTGAGGAAGCAAAAAAAGGAGAAGAAAAAAAATTTGTGATGAAAAGTTTCCCAGAAATGAAAATCTTAAGTCTCTTGAGCAAATGTAAAGTTTTAGAGGCCTTGACCTAAAGTTTCTGTGATTTAAAGAGAATGAAAGGCTGTAAGAATGAAAATACTGTTAATATTCACATGTAAAGTCATGTAAAGTTCTTTGTCCAACATTACATGGCCAGAAACCCTTGAGAAAAGAGATCTTTGGATATCTTTTTTTAAACTTACAATTGTTTTCAAATGAAATAAAACCACAGCACAGTAGCATCAAAGTTTATAGGAGTGCACACATCACTGAAATGGTTCAGCCTGTGTACACATGAAGCCACGCCTCAGAAAGACAAGCGAATAAAACGGAATACACAGAAATAAATACAAACACTCACCTTTAAAAGAAATGTCTCAGGCTTGGGTCCCCTCTTTTCCGGCCCGAACATCTCCCTTTCTCGCTCCCTGAAGAATTTTTATAAATCGTTAAAAGAGTCCGCACGACACAATAACCAATTATTTTTCATTAAGTCAATGATTAAATTGGAACATCTCATTTTACTGGACTATGGGCTGAAATTTAACCAGCTTCCATCAGCTTTCACTTGTAAGCTAAATACAAATCGAATAAAGCAAAAATATACATGCATCTGTTTGGGATTTATTTACTTATTTTAAATGGGCGACATCACAAACAGCACAGCATCCTATCACAGTTTATCCTGGGAAGATATGAGAGAAAACAACATGTCAGGAACTTTGAAACTTTGAGTTGCTATAGAGTTATTTAAAATAATGCACACAAACTCTTACATACTCTGTCTATAAAACCAATAACAATAATATTAATAATAAAATATTTTTTTAAATGGCTTCCTTTCTTCTTGGACAGATCAGCCATTTATTTATTCATTTATTTAATTTTAAATAATTACTTAATGAGAACATAAAATCATTTTCAGTTATTAAAGAAATTACCAGAAAAAAATGCAGAAAATGTTGGCTTCATCATCATCATCATCATCATCATTATTATTATTATTATTATTATTATTATTATTATTATTATTATTATTATTATTATTATTATTATTATTATTATTATTATTAATATTATTATTATTGCATTTTATGGAATATCTTTGATATTTTTTAATGTAACATTTATTCTGAGTATTGATTACTGGGGCAGGACTGTGCCTTCCAGTTGTATTTTCTGTGGGGATCAGGTATGTTCGTTAAAATAATGCATGAAAATAAAATTAGATAAAATAATAATATTAATAATAATGCATTTGGGCTTCTCTTGAATGAGTGGGTTTTTATTCTTAAACAGTCCTTATCACAGTGAATTGTTAGGCCATCCACGCGTGTCTTTCTGCTGTCAGTCAGAAAGGTTTCCAGATTTGAAATGTATTCCGTGCAGTTTATTTCACGTTGCTCTGAACAGCAAAACCACAAGCACGGTGCTTGAAATGCGCAATTTTCGTTCCAAGATTCTGCGGCTTTTTCCTCCTAAAGTTTATCGATTAACATGACAAACAGGCAAAGCTGCACAACCTGCCCTGAGTGTATCAGCTGAATAAATAAAGCAAGTCTCTGCACGGGTTATTTGACATTAAACCTTCATGCTGATGTTGCGTTTGGCTGTGTGCGCGCTGCTGATTTGTTTTGATTGATAGTTTTTGGTCCATTGGCAATTTGTTTTGTCTTAAAGACGATCTGCTTCTTCCACAGATGGATTGATCATGTCATTTTAAGATGATTAAAAATATTACCTGTTTAGGCAAAATCTCTCTATATATATCTGTATATGTATGTGTATTTGTGTATATATTTCGCCCCTGATCTCTGATCTTGAATTTTCACATGAGCACCTCAAACAACACCTCTCGTGGAAACAGGAGGACAGAGGCGGACAGATGCTGAATTGAATTGAATTTATGTGAACCACTTAAACGTTTAATCTCATGTTTGGGACCTACTGAATGAAATTACCCCCCCTCCCCTCTAAAAAAAAAAAGAAATCAGGAAGGAGGCTCTCAGTCTGCTCTGAGGAGAGGTGCAGCACCAATTTGTCCGTCTTTACTCTCGATCGTCTGAGAGATCGTGGATGATTGGCTGATAAACTTGTGCTGCTGTCTGTTTTTTCTCTTCTTCTTTTTTTAAATTTCCCAGCAGTGGAGCAGACAAAGGCGGGAGCGCAGCGGACAAAAGATGCGTTGTGGCTGCCGTCGAAATATGAACCACCATTTTGATAGTCATAGCCTGTAGACCGACATTTCCTGTCGGTACTAGAATGGCTGTACAGCCTTACACGGCTTCTGCAGAGGCAGAGAGCGGACTGGTGCGTGCTGACAGGAGGCAGCCGCACATACAGACACGTTGCTGCTTCTGCGGCTCTCCATATTTGGCTGCGAGTCGGTGAAAAGTGGGTCTGCAGGAGCCGCAATGGCGACAGCCGTACATGAATAAACAGAGCCGGCTCTGTGAGAACATTATTGGCTCTCTGGTTTCTGGGCAACTGCTGCGCACAGCTCGCTGCTCGCTGTCCTACTTACCGGGCGACATTTTCTGCTCAAGGTGGCTGCTCAGATGTTTTAAAAAAACAACAACAAAAAAAGCCCACAAGCGAGAAGATGTGAAGCCGTGTGGCTTTGACCTGCAGTCTGAATCAGACTTGAGCGCATGATTTGAATTAGAAAGCATTATCTACAACAGCCCGACAAACGCAACCGCAGCTCCATGTCTAATTTCTCACCAGAACCTCTTTCAGGTTTTTTTAAGGTGGTGGTGGTGGGGGGGGTATTTGTGTTTTAATTGCTCTTTTGAAAGGAATGAGCCCCATTTAAAAAAAAAAAAAAAAAGATGCTTAAGGAAAATTTTAAAAAGGGAGAAAATGAAGAGCCTTCGCTTCTATTTTGAATCCCTTCACATTTCTGTCGTTTCTGGGGTGTCGCAGGCCTCCAGCGGTCCACGCGCAGGGATTTAAATTAGAGAAGTGATCCCTGCTGCTCGCGCACGCCTGCGAGGCTGCACTGCTGAGATGAAACCGACACTGTGTGCAGGCTGCTGCTGGGTACGATGATAAAGGGGGTATGTGAAACATCACACTTGGTCTATAAATATGTTCCCCTGTTAAAACATGTTTCAGTTTCCTATAGCTGCTGATGCATGACTGGCTCACAGGTTCAAAGCCACGGAAGGCCTGTAGAGAGAGCCTCACGCATAGAAAGAGAGAGCGAGAGAGATTTCAAAAGCCAGGGTGGGAAAAAGCTGCATGAAATATATAAGATATAGGAAAATATCGACTAAGCTTCACCACTCTGAAAACAGAGTATGCGTCTATTTGCCAGTTTCAGTCGACCGCACACCTTCCTGTGGGCCTGTTAGGATTCATCGAGCATTTGAGACTTCAGCAGGTCACCCCAGCTCCCCAAAATGGCCACAAATACATTTCCAGTTCATCCACAAATAAATGATCCCTGGATAAATAAATAGTAACTCGTAATCTATTGCCCGCTTTAGCTGAAAGTCTGGTTAATTAAGTCTATATTACAAGATTATTAAGGGGCCATTTCCAAAACGAAATCTCAGAGGAAGGGAAATGGCCTGAAATGTTCGATAAAGGTTTATGGGAGAGCGCCATTTAGACCGGAGGTGAGCTCATTCATGTAAAAATGCCAGCAGATTACCTACTCATTATATGCGTCACTGTAGTCTTCCACCTACGTAGGTGGAAAAAATGCATTTGTTTATCAAAGAGGTTGATTTTTTTCCGCTCTGAAAATCAAGAAACTGATATAGTTGGTCTCCTAAAAACTAACTCTAAGTTGGCATTAATGTCAAGATTACAGGGCAGCTAGTTCGTCCCCCCCCCCCCCCCCCCCAAAAAAAAACAAACAAAAAAACCCCCATAAAAATAAAATAATAATAACAAAAAATAGAAGAAAGCGACGTTAAATGATTCACTTTGCTCCGTGTACACTTTTAATTAAACCTGGCAATAATATATTAATTATTAAAGTAATTAAAGGACTTCACATTCTGTAACGATAGAGCACCATTGTGGCCCTCTTTTGTAGGTCTTCATTTCCTTATATGGTTGTTTGATTTTGATCAGTCAGTTGTCACTGACAGACAATGACTTGACTAAAGAAACAACCAAAATACACCTCACACATTTCTCCGGGCCTTTCTGTTTGTCACACTGTGCAAATGTTATGCCTCTAATCAGTTTGTAATCCTCTTATAACAGAGTAGATTGTTTCTCCGTACAGTTTCAGACCTGGCTCCAGGCTCCCCGGGCCTTCATAAAGTCTGGAAGAGGCCCACAGAGTTTGAAGGTGTCAAGAAAGGTCAGTGTTTAGAGATGATTCACAAAAAGTCGTGCACTCGAGTATCACTCCCGCTTTGCATGCACAGCCCTTTCTGTATGATGACAGTGCAGAAAAACTTGCTGTGTCATTGTGCGGCAGGCCACGCAGACCTGTTTCACAGCAAGCTGGAAACATAATAAAGCCTCCTAGCAGACAGTTTTTTTCCCCAAACCTCTTATTGTTGACGTCCTTTCCCTTCTACATTGTGCTGGACGGCACAATGCAAAACAGTATCAGGCCAAACACCCTCCATGAAGACTTTCTTCTTGATAAAATCTAAGAATTACATAACCTCCTTCCTTCAGCAGTGTTGTATGTTTAGATTCCTGCTCTGGATCAAGCTGCTATAGAAAAATAATTCTTGGGTAAGGTTTTAATAATACAAGTGACCGGTGCAGTTGTGCAATACAGAGCACTCTTTGTGCGGGGTCATTAGTGATTATGCAACATGATCTGTTTTCCTATTTTTTTTTTTTTTTTTGCTTAACAGCCAAGTTAATGTTTCTAAAGTTTAACGCTTCATTCTGTCCAAGCGTGAGCCAGGAGGCTTCAGACAAACTGCAGGGTGAGAGCGTTGATACGCACGGCGGTTTTTACTGGAACTCTAAAGGGCGGCCGTGAAACGTTAGCCCATAAAACGAAGCCCCTTCAAAGTATAAACTGACAGCCCTCCCAGTTTGCCCCCAGCAGATATCAGTGCCACACATCAGAGGTCAAATCTCTTTCTTTATTGTGAAACATACCAGTCGGTAAGCTGCGCCAACAGCTGTAAGTCAGCCAACTCCGGGTATAACATACTTTATAACAATCATTTTGACTTTTGAAATGAGTGCAAGAAGGAATGAACAGAGTAAGGTGAAAGGAGGGGACGGGAAGAAGTAGCAAACAGACTCAAAATCATCCGAGAGGGTGAAACTCTTCAGTGGATTCACGCAACTTCTGATGCAGCAGACATCTGGGAAATGCTTCTCGAACGACATGTTCAGTGTCAATAAATATGCACTCTTCATTTTTAACATTATAGCATTTTTAGCATTCTCACTGGCTTTAAATGTGCATAAGACAGCCGTTTAGACTCAAATGTAGGGTACATCCAACAGCTTTGACATTTGAATTCTCAGCAGCATAGTCGAAACAGCTCGCACTCATCGGATTGCATGTAACAGTATACAAAGTCAGTCTCGTAACTCACATTTAATCTCTGTAGCATACTCATTTATGACCCTGGCAGCTTCCTTTTTTCCTCGTACAACAAATAGTCCTCACTTGTACTCCTCAGATCATAGGATGAGCTTTGAAAGCAAAATGAGATGAATGTTGTAAATCAGTGTGACGTTAAGCCTTCTAACAAGACTAGCAGTGTTTTAAACTCCAGCAATATATCAGCAGTATGGTAATAAACCCCAATCTAATCAAGGGGGGGGGGGGGGGGGGGGGGTGATCTTGACGGGAAGACGCGTTTGATAAATGACACCATCTTCTTCATGTGCAACGGGCCTTTAAAAGTCTACATGTTATTTATTTATTTTCCTAAAATGATTCTTAAGTGGGAGAATGTGCAATATATTAGCAGATTGTGCAGGTTGCACCGGCTGCTGACTGCTTTTGCAGCGTCCCAGTGAAAAGAAAAGGCCGGGAACGTCACTTAAAAGCCGTCGTTGCAGCTGAGTGTGTCCCACTGTTGCCACTGTGTTTACACAGTTTTCAGACGCACCTGCTTTCCAAATTTGCATTTCATGGGCAATCATAATCCTTAAACCAAGCTGCAAACAAAACAGGCCATTTCAGTGTCAGGGTATTTGTCTGGGATTTAAAAAACCCCACAAAAAACAAAGAAAAATCAAAGAGACTAGCGGTTTCTCTGGTAGTAATGACACAAGTAAACGTGTGGAAAATGTAATTAAGTGCTTTCGAATTGATCTTTGATCAGCATATACTCAACAACGTCCTCTCTAGCTTCTATCAGGACCAAAATAAGAGATACCGTTAATACAAAAGACGTATAAACCTTCATACATCTCGGGTTATAAGTTTGGTACAGGTATGAAACAACAGCAAAAGTTTCCCATCAAGCTCCGTATGACAAATTAACAGATTTTAAACCAGAAATTATTTTCTTTTCTCGGTGGAATATTTCCACCTGAATGTATTCGCTCAAATCCTCGAGGGCACTTTCTTGGCTATGACGTCACAGAGAGGAGTTACAGTATAAAACATTATAAGAAACATATTGAATTTTCATGATAAATTATAAATTTCCATATATACAAAATTCTGGTGTTTTTCTTCTTTTCTTTCTTCTTCTTTTTTTTTTTTAAACATATGCACATATGAACAGGATCGTCCAGTTGGTAAACACTAGTCCCATTTTATCAATAGTTTCTTAGAAAGAAACGTATTCCTTGAAGGTTACAGTGAGACTGTTTGTTGTGATGTCAGTGATGATGATATTTCCCATAAAAGGGGAGGTTTTTTTAACAGGCGCTTCTTTAGATGCCTCTGTGGATATCTGCGTGTCCTCTGTCACAGGAGGTGCATCTTTGACAGCAGGCTCTGGCTCCGGCGGCGTTTCTGCTTGAGCTTGCTTCTTAGTCTTTGGGCAGCTGAGGTCCATCGGCTCCTCTTGACTACCCAAATCCTCATACGTACATACACCGCTCTGGCGTGGGCCGTTGCAGTGGAGGTCCATAGGTTTATCCTGAGGCGGCGTGACCACAGTGCTGGGCACGCTGAAGCTCCTCGAACTCAGGTAGATTTTGGATACGCTCCTATCCTCCACAGGATCGGAGAGCTTTCTCTTGCGGTCAGGGGGAAAAGAAGGGATCCGGATCTGATCGACAGCTGTTGGCGTTGAAATGTTGGTGTCAACAGCCCAAGAAGTCATAGGAGAGCTAGCGGTCAGCTGTAAGGGTAAATCGTCCGGTAAATCAGCTTGACCACGAGCCACTTCGGTGTTGTATTCCTCTGCTGTGCTTGGTGAAGGTTTGGAGAAATGCCTGTCCTTTGGGGAACACTTTATAGGATGCTCCGCTACAGAGAGGGAACTTCCATTACAAATCTCTTTGGGGATACCGTTCTCCAGGTGCTCCTCCAATTTGGTTGCATGTGCTGGGTTGTTTTCTGACGTCTTCATGTTTTGGGGTTTGTCTTCCCTTGATGATTCCCCGTGTTTACCCTTTGCACCGTGAACCTTGTTACTGTCCATATATTTGCTCATGACAATAACAATACGTCCATTCTTGTTTTTATTCTTGATTATCTTCATTTTGCTGCTAATAGCACTCGGCAGGGTTGCATCCTTAGGATTGGGCTTAAGGGCGTGCTCACTCTCCGCCTCTTTAACAGCCGGTTTCCTCACTTCCACGGCCAGCTCCTTGACTTTGCTCAGGCAGCCTGTGTCTTTGTCACGGATCCACTTCTGCTGCAGGGCCAGAGGTAAGTTCCAGCCTGGATTTGCAGGTTTACTCGCTGCCTCCTGAACTTTAACTACCTCTTTGAGCCTAGAGGCCTGCGTGTCGTACATATTTGGGTCAGGCTCATAGTGGTGGTGCTTCTTGCTGTTTAGCTGATAGATGAACTTCTTCTTGTTGTTGGCCAGCTGGTCACCGGGGACCTCCTGGCTGCTGGGCTGGTACTGATGGTGCTTCTTGCTGTTCAGCTGGTATTGCTGAGGCTGTGAGCGCTGCTGTGCCTGAATGGGATCAGACTTCAGGTTGCCTTCTGCATCCTGAGATGTTTCTTCAAAACCAGCAGGAATGCTTGATCTTCGGGCAAACGAGGGCACCTTTAAGAAAAGATGAGACTCAATTCAGCAATTTACCCACATTTAGACAAAGCTTGCACTGTACTCCACAATACGGGAACAAAATAAAGAAAATGTGAGAAAACTGACTGAAATTCTGGGATTGTTTAAAGTAAAATTAAAGCTCTTAACCAGTGAACGGTTAGGGTTAAGTAACATACCAACCTTATTATGGAATCTCTGCTTATTTGGCAACACTAAAGGGAAGTGCTTATAACAGCCAAAATGCTTGTGCAAGATTTGTTTTCAGAAGTAGTAGTTTTTCTAAACTGCTCCACCGAATTTGTCATGCATATTTTTTAAAACTGAAAACTGAACTGAGTACACTAAGATAGCATCATTAAGACATTAGTCATAACAGAATTGTGTGGTCAGGCTTGACAAAGGGGTGACTGTACCTCAGGAGGGGGAGCAGGTCATCTAATAATAGGAAGGTTGGTGGTTTGAAGTATACTGAAACCCAAGTTACTCACCGATGCTTTCACTGGAGTATGAATGTGTGTGTGGAAGTACAGCAGCAAAGCGCTACATAAGAACCAGTCCATTTACAAAGCTGTTTGTTCTTTTACGGGTTGGGCATAAAAAATAATAAACTAACATTTGTTGCTGGAAGACCTAATATTAAAAATTATAAAAACCTATCAGGGATCGAATAAAACTATCCAACGAGCTCACGGCTCGCCTCCACCCTCCCATCATGTTGCCCCCTCCTGCTTTGCCAGTACAGGCCGACCACGCTGACGTCAGAGACGCGGTAGCTGAACGGTTTGACTACGACCTCAGGTCAGTGAAGTGCCACCTGACGTGTCACGCTCCATCTCAGATTGTCGGCCATGTGTGACTCTGGCAGGATGGTATGCCTCTTAAGGAGTGACAGTCCATAACAATCCGCTCCGAGTCGCTCAAAATATATAATCACACTTGGCTCAGGTCATGTAAGCTCAGGCCTTTAAATGCCTGAGCTGAGGAAATTAAAGCGGAATGCTGCTTTGAACCATATATTTTCGTCTTGGGATAACAAATGGCAACATGAAAGAAAACATTTCCACTGGTACTGATTCACTTGGTTCAAAAAAACAATGAAAAAAAAACCCCTCAGGCATAAGACCCAGTTTCAGAATGAGTGAGGAGTGAAATTCAGCTGCACCCTGCCCCCCCCTCCTCCCTCTTAAAAAAAAACCAAAGAAAGAAAGCAACACCGATAACAAGACAGCAGCTCTAGCACACCTGACAGTATCCCTCCTGTTTAAGCCTTTGACAGATTCAGTGGAAATGTTTCTACGGAAACCGTGTTGTGATGACTCATACAATACCTGGAGAAAAAGATGTTTTGGTTTCGGCCCACGTTTTCGATATCCCATCAGCTGCTCTTGCCTCTCTCTGTGAAAACAAAGAATAATGGCATTAAATCTCATGCAACATGCCCGCCTCCCATAAACATATAAAATACTTCATTTCCCAGACATCTTTAGAAACCTACAGGTCTGACGCTTGAATTATTCAAGGTCAAAAGTGGAATTTTGATTTAGAGGACTAATGAATGCCCGCATGTGACCCACTGCAAAGCATTATGGTCCTTATTTGCATAGCTCTCCATGGTAATCGGTCCATTCCTTATTCTCATTATACTGAAGAAATTCAATTAAGGCTACAGCAGGGAGAATCTCAAACATCTTCCCTCCTACAGCACACCCTTCCCTCTTCTTACATTCAATCTCTAATTAGGGTCATGAGGTACAAATGAAAAGGGATAAATACTACATTGTGGAGTACATCTGGGATACACCCTAATGCCAGGCCTTGTGCAAGACAACGCCTACACTTTGAAAGTGCAGGGTGAAGAGTATCAGATTAATAACAAACATCTACTGGAGCTGTTTTTATTGAGGGAGGAGATGCAGACGTGTGTTTTTGTAGTTGCACTGGCTAGACCAGGCCCGGTCTATGAAATATTGCTCCCTGATATAAACCTCTACTCATCACTTGGCTCATAAATAACAGCAGTGGGCGAAGGCCGGCTGTACACAGGCGTCACCAGGCGCGAGTAAAGCCAGCCTATTGTTGCTACAGATGTTCAAACTCTCGGCGCTGCCAGAAGATTGCCACAATAAACAGTCGACGCTGTTATAATGTGTATGATTTCAAAAAGGCGACTAACGGGGTGACCCCTATTCACAGAAGATTTGGCAATTACAGACTCCCTCGTCGAATCCCATCCCCCATCCACTGGGAGCAGAGAGGAATCCACACACACACACACAGCGCAGAGGCAGCACTCCATGACCATCAGCACACAGCCACACACACACACACAGAACCAGGCAGGCGGGCAAGCAGGCTGTGGGGGAATATGAGAGCAGTACACTGGAAACGTTGAAGAGCGCTTGCGTGTCAATTAGCCTTTTCAGAAAAGCAAATTCCTTTCCCCAGCCATCATGTCTTTACCCAGTCCCATGAGCTGCCTCCTGGTCTACAGAGAGAGAAAAGATCTCAGGGGCTGCATGGGTCCGAGATGTAGTTGTTTGTGCGCTGTAGAGTTTGAATGAACTAACATCTCCACCTCTTAGGTAGACATTGACCCGTTCTTGATTGTTTTACGGGCCTCTGGGTAAACCCAGATTGATAGCAGGCTGTCAACACAAGCATCCAAGGTCCAAAATGAAGATAATTTCATAGGATGTGTCAAAACTGAATGCTGAGCAGAAGCAAGCCTAGCCTTTTGGCAAACTAATAGTGAGGAGAATCCCATCAGGCAGCAACGTGGCCCTCCTCACATCGAAACCCACAACAAACCTGCTGTGCTCATGTCCTGAACACTAGTCACACTCTCCACAGTGCAGCTTATCCTCTGGCTCCTGACTGCACAGCAAATTAACGTAAAACATTATCACGCACAGATTACACTGCCTTTTAGCTGTCCTTCATGCATTTTGTGGCAAATGCAGCTTCTCCTGTTTTCTCTGTTAGATTGGCCAATGGCCATCCTTGTAGCTCTCCAAGCCAAAAATAACAACAACAAAAAAAAAAAATCACATTTATTATGTTAGATTTTTATAAAGAGAAAATAGAGGTCCTCTTGCAGATCCCTTCAGTCCATTACCACGATTGAGGAATTCTCACTATTATTTTCCTAGAGTTTTTACCCCAGGGAGAAAAGGGGGTGGGGGGTTAGCGCTAGAGTTACTAGCGCGCCCCTCCTCCCATGCCCTTATATGGCCATGGCTGCACTGGAGGCTGAGCGGCCTCATCCGAAGTCCACGTCTCTCTCACCTGTGTTGAAACGCAACGAGGAGGCGCGGGTCAAGGATGTTTTCCTCTGGCTCCCATGTGTTGTATCTGCAGAGAGGAGCAAACAACTGTCAGAAAGCTGGCACGTGCAGCCTGGCTTTTCCACCCCCAACTGACAGGCGCACAGGGCTTTGCCTATGACACACATCTTCACAACTAATGTGCAGCTAGAAAGGAAAGCTGTATCCAGATCTCCAGTGTAATGTAAAAACAAATGATTCCTGCTTTGTTTTTTTCTTTTACTGTTATTAAATCAAGATGATCGAATCTGCAAGGAACCCCGCTAAGTCGCAGTGCCCGCTGCAGGTTACCAGTCATGGGGACATCCACTGGCAGAGGGGGGGAAATGTCAAACAGAAAGCGTCTGTGTGAGCTCTCCAAACGCTTCTCCAGCACCAACATGCAGTCGGCCATTTTAGCACTCCTGTCTCGTAAAATTCGCTGGCAGAGCAGAAATAATTAAAACGGGATTACATGGCTGTGCCTAGCCCCCCCTTCCCTCGCATAAATTAGTGAAGGCATCCGCGGATACACTGAAACGCATACCGACCGCGCTCTTCCAGCTTCTACACACACTCACGCGCGCGCGTACAAGTCACTGTGCACGCTCGCCCTTCACGGTTTGCGTTTTTTAAGTAACAACACTTGATCTTGTGACATAATATTGAAATGCATCGTTTCGATGCAGAATCGCTGGAAATGCATTAGAAAGCGTGCAGTAAGACTTACTTGGGAGACCAGCCTCGCCACTTGACCAGGTACTCTATCTTGCCCTGTGATGGTGGAGAAGGAGAACATTTTTTAAACCCGACATTTTCATCGTCCGCGCTTTTTTTTAACCCCCATTTCTTTCCCACAAAGACGCTTCGTGTCTCTTTACCTTTCGTATGCGCTTCTTTTCGATGCCCTCCACCGCAAAGACGTGCTCTCCAGCGGCAGGGAGCTCCATTCTCGGCTCAATCTGATCGAAAGCGGACGGGGAGTAGATGTACTGCTGGCTACGCACCGTCGATGTGCCGTCCGCTCGGTGCGTGCTGTGCGCGCTTGGTAGTTTTCCAGTTGTATCCGAATTCAACTGTATCCCCCCCACCCCACCGCTCTCCCTCTCTCTCCTTTGCACACTCCACGGTCTTGGTACTGAGCGTACAGACATTCACAGTAGTGCGGCTGCGAGCAGCTCTGTTCGTGCAATAGCTTCAGCTCGCCGTGTGACGTCAGGAGGGGAGGGGGGCAGTGTGGATTGGGGGACCTTGCAGAAAGGTTGGCTTTTTTTTTTTTATCCCGAGAGTACCGGACGGCGGGACGAATGTTTGGGAATTCAAATCAATCCCAACTTTATCGTCACGAGCACGAAACCCGCCCCTGCAATGGTGCTAATGTAATGCTTTGCTGTCAAACGTAAACGTGGAGAAGCTCGTGAACACCCCAGAAGCCACTGAAATCACTCTGAATGACTTTTATTTAAGTACACTTCACGCACAGGTGTAGGTAAAAGGCAGAGTCGTTTGCATCAGTCATGCAAATTAAAATGAGCGCGATACTCCAGCAGAAGTTAAGGTGATCTGTTTCCAGCAGCATCGGAGCAGTCGTGTAATACTGCGGGTGATGGGGCTGAAATTCCGTTTAGTCACCTGTTTTTCTGCTGTGGAGCAAACACTGGTTTATCAAGAGACCAGTCTATAAGCGCGGGAACAAAGGTGGGCCCTGACCTTTTACGCGAGAGCCCAGTGTCACCAAAGCTCGGACCATCACCCAACATCAGACTAGCTGACTAAGTTATTTAAAAGTAGAAGTTCTCTTTTTGTTTGCTATCCCTCTCCGTGAATCAGCACAGTTGTATATGTGCACAGTGGAGCTTTCTAACGGCGCTGTGCAAATATAGGTCACACACACTCAGATAGTCAAACCAGTGCCATGTTCCCTGGGCTCAGTGCTGTTAATTTAACAAACGAGAAAGCGTTGCTGTGCAGCTTTTACTCTACCTGTGACAACTTTAAAGCAGTCGAATCAGCTCCCACAGCCCCTGATTCGACCCCTCCCCCAGAAAACACCAAGATAACCTTTTATATCTTGAAATATTGGCCGTATCTGCATAAAGACAATTTAAATCAAGCGGCATAAACCACATGAGCAGTGAGCATGTTTTCTGGGTTGTAAATGTCATCCACGTTTAGTCAGCTGATTTATATGGACTTTATTAGTGCACAAAAGTACAGTTTTTGTGCGTAAATTGTGATCGCCACAAACCGTAATCAGCAAAAACGGCAAATTTCGTTTGTGTGCGATGAGCCGATGCTGCCATAAAGAAACTAACAAGCCGAAAAAGCCCGAGCTTTTCTCGCTTCAAAAAAAATTCAGCACCACAAGGGTTAAAATGAAGCCTCTAAGCAGAGCGGCAGCGGACAGCCTATTAAATACAGGCACGATATATCTCTGCCCTGCCATATAAGGTAATGGCGCAAAAGCGCCGAAATATCGCATTTTACACTCTTTAATTCCCAAGTTTGAGCCCTGAAATGTGTGCTGGAGGGGGTTAAGAGCCAACCCGTCACAAACAAGCTCGATTAAAGCCGACTATTTATGCGCTATTCCCGTTTTTTCTCCATGCCCTTCATCCGCGGCCAGGGAGCGTATACGCCCTGCTTCCCTAGCAACAGCACGAAAGGGGAGAGAGAGGCAGAGACACAGAGGGGGGGAGAGAGAGTGAGAATTTAAGTTTGTGACAAACAAACAAAGGTCGTGACAAAATGACACCAAAGAATACGTTGTTAATCTTTTCTGTCGAATCGAAAAGCGCCTTCAAAATCGTCGAGCTCCAAACTGCACAGACCAAAGGGGGAAAAAACACAAATCTGGGAGCTGTACAGTCTTCACAGTCAGCTCTGTTTACTCAACAGAAACCCAAAATACAAATTATCTATCATTTTATGTTTGTACCGGCGGGAGGGACGCCTGATGTCTGCGTCAAGACAAAGACATTCATTTAGAAAATCCTCTGACTCTGCTTGTCGGGGAGATCTGATCACAGCGCAACATCATGTAACCTGAATATATTTCACAATGAGTCTGCAATCAGCTTCATCTCAGTGGGATTTAATAATCGCGCATTATTCTGAATTAAAACACTGTTGCCAACACCAGGAATGACACTTTTATTATTTTTACAGCTGTGTGAGGATTCTTTTCTTTCTTTTAGATTTTTTTCCCCCTCCCACACGAGCTTGAGCTCACTTTATGTGGACCGGTGTGAATGTTTTATCACAGCTGCGATTTCCATTTGTCCCGAAGCACTGTGGTAATTTTTCTGATCACTTTGGAAAGTCATCACATGTAGATCGAATCGTTTACAGCGCCACAGCTGCGTGTTCTTGTTTGGAAATGAGAAGGTTTCTGGTGTTCCACTCGCTCCCCGTGCCCTCTCAGGAATGCGCTCAGGTGAGCTCATGCCCTGTTGCACTTGTTCACCTGTGACTTTTCAGAACGAGATAAACGTCGCTCCGTGGAAATCGACCAGGTTTCGAGGGCAGATTCGATTGCCGACAGTGAGAAAAAAGAGAGAGACACAGAGAGAGGGAGAACTGAAGAGGCATGACTGCCAAATTAAAAAAAACCCCACACACATACACACACAAAATACACAAAAAAGTGAGCGAGTATTTTACCAAAGGAAGGGCAATCAAAATCTACCGATGCCGATTCAGAGAAAAAAAATTACAGGTGGGATAAGTTTGTGTTGTGAGACTTTGAATTTTATCCAGGAAAATGCGTCATAATAAACACCAAACGCGCCCAAGCAGACTGCACAGTCAACGATGTTCTTATACATTTTTTTATTAATTAAATAATTTCATTTTCAATAGTTCAAAAGTTTATGGTTTTTTCCTTTTTCTTTCCTTTTTTCTCTTTTCTTCTTTTTTCCCTAAGCACCAGAGTGTTTGCAGAAACCCCTCTCCACGTTTATTTTGTCCTTCCTGTGGCCCGTCAAGGTCAATCGAGCCGTTATCTAAAACACGAGGATAAACTCAGGGTCAACCAGTCTGTTTTTTATCTCCTGTTTGAAGGGACTCTTTTCAAACAACCTATGGCGTCATCCGCAACAAGGCTCTTCATGCCACTGGTTCAGATGATTACTCAGCAGTGAGAGAAAAGACACATTTTAGGAAACGTGTTTATGGGGGGCTACTTTTATATCAAAACTACAAACTTTTTTCTTTCTTTTTTTTAAATTAGAGGAGGTGTTGTGATAATCCTGAGTGGGAATTCTACAGAGGGGGGAAAACAGGCAAGATGCAGAAACTACATGGCTGTGAAGATGTAAGAATGTGTGTGTGTGTGTGTGTGTGTGTGTGTGTGTGTGTGTGTGTGTGTGTGTGTGTGTGTGTGTGTGTGTGTGTGTGTGTGTGTGTGTGTGTGTGTGTGTGTGTGGGAGGGCCAGGGTCAGGTAAAGTCGTGATCTATGATCTTTAGTCCAGCCTCAGCAGGAAGCATAGAAAGCTGAGTCTTCTGACCTTTTTTCTATTGCAACACCAATTCTTTCATCATTTTCCCTTTCCCCCCCTCTTTCACACACACACACACACACTCTGCATACACACAGCTGGCTCACTCGAGGAGCAATCCACAAAATGGTGGCTCTGGGTAAGCCAGGAGGCCTTCCCTCCTTGGCACCTGCCACCCGCTGCATCAGGGCTGCCAGCTGAGGGAATCGAGAGAAACGAGAGGAGGGAAGGAGGTAGCTGGGAACTTGTGACTGTTGCAGTGTTCAGGAAAAAGGAAAAAAAACGTTGGAGGAAAAAGATGGAGGATGGAGACAGCAGAGAGGGACGAAGAACCGTCGCCAAGCATCTGATTCATTCCTCCACAGAGGAAAAGAGAAAAGGGTTGATTGGTTTAAGGGACAGAATACAAGGACAGAGTGGAGAGGAGGAGAAGGAGGATGAGGGGTGGGGGGTATTGCAAAAATGTTTAGAGGGCCTTCAGCCATTCTCAGAGTGCTCAGCAGGCAGTCATTAAGCTCCGCTATCAAACAGGCTGATGTGGCAAGGACGTGCAGATGAAACAAGAACGGCGAAGACAGAAGAATCAGGGTCGCGCGCTGTTGCCGAAAACAGATTATGAAACCTCCGAATGACTGAAACAAAGGCTCTTTAATTGGCTACTGTAAATATGTGCTGTGATTCCCAAACGCGAGTCTGTTCGGGGATAATTACGCTGTTACAAAAGCTTTCTCCTTTCCAGTACCTGCATCCCCTTCTGCTTCAAGTGCTAACACAGAAATCTCCCCTTTCCTTTGTCTGCCCCTGACATATGTTTAATTATGATAATTGTAACAAATGAAAGCTATTAGGAAGTCATTCATCTTGCAGATTTTAATGCGCTATGAGGAACGGGTGGGGAGATTTGTGTGTGTCTGTGGTAGCTGGTGAAGGGTGGGGGGGGGGCAACGGAAATTCCTCCTCCAGTGTCATTGTCACGGCCATTGTTGCGCCGAGGGGTGCTCCTCTGCCAGGGTGGCCCCACCACCACCAACACCCAGCGACCACCCTCCTTTCCTCCCTCCATCTCCATCACTTCTTTTCCTCTCTGCCCCCCCCCACTGGCCTCCTTGCCTGCGAGGCTGCCGTCGTGTGGGGTTCACACCCTCCCCTCAACTCCACCGCCATACACTTTCCCCACTGATCCCCCGCCTCCTCCCTACCCAGGAGCCTGAGCAATAGGTGGGGGAAAGGGAGCCTGGGAGAGATAGGAAGGGGGGCATAGAGAGGAGTAGGCTTCCAGGGGGTTGGTAGGGGTGAGGGCCAAGGCCAGTGGAGGAGTAAGAAAACGAGGAGGAAGGGGGTGGTGCAGTGGAATTCTAGCAGACTGTAGCTGAATACAGGACTTGTCGATACTGTATTGAGCTGCAGCGCCATAGGCGAGGAGAGGAGCGAGGACATCAGGCCGCTAACAGGGACGCACCTTTGTGTTCTAGCACATTGCCACAAATGTGCATTCAGAATGCTGCAGCATGCTGGAACCTCTCGTTCACTACCATCGGCGACAGATACTCTGCAGCTCCGTGCAGCAAGACACAATAGTAAGCTTGTTCACGCAGCACAATAGTAAAGCACACAATAGCATGCTTTCAGACAACAATAGCTGAATAATCCACTGAGTAATTGTGTGGATTTTTTTTTTGTTTGATCTAAGGCAGAAATGAATCTCGCTGGATGGGATGGTGCAGTTATTATCACTGGTGCGAAGACCTCACAGTGGCAGGAACAGCTCTCTCCAAATGTGCCTTTGACCCAGTGTTCAGATTTAGCTCCCTTCACTCTAATGCCATGCTAATTATGAGTGACACAGGCCCTTATCCTGAGAGCTCCTTTTCCTCGCTTTTCCTCCTCTCCCCTCCCTTTCTTCCTCCCCCCAAACCCATCTCCCGGGAACAGCTTATTTGCCTGTTTTTAATTGCGTTTTAATTTACATGTAAGCCTGCAAGCACCGTGATGAGAAGCTGTTTTTTTTTCTTTCTTTTCCCCCCTTCTTCTTCTGCTTCCCCATTTCTTTCCATCTCTCTCACCGCTGAGGAATCATTAACCGCAGCTTTAAAGAAGAGGAAGGGCCGGCACGATGGAGCAATAAGACTCTACACTGCACAAACGGGCACAACAAACCATGGCAGGGGAAAGGGAAAAAAAAAAAAACAGGCGCAGGTTCCTCTTTATGGGGTCAACACCGGTTCAGGAACAATCAAGTGTCCAGGGCAGAGAGAAACATGGCAGAGAGCGAGAGATGGGAGGGGTGAATGGGAGGGGAAGGGTGGGGGGTGTTGCGAGCTGATGATGTAGATGAAGCGAGCATCTCTCCATCAAAATGCAATAAGAGGCAGAGTGGACAGAGAGCTCGCAGGTAGACAAGTTTAATGTGCTCGACTATCTATATGGAAATTCACTCTGCTGCTCCATTTTTCATAATTCACTTTGGCTTTTTTCTTTCCTTTTCTTTTTTTCCCTTTTTTTATTGGCTGTTCGGGGGGAGAGGAGCAGAGAGATAACGCAAGCTTTCTTTACTTGACAAAGAGCATGACAGGGATTTAAGATTTGTATAATATTTAGAGAGATAATCAAGCCGCCACGGAGCGTCTGCCATTTCTCACAATAAGGTAACTCACAAACTGCCGTCCACAGCAGTTCTAAAGTCACACTATAAACAAAGACTTTGCTGCACAATGTTATCTATTGTTTTCATTCTTTGTATTTCACTCTCTGTTTTTTTTTTTTTTTTACATTCTTGAGCTACACTTTCAGAACCTCAATTTAAAATCTCTCCAACTTGGAGCTGCATATGCATCCTCTCTGTATTCACATTAGCATAAATCTGTTTTACATTATAGAAAACTTTTCCGACAATAAGCCGGAATACCCACACGGCTGTATAATCAACCCTCACACCCACTCTGATGGCCTAAGGCAAGCCTGTCAGGACTCATAAAAGCAGGGCTGGCAGTATGTGCGCCTGTCAGTCATCGCCCTGTCGCTCGAACTGCTGCACCAGACATCATACACTCAACACAGGAACCCGTTGTGTGTCACAGGTACTGCAGCTTACCACATCAGAACAGAAAGGCCTCTTCCTGAACACAACAGCACAGACAGCCTTTTGTCTGTTGCATGTCCTGTATTATCCCCCTCTGCTGTTCGTGAGGTCCTGTTGTCACTGCGACTTGTTGCAAATACGTCAATTCAGTGTAGCACGGGTTTGCATACATAGCACACCCATATGTACATAGCACGTGTGTCAGCTGAATCCCTTTAAAAACATTTTTTGTCTTGTTTCATGTTCTTCCGTGAGAAGAAAATGATCACTATTTGGGGGACTTTACTAATAATAATACAGTTATAGACAACGGGAAAACTGACCTGCACGACTGCCTGACGAAAGCTGAGGTCAATACACTTGGTTAATAAGAAAATTAGAAAAAGACGCCTATTTAAACTTGCTCATGCTGTTCGATTTGAGTTTATGACGATGTATTGACTTTTAATTCTTTTGTGTCTCTTTACTGTTATTTTATCTATGCTGTGGATTTGTTGCTTAATTGCTTCCAAGGTGTCATTGAGTGTTTGAAAGGTGACTATAAATAAAATGTATTCTTCTAATTATTATTATTATTAACATTTCATTTCAGTGTGTTGGATCTTTGTTAGGTATGCAGAAACAATATTTCATAGATATAATACTAACCTTTCATGCGCATAGACAACTCCTTTCAATCAAAGACAGAAAATCAAGGCATAATTAAATGATCTGTGGTATAAAACACATGGGTCTAGGATTAAACTAGGATTACTGCACTGAAACTGCATCACTTCCAATGCAAGCGATGGAGGGAAAGAAAACCTGTAAAAAAAAAAAAGTTTTACAGCTCAGCCAGAGTTAAGGTGATGCCTCCAAACCAGACCTGTTTTTAGTGCAGAAAGGTGCACCGGCGACCAAAAACTCCTCCACCGAATATGTCGCATAAAATAGAGTTAAATAATTATACAGACTCTAATGTTGCTGAAACAGTACTTGTATTGGACAAAGTATGTCACCGTGAACCAAATGTGAGCCACTCTGTTCTCCAGAAACAGAAAGCCTATATTCTTTTTGGCGTTTCTAAAGTCAGGAAGGAACCTTTGAGCGTGCCAACACTGTGATTCCTCTGTCATTTAAATACGTTCAGATTTATTGGTGGAACTCAATGTCGAGAGAAATCCCTCGCAACAATAAGCGCCATCAGGCTCTCTAGTAACGCCTGAATCAGCAAAGCTTAAGATAATACACCAGCTTCTTCTTTGTTGGCCGTAAGATGCCGAGAAAATATTGCCTTGCTTACACTGGGCGTCCTGTGTGTTCCAATTCGATATGTTTTCTCCGTGATATATCTCTCTTGTCTTCTTGTGATGGTTATTTAAAGGGAGGCCCATGGATTTTCTCCCCCGCATAACATAATGGCAAATCAATAGCACAAGCCATACGGGGAAGAGTGGGCTTTTCATAGAGCAACCTAAAGGATGGGAGGCTAAATTGAACTGGAGTTTTGGCAAAAAAAAAAAGGGGGAGGAGAGGTAGATGGATTTTAAAACTGCATTAAAAATAAATGTGTAATCATTCTTGTCATTTGTGGGTCTGAATGAGAAATTTCTCCTCCTCCTCCTCCTCCTCCTCATCATCATCGCTGTTAAGCTGCGTGATTGTTTCTGAAAGTCCAAATGTGCAACAATTTTAAATTTGGGGATTTTGTTAATGTGCAGGTCAGCTAGCGTGTCTGAACATGTGACAGGCGTGTGGAGGAGTGTGTTGTGCCTGAAAGGCCTCAGGTGTGTGTGTGTTTTTGTTGTGTTTGTGTGTGTGTGTATGTGTGCACACCTACTTATGCATGTTTTTCCCATGGTGAGGCCTGTCAGCCAGGAGATGTCTGACATCATCCACTGAGCGAGTAGGTTTTCCACTGCCTGAGTTATAATATATGTGTGTGTGTGTGTGGTGGGGAGGGTGTAGGAGGAGGAAGATGGTTGTTATCATGACTTATGGATTGGAAAGCAGTTCCTACTGAGCAGAGAGAACACAGGAGTGGTTACACAGAGGAATGCTGGGTTTTTTCTTTCCTTTTTTTTCGTGGTCAGAGTGGAAGCGGGCAGGATGGAAGGATGAGGAGAAGACTGAAATCAAAGAAAAACAAGGAAATGAATCTCCGTGAACCGCCAGCAGTGACGACAAACACCAGGGGAGAGAAGAGACAGCTGTCAAAATGCCTGGAGGTCTTCTTGTGTTTACACTTTCCATTTTGTCAGTCAGTGCCTCCTCCATAGTCTTTATCTCTGACACAGCTCGCAAGCCCTCCATGACTCACTGCGCTCTGAAGTGCTGCGAACCTGTCTTTGCGGGAGGAGGAGGGAAGGGATGAGGATCACCAGCAAATCCTGCTTAATCATTCCCGCCACCGCTGCTGCTGATAGCCTTTGGGTACGATTTAAGGATGGGGATAGTGGGGGTGGGAAATAAGGGAGTTGCACCACACATCCAGATATCATGACAGCTGAGGCAACAGTTTGTGACTGTTCAGCTTCACTCCCACGCTGACCGAACTGAAGGTTGTCTTCTTTAATTGTGTGGCGAGTTGGAGCGCCCTCATTGTGGTGAAGCTTGCCAAAATTCTTGGTTCCTTAGTTGGAAATTTGTTGTAAAGAGCATTTATTGTCTTTTTCTTTTGGCTGAGAAGCGCTGATGACAAACAGGCTGTCAGGTTGATCCCACTTCTCTCCACGTGGGCGCAATCAGATCAAACACACTAAACTTCTAATTCATGCTTTCATTGGCAATGAAAGCATGAATCAGAAGTTTAGAAGTTTAGTGGCCAACACAAAGCATTTTAGGCAGTGTGCTGAAAATAAAAATTTTTCTACCTAATGCACACAACACAGTAGACGATGAAGAGCTCTGGTGTAAAAAAATTTTTATAGATGATATTGTGTCACTTTATCATATCGCAGATCTTGGGGTGTGCCTCGCACCTTTGCAAAAACTCCACAAATAAACAGTGTGTGCCCTGTGCACGCTCAGAGGTTAGACTGATATTACTAAAAGTGGATTATGGGCAACATCACAGTTTCACAGGTTTTTCTTAAACACAAGGCTGGTGAGGTTTATTTACACGCACACAGGCACATTTTCTGCACATACTGGATTGCCTGGTTTGAGTCTAGTCAGAGTAATAGAAGACAGAGAGCCAGGAGGAGAGCTGGGATGTGCAACATTAAACTAATGCTGAACTCTCACTTTTCCAACTTCCTGCTGAATCGGACTTATCGTGTGCATTATCTCGCTCACAGAGTCATGCATACGTGTAGAAATGTGCACACAGGGCTAGTTTGTCACCTTTTTCTCACTTCGGATGGCTTTGTTCTCAAACACTTGAAGCTAAAGAAGGCTGAATTGAATCTTCTAATTTCAGCAATAACAGATCATTTAGACAAAAATATACACCCTCAAAATTCTGCAGATTGCTCTGTCGAATGCAACTTACTGATTGGATGAAGTGCTATCTTGTGAAAGTACCCAACTCTCAAAGACAAAGCCTTGTGGTCTAGGCAGAATCACACCACAATGTTCACACATCCTGCTAGAGGATGGATGCAGCTACAGAAACACAACCTAACAAGCTATACAAAAAAACAACAACAAAAAAGGCTTTATGCTTGGTTGGACTCCTTCTCACACACACCGCAGACACTAACAAAATCTTTCTAGTTATCAATCGTACATGTGAAGACACGCACAGCAGCCACTTGATCATCTGCTCTGTCCTATTTCTGCAAAACTGCCAAATCATGTTGTTTCCAGCAACCTGGCTCAGCGTGTATACCACAATGAGCACATGTTGCAAGGTGAAGAAAAGATCAAGTGCCACATTCACAAGTCCACTCATTTTCTCTACTGCAAAGGTTCTAAAATCAGGAAAACCAAAGGGACCTTCCACACTTAATTGCGTCTTGAGGACATGTAGTCTCCTTAAAGTTTAGCACTGTGACTGGATAGCATAATTTGAGCCACAGCTCTGGGAGTTTGCCGTACAGGCTGTGAGCTCATACCTCCAAACACATATATTACGAACAGAATTTGGGGAGTGATGAGTTAAGATTATCTCCCCAGTCTATGGGTGGATGCTGGGGTGGTGAAAGGGTTGAAACAGCAGCCAGATGACATGTTGGATGGATGTGAAATTCTGCAGCTTAAATAGACTGCCGAATTGGGAGGGAAATATAAAATGACTGAGAGTTGACTTCTCGAGCTACCTTAAAGGCTTCACTCCCTCAGTAGTGGTTGGAAATGAGGAGTGCAAAAATGTGTTCACTGGACTTGAAAACAAGACTAAAATGAACTGAGCAAATTTTACTCTTTTAGTATTTTTATTTTTAATTAAACATTATCTATGAGGGGTGAAAAGATGCAAGAGTGTCCTGTAACACACAAAATAAGCTCTAATAAAATACATCCTGAAGTTCCAGTCGATAAAAGGACCAGCCAGTGTCCCGAACAGGGGCAGAAATGTTCAGGCACAACATCTGCAGCCTGAAGTTACTGCCTGCACATCATTTACAAATCACCTCCAGTTTATTTAGTGCAACAAACTCATTTTGCACCTGATTCCAGGCAAAAGGAGCTGCAAATTTAAACTTAGTGCCAGCTTTAGGGGCAGATAGAAGGACTTGAAACCAAAGATCATAACTTCCTGTATTTTTCTGATGGATGCAGGTCAGTAAGTTAGGTGGGAGCAGAACAAGAAGGGGCTTGTTAAGGAGAATATACCAGCTGTTGAGTCGCCACAATGAAAAAGCAACCACAACCTTTGTTATAAAACTCATTATTGCATTATTATTCATCTTTGGCTCGCTCTGCAGTGTGTGTTTTGTCCTGTCTCCCTCCTGCTTCCTCAGCCTGGTTCTGCCGGAGGTTTCCTGTTAAAAGGGAGTTTTTCCTCCCCTCGTGACCAGGCGCTTGCTCAAAGGGGATCATCTGACTGTTGGGGTTTCTCTGCGTTATTGTGGAGTCTTTACCTTACAATATTAAGCGCCTTGAGGCAGCTGCTGTTGTAATTTGGTGCTATATAAATAAAATTGAATTGAATTGAATTAAATTGAATATAAACATTGCAAAGATACATGTGTATAACATCAAAATACAAAAAACAGAGTGTAAGCAAAGTCTCTTTCTTGGCTCAGAGGAAAAGCAGAACTTAGCTTTAAAGTAAAAGGCAAGTTTGAACTTCATTTGTTTTCACCAGTTGCTGAATGTGAGGTGCAAAATGTTAACAGCTATAAAAACGTCCCCTGATATCTGCTAATCACCCATCAGCAAACATTTTTTTTTGTGAAATAAATAAACTGCTTCCTGTTCATGTTATTGCAATAAAACACAAATTTTCTGCAATATTTAATTTTGACTCATGTTTCTAAAGCTGCGTATATTTGTGAATCCTCCATAAGAAAGTGAAGTCATTCCACAGGGACTAATGAGGGGCCCATTTAAATAACATACTGTCAGTCACGGGCAGGCAAACTCTGGACAGATGAATTAACTAGTGCTGCCTCTGCCCTATGACCCACAATTTGACTGCAGTTCTCATGAAAGTATTGATAAAAATGGCCACATGAATGATTGCATCAGTTGCGTTATTGATGGGCACGCAGAGAAAGCGTGTAATTAAATAGTCCCCGGTGTGCGCTCAGGTCATCCTGATCGCTATCAGCAATAAACAGGAGGTGGACAGCGAGGGGCTGGAGATCAATGCGAGTGTATCGGATTTCAAACCCGGAAACACAGATTTACCCGCCCCCTCCCCCAATGCAATTTTGTGGCATTTAACAACAAAATTTACAAGTGCAACCAGAAATCTGAACATCACCATCAAATATGCGTAATTCTTCCTCATGCGATCTAATTTTGTGTCATGTTTCCTTGTCACACGTATATCTAAACCCTTCTCCCTCTGGGCTTGTGCGCGGTGACCTCTTCCATCATCTGCAGCGGAGAATGACTTTGATTCCTGTTTCGGCGCCTCGTCTCATCCATCTCTCGCTTCTCTCCATTGTCTGAAGCCGCATTTAAATGACAGTGATACATATGGCGCATTACAAAGACAAAAGGTGGACAAGGCCCAGTTTTTGCTCGCATAAAAACCGTGACAAGACCACGGCGCGACTCGACCTCACAGCGCCGCATAAAACATTCACGCGAGCTGGGAATTTAACGGCAGTGTCTTTAAAGGCAGCATCCAGGGACTTAGCCGGGCTGAGGTGTGCGCTAGGATCCCATTAAAATGCACTACAGAAAATGAGATTTGGGAGAGCCCTGTGAAAAACCATGCGTGTAATCATCTCTCTTTCTCTCTCAGTTTATCTGCGAAGGATTTGGAGGAGGCTTTGGTTCCCCACCCGCCCTGTCCCCCCCAACCTCCTCCATACCACACATTAATATTCATAGAGAAGATTTCTCTTTGCTGTCTGTTGTTGTAGCCCACAGACTTGGCTTATTAGGAATCTAAAATATGGTTTGCAGACTCTCTGATGGGAAAGGCTATTGTGATTTGTGTGTGTGTGTGTGTGTGTGTGTGTGAGGGTGATACTTGGCATCAGTCATGTTATGAATACTGCAAACTATTTATATTGATGCAGTAACTCTTATTATGTGCATATGCTTATTTATTTTTTTCAGTAAAACCATTTTGGACTTGTTTTTTTGGGGTTTTTTTTGTTTGTTTTGTTTTGTTTTTTTTGTCGCTCAGTCTTTTGTGAATTTGTTGCCTTGTACTGAGAAACATATTCACAGGTCTGTGCTGCTCAGTCAGGGCTGACTGACTGGTTGATCTTGTGGCTTGTTTTGGTCAAAGCCACTGTGGTGGAGTGAGTCAGAGTGAAAAAGATCGCTCTACTTTGCCTTTTCTGCATTGGTTCACGATGTGCAGAGAGAGAGAGAGAGAGAAAGAGGAAGGTGACTCATGTCTCCCATGAACAGCCTCATTAATTACATGCTTACACTCATTAAATCACCTTGCAGATCTCAGAACAACAAGCTCCACAATGGCAAAAACATTGCAGCTCTTCTTCTTCCCTCAGTCTGACAATAACGTTTGCTTCTCCAAACCTTAAAACTGGAATAAATTTCCAGATCTTGTCTCTTTCACTTAAATCTGCATTTCTCTTCCTATTACTTCTTGTTTTTTAGAGGATCAGGTGTGGCAGATGCCAGATGTTGGCCTACATGCAATATGCAAAACTTCCAGCTGTCTCTCTCTCCCTCTCTCTCTCTCTCTCTCACACACACACCCTAAAGCAAGTAGCCAAGTTTATATATTGAGTCTAATGCAACTAAATCTCATAATATTACGGTAGAATCAGCATCATGCTGGCAGTAGACTGTGCTACAGTGTTTAATAAAGTGGCTACTGGGTGGATATTAAGGTCAGGAAGCTGCATAACACAGGGGATTTATGTCATTAGAGAGATTACATTACAGATTTATGTCATCATTATAATCCAGTGTGTACAAATAATTTGAAATACATCTAACCATTTTTTTAAGCATTTGTGCCCTCATTCGATGGTAAAGATCAACAGGAAACACGAGGAGAAGGCAGCATAGTTCCCATGGTGCGTGTGTCAAACCACAGGCCACAGAGCGCTCAGTCATCAACGTTTTTAAGTGGTTAGATGCTTGAACATCTTTATCTGCATTAAAGCTAATAAAGAAAAAAACAGCAAGCACATTAACATGATACGTAAAAAAAAAAATGCAAAAATCCCCCAAACGCATACTGAACATGCATGGGTAAAGCATGGCCTCGTGTCCCATCTGAACCTCTTCTCCAGATTACACTCATGTGAGAAGAGTGCAGTTAGTTCCTGCTCTCTCTCCCTCTCTCACCATTCTCCTCTTTCACATGTAAATGAGTCTTTAATCTCTGCTGCTCTAATAGACAACCATGGCAACGGAAGGCAGGCCTAATGAGGCAGGTTAAAATATGCCTGCATACAAGCACCACTCACACAATCAACAGTTTAAACAAACACCTACACACACACACACAACCACGCATTCGCTTGCATCCATGTAGTGTAAGCGTCGTCGCCTATTGCTCCGCTGCTGCTGAAGTTGCTACTGTTGGAGAGAAATCTCTGAGAGCTTCTTCAGTTTCTAATTTTGGAGGCGGTTAATTGAGAGACGGCATTGCAATTCAAATTCAAAGCCTTTAAAAGATATTGTGCATGTGTGTGTGTGTGTGTGTGTGTGTGTGTGTGTGATCAGTTGCCTGACTAATTAGGGAATCGGTTTAAACGAAGCATTAAATTAATGATCCATCCAGTCTGCTCCAGTGCATGAAAACCAGCATGAAATTTATGATCGTAAGTGGAAGTGATCTTTACAAAAAGAATAACCAAACACATAACTGACCTCAAACAGAGTCAGCTCAACCAGCTGAAAGATGCATGGAACTCAAGATGCAGCGCTCACACACACACACACACTTGCAGACACATGCACACACACACAGCTGATAAAGCTCTGAATACACCATTAAAAGGCACTCAAGTAGTTCTCATTTCCATGTGAGTGGTACTGATGCTACAGCACTCAGTTGACTGTGATTTACAGCCATATTAAATACATTAGACCAACATGTGTTTTCAGCAAAGGGTTACCCGCAGAAAAGCTTTTCAGCATGCTGCAGCACCAAACCTCAAACACACACACACACACACACACACACACACACACACACACACACAGTGAGTAAAGGACAACGGGGGGGGATGCATGTTTGTTGCATGAGAGCTACAGTATAAGAGCGGCGCACTGTAATTATTGCATTAAGAGGATCTTTGACAGCACCAACCTTTCAGTCCTGTTAAACTGGTTACTTACAGAACATTTTGTTCTTAATCTTTAGCTGGCTCACATTCAAATTTGTATGGCTGTCTTTGTGATGATAATTCATTGTCTGGTTGACCTAAAACTAAACTGAACCCTCAAACAGCTCATTGATTCATCAAGTCTTCACTTCCAAGGTCTCAAACTGGTGCTAGCCCTCACAAAGACAGCCATCCGATTACCCACGCATGTAGGCTTACATCACATCAAACTTATCTCTTGAACAAGAAACTGCCACAGCAGCATTGGTAGATTTAACCAGAGATGTCATCATGAGATAATCATACTAATACTGGTGCTCTTTGGTCTTTTCATTGGTTTCCATTGTGCAATCACCAACTGTAACGGCACAATGGAAATAAAAAATGACAGCCTAAATAGATCTAAATAGAAAATTGCAAATTACAGTAATGCTGCCCAAATAATTATTAGAAAAGCTCATTTATTCTATTCTACTTCTCCACGTCAGCTGTTCTGCAGCAAATGACCCGCAAAATGTTCCAAATCCCCCGAAAAACACAGCGCAGATGAAAAGAACCCGTCAGTCTGTGAGAGCTTCTCTCATCAATCTTTTTTTTTCTGTTTCATACATCCTCGCAGGGAGCAGAAGCTGACACGTTCCCGCAACACCTTTCATTGTAATTATTCTGTGTACACCGACACAGTGCTATCACCTCACACTGGGGTCTGTTGCTACCCCAGCCTAATTAGCAATTAACAGTCCTATAGTGATGAAAACACCGTCCACCGGGATTCACTGCGGGATAACGGCTGTAAATAAGAAAAGAAAGAGCATTTGAAACAAGACTCGTACTTGTATCCTTTCATGACGTGTAATGAATCTAATGAGTGATTGTTTCGGGATATTAATAAATAAGCTACTGCTTGCTTTATGATTCCAGCATGAACATGTTGTTTAGTCTTGAGGATAAAGGCGTAGGCTGATGAGAGAAAAAACACACTTTGTCTTTCTATCTTTGGTGCAATGTTATTTTTGCCCTGAGGCCCAACACAATTAACACCCACTGCCAACTGGTAGGCTGTGTGTGTGTGTGTGTGTGTGTGTGTGTGTGCAAGCTGCAAACATCTCAGTGCACACATAAACAGCTTTAATTTATTTTTTCTATTAATTTAGGAAAAATACAGTTTTTCCTGACAGAATGAGCGCCCTGTCTCGATTATTAATGCGTTTACATATCTAAACACGCATCATGAGGGAAATTTCTGTTTGACTGATTTATGTTTTCATCATTTCCGACTCCTAATTAATTGCTCTTCAGAAGTTAATTTCTCAGTAAATCTGATATAAGTGTGCAGTAAAGCTGTGTTTGATTTGGCTCGCAAACAAGGCAAATTGGGGCAACACACACAAACTTGGAGTTAAAAAGAACACGCACACACACACACACTCCTCAGAGTGATCACTTAAAAGCAAATCAATGGCATTTGGACGTTTAGGAACGTATCAGTAAATCAGTTTAACTGGTTACAATACGAAACAATAAACCTTCCTTCAGAGGTAATGAAAGAGTAAAGCCCCTTCCATTAATTTATTGCCTCTGTGTGGGTGTGGGTGTGTATAAATGAAACACGAGTGGATAATCGCAGGCCAGGAATTTTTCTGGCAGTGTGACTGGGCAGGTTGGTATGCTGTCCGGAGGAATGCGGAACCTGGAAAGTCAAAACAATGTTTGACAAAGGAATGTGGGGGAAAAGTGACGAAGGACCCAAGAAGGGCCGCGGATGACAGGACCAGGGTAAGGGATGCAAAATAGAACCAGCCAAAAAGTAGAGAAGGAGGAAGAAAAGATCAAATGAAATGCCAAGGGTTTTTTTTTTAAGTCATGCTGGAATAAAAATAGTGCCATCCAGATATATCAAAGTAATGGGAAAACTATTAAGTATAGTTGGAATTTATAGCCTTTTCTCAGCCACCCCCGAAAAAACCACTGTGTGGAGCATGCTTTTAAGGAAGAAAAAAAACAAGCATACGCACACTGCTTAGGTGCTCGGTTTATTATGAGGCTCTGAAATCCCTCCATAAAGGTGGTTTTGCCACAACAACCGTCTTCATTCTCCACCTTCTCCCTGCCTCGAGCCTCATCCATGTTCCAGCCTCCAGTGTCCCAATCCAGAATCGCTCTAAATCTGTGTAAATAAGGAAACGCTCCCATTTCGATGCAAACCGCAAAAGAAAAGATGCATGAAAAGATGTGTGAGCCCTGTAACACAATACAATTCAGAGGTGTGGAAATCTCCCCTCCTTAATCCAGAAATCAGTGCTGTGGAAAGAGGGATTTGGGGGCTGTCACTGCTAAGCTCCTTGTCCCTAGTGTATTATTGAAGCTGTGGCATAGAAGAGAAACACTAGGAGGATGATACCACCTCTCGTTCATCATAAACAGGTTCTAGGAAAATAAGCAACTTCCCATACCCAAATTTTCAGGCGCGACATAGAGGAAGAGTGATATGGATGCTTATCTCTGTCCTGCATCTGGGTATACACAGCCAGCCTTAAATGCTGAGCCACAATCTTTACATGATTATATGGCGTAAGCTGGTGTCTGGAGGAGGAATAGCTGGGTGAATATCAAGAATGCAAAGGTGTGTAATTGTTTATTAGCAGTTTCACACGTAGTTTTCTTCGTTTTTTAAGCTCCACAGCTTCTTAAAGATTACATGCAGACACCTGAGACACCTGCATTCAGACAGACAGAATGAATTCACTGAGAGATCTGTTCACGCATATTTGAACACTGTAAAATAATTCCCATAAACTGCAATGAATTACTGAATATATTATAAGATGTGCAATTCTCTCACACCTTCAGGTAATTGGAGGGGGAAAAAAGCAGTACTGGAGCTGCAGTAATGCTAGAAATGGAGCTTAAGTGATTCTGGCACGCTGGAGCCATACATAAGGCACAAGCAATGGTGGGGAGGTGAGTGGGTCGCAACTCCAACCCTGTTCTATTCATAGACCCTGCCGATAACAGGTTGACTACTCTGGGAGAGCAGCGGGGACAGAGAGGGAGAGGGGGAGGGGGAGAGGAAGGTGATGGCGCGGAGACAAAGGGAAAGGTGCAGCAAAAATTCACCTGTGGAAAGGAAACAGAACGGAGCCGGAGGAAGGAAGCATGTTTTAGGGTTAAAGTGGGAGGATAAAACAGGGGATAACGAGGCATCTGGCGCAGAGAAAACACCACCCACACACCTGCAAGGCAGGAACCTCACACTTTCAAATAAGACTGCTGATGACAGTTGTGAAGAAAAGAGGGATTTCCATTGAAATAAGGTGGAGTGGAAGACAAAACAACGCAAGGGGGAACCTGGAGGATTTCCAACGTTGCAAACATGAAGAATCATGTCCCCCGACTCCATCTCCCCCTGTTACATAAAAATAAGTCTAACCCTACTTTATGAAGTGAGGCGACGGTGAGGCAGACTAAAGACAGACACAAGAAGCAGCTGCTGGGATGGGCCTATCAAACCAGACTCTTTCGGCATGCCCAAGTACAGTTCAGTTACTCACATTTTTAAAATAGCTTATTACAGCAACAGAATACGGTGGTTACGGAGTCTAGGAGCTCACCACACCCCACAAATACGTTCCATTCAATTCAATTTATAAAGCGCTAAATCACAGCATGTCATCATGAGGCAGTTTATATTACAAGGTAAAAACTTTATAATAAAAACCTCAACAATCAGCAAGCACTTGTTGACATTGGGACCCTTTAACAGGTAAAAACTTCAGGCAGAACTAGTAATAATTCATGATTAAATAGAGAGTGATGTATGAACACATAGTGGGTGTAATAGGGTGAGTGAAGACGATTCAATACATCATGACAAGCCTCGGCCAGCTGAGGTCTGTTTCAGCACAACTAAGAAAAGGTTCATGGTCACCTGATCCAGCCCTGCTGGTGTGGTGGAGGGGTCAGCGCTGCACTGGAGAAAGGAGTGAGACATTTGCAGCTTAAATAGATAAAGTTAATTTAGGAATGTGTGTTTGGTAAATGACTCTGAGAAAAGTGACTCATTGTATGTGTGAATGATGCAATGCAGCTTAAGTTAACTATGTGAACTATCTCATAAGTTTGGCTCTGTTCAGGTCAGATATATGTTAGCGCAGGAGACCACGTCCTGTCTGTCGGCAGCAGAGGAAGCTGATGCGCTTGAAGAGATTAGAGCAGTGTTTTAAATACAATACCGGCAAATCACATCCTACAGCCATCAGCTTTTACTGTATACTGTCTTATGTAGTCATTAAAAAGTCTTATTTGCTTTTAGCAATTGTTGAATTGGATTCAGAATGGATGCAATAAAAATAAAAGGTCCAACATTTCTTCTGACAGCAGGGGCTGTGGCTCAGGTGGTAGAGCGGGTTATCTACTAATCTGCAGGTCAGTGGATTAATCCCTGAATGCATGCTGGAATAACCTTGAG
Organism: Neolamprologus brichardi; assembly: GCF_056152115.1. Lineage (NCBI taxonomy): Eukaryota > Metazoa > Chordata > Actinopteri > Cichliformes > Cichlidae > Neolamprologus > Neolamprologus brichardi. The sequence continues at coordinate 10,406,885 of NC_142107.1, forward strand.
CTTGACACTAATGCCCAAGTTGCCCACGATGCATTCATGAGAGTGCGTGTGTGTGAATGTTAGAAAGCGCTTAGGCATAAATATAATGTATGTAGTAGTAGACCCAGCTGAGTTGAAAGGTGCTGTGTTTAAGTCCAGCTTATTTTACCACAAGCTCCTCCAGACTGCAGGTGGATCAGTAAACAAGAAACAACATTTTTTCAGAGACAGAAAGAAGAATAAAAAAACAAGATCTTATACTAAATACTAGTATTTCGTTCATGAGGTCAAGATTGTTATTGAAGACAGATTTTGTTGGCCCAAATAAGTTTGGCAACTCATGTCAGTACAGAGAGACCACACAGGAAAAGAGTTTGGATTGAGATTTCCTCCAGTGACAGACTAGTCACCAAAGCCATCTGGCGGAGGCACAGGCAGACTCTTTCAAGCAGGCCTTGAGACCAAAAACAGAGCTGATTAAACACAAAGGGCAGCATTGGTTGGGGTGGCTTGCTTTAGGCACCGCTGACATTCATGAAGCCCGGTTTCAGTAATAGATCTGTTCATTTCAGGGCTTATCAGACACACACACACACACACACACACAAACACAGCATGGCAGTTTGTACTCTGAAAAGCTCTCGCAGCATGAGCAATTTTATGCTTTCCTGTGATAAAAACAAGGTGAACTTCAGAAATATTCTGTCAGGCTTTGAGCGTATTTCACCTGCGCTGCAGCTACTGTTAAGCTCTGATCTTTTTCGCACAAGGCTTCTGTTGGTCTGTAGATAATTTCATTAATTATGGATCAGTGAAACCAATAACAAGCATGTTCCAAAATACATAAATAAATATATAATCTGTTGATTTTATAGAAACGTTTCTGCCCACTTGACTTGATTCATTCAGTTTCCTCTGATTGAGATTGGAGCTGCTTTTACTCCATGTCGCATGGCCGCTCCATCGAGGAGCTCTGCCAACCTAGCCAAGCCCCCTATGCCAACGGAAATAGCCTCCTCTAATTTAGCTGGACCGGCTACATTCCTCGCCTAAAACAAAGCCATTTCTGTTCACCATATTAAGGCGATCTTGCAACAGATACCAGCTCAATGTTAAAACGGACTCTAATCCCCCCTTTCATGCTGGCCTCTTGGTCCTCATCCAGTTGTACTAGTATTGACAATTGAACTCCCCCGGGCATGTGCACTCTCATTTTTTCTGGCTTTAGTAATAACAGTGATAATGCATTTTATAAATAACACATGTTTCATTACATGCAAATCTCGCAGGGGAAATGGGGAGAGTGGTGAGGGGTTAAGCTACGTGATAATTAAAAGCAGGTAAAAACAGCATGGAAAAGAAAAAATGTGCAAGGGTTTAGAATTAGAGATCAGCTAGTGATAACTTTGTAATATTGTGATTATTAGTGTATCAGTGTTCTTAGGATTGCCTAAATGTGCTTGGAGGCGGACAGGGTGTGCATTCTAGATGGAGAAGACACCTCCTCCAAAATTCTAAGCCCCCTGTGCTTTATGTTACACCTTAGGCCCACAGGATGAAAAGGGATCCTAGACCTGATGATGCTTCAGATGTCATTTACACTTGGGTCAATCGAACTCTCCTTCCTCTTATCCACCCTGCTCATTTTCCTTCTCTTCTCCTCGCTCTCCCTTCACATGCTCCCTTCTTTCTGTTGCTCCCTTATTCTCCGTCGGAGCCCTGACCCAGACGTCTGTTCCCTGTCTGAGTTCCTGCCAGATTCCTGCAAGGGGAGGAATGCACAGGAGGGCCTCACCGAGTCGCAATTAACATTTCGTCATTGCCGTGCCTGCACCTATGCAGGGTGCTTAATGATGGCATATTCATGAAACGCAAATATTTGCACTGAAAAGCAGTCTCCCAGCGACCGGCGAGAGTAGAAGGGAAGATAATTGAAAGGAGCTTGCGGCACTTCTAAAAAAAAAAAGAAGAAGAAGAAGAGCTGAGATAAATGGAGGGCTGTGCTTTAAAGAGACTGGTGGTAGCAAGAGGATACCCTGTGAGGAGTGTGTAGTGACAGGAGAAAACCCTCTCCGTGGGGGACAGATGCGCATGCTGAGAGGACACCAGCATGAAAAAAGAAAAAAAATCCTGGCACATCAATGTGAAGAGAGATGTAGAGAAAGCAGGAGAAGACAAGAAAGGGTGTCAGGTAGATTTTTTTTCTTTATTTTATAGAACAGTGCCAATTTAGATGGAGCATTTTAGAGGTATGCTTATTATACACAAAGAAGAAGAAATCAGAGGGAGAGAAAGACATGATGCACTGATTTTCCGAGAGGAGCAGACTGCATGCTGTCCTCCATTTCCCCAAAGAACATCCCTCCCTACTGCTGCCCCCAGCTGGGAGCGCACACACACATAGACACATACACACATGTGCGTACACACACACACACAAGCAAGCCTGGCTGTCTGGTTGGGGGAAGGGTTTGCTGAGATTCAGAGAGATGGAGAGGGATAGTGATGGAGAGGGGAAACGGGATTGGTGAGGAGACAGTGAAGGAGAAGGATGCAACAAAAGGGAGGGGTTGATAAGATTGGGAGAAAAAGAAAGAAAGACGGAATTGAGGGGATGTCGAGAAAAAAAGGAGCGCGAGCGAGGAGGCGAGGAGGTGGTGCGGCGGTAACAAAAGAAAAGGAAAAATCACGTTACATATGGCATCACTGCATTTGCGTCTCCATCTGCTCGCCAACAGTCAGACTATAAATCACCCACCTGACTCAGCATACCACTCCGTCCACACACACGCTCACAAACACGCCTCTCTTTTCATCATTCCTGTTCTGTCCGCCACCACACACAAACACAAAATTCCAGCAAAAATTCCCCCCCCCTTCCAGAGAAGTCATTCAGGAGTCAATATCACAGCACGCACACACCCACTCACACACACAACGCCCCTCTTCAAATGTGCACGCTTATACATGCACCCCAACCACCACCACCCCCGACCCCAAAGCACACGCATGCATATACAGTATATGTGCACACTTGCATACACATGCAGTCCTAAATGAGACAGCTGGAGCTATCAGACCAAAGCCTGAGAGAGCCAGCTTTCTTCAGATGGATTTGAGATGTGGGCTTTACCGTATCATCTGCCAGCACTGCTGGGAATGAGACGTCACAATCATAAGAGCCTACTGCCTTATAAGGCAATTATCTCTCTCTCTCTCCCCAACCGTGCCCTCGCTCTCTCTCTCTTTCTTCTCCTCTTCAGTGGGGGGAGGGATGAGTGGTTTCAATTATGTGCGACAAAGACCAAATTAGGCACCTGGCAATTTCAATATGGCCTCTTTATCTGCATTAAGTTGATAGGATGTGGTTTTGATGAGGAGGTAATGTGGTTGCATGCATCTCAGCCTGGATGAACATGCCTATTTGTTTGCACACAGGTAAACAACTTGTGTTTGTATTTTTTCTGTATTGCAAGAACAAGATACCTGCAAATGTTCTGGATAATCTGAATAAGATGTTCTTTTATTTTATTTCCCCTTTCCTGACGAGGGAAAAAAAAACACTGCACACTGTCGTGCACATTCCATTATGCCGGTCACACAAAAGCTCAGCAGCAGCAGGCCGTGATCGATCCGTCGGCAGCTTTGAGGGCGCATTGAGACTTTAGTCTCATTGACTACTTCACAATCAATAGTAGCTGATTACTGGCTGGTGAAACTAGCTAGAGTATCTGTTCTGCTGCTGTGGTTATGCACTGGGTTTTCACACATACAGACCACTGTGAGCACAGGATATAGACTTAAAAAGCAGTAACTGCTCTTCAGCATTGCTCTCACACAAAGCACGCTGTAAAATGTGCAAATTGACAGACACTGAAGTATAGATAATGTGTCTGAAGGAGGATGGGAGGTTGCAGTTGTATGGAAGCTGTCATCGGTCTGTCTGGATGCTGCACACACATCCGTGAGATACGACAACAATAGGATGAATGCAGCTTTTATTTAAATGACCTTTTCGGCTATTTAGTTCAGCACAGTCCACCTAAACCTATTATCTCCTGACACCATATTTGAGACTGGAAAAATCAACTCTTCGTGTTGTATGAGTGTGCACTCAACCATCCCCTTTTTTCCATCTCCATGTATGGTGCTCCTGAGTAAGCTGTGAGGGGACCGGCGAGGCTCGCTGCTCCTCTCGTTCTCTGCACCTCTCTGGCAGCTCGGCGTCTGCGCGGTTCTAATCCACTGAGCTGCTCAGGAAAGAGTGCTGACGGTGCCCTTTTCCATCTACTATCCTCTAATCCAGCAGGGTACGGGGCCTGAGAGAATAATCCTGGATTAGGAAGTCTCCCAGTGGGGCGACCGTGGGGTCCCTTGTGGGGGCCCCGTCACAGTCAGCTGTGCCTGAGGCGCCGTGCCTTTCACGGCGTGAGAGAACATAGCAGCCAATCCAAAGAAAGAAAAAAACCCCACAAAAAAACAGGCAAACAGTGTCTGATTAGTAGTGAATTGGTTCAAACCTCGCCTTGTCACCCTGAGGGGAGCTGCAGTGCTTATTGGAGATGAATAATGGTAAAGAGGGATAATGGTGGATAGGCCTTGTGATGTTACAAGCGCTTTGAATGCAAAGATTTAGATTCAAGACTGGGAAGAACGGAGCCCCCAGCACTTTATTACAACAGGATACACACTAATTGATGCATTGTTGGAATGGCAACAATTTTCTTAATGACATCCCTGAAACGTGTGTGTGCATATGTGTGTGTTCCCATCTTGACAAACGCAGACATATTTCAGCTGAGGGCTTCACAGTCTGCTGGGAAACCACACAGATGCTCAAAACAATCACAAATAGTGACACAAGATTTTACTCAACATGTGTCACGTTTCTCATGACGACTAAGGTGAAAGCTAAACCATGTTGGGGATGAAGAAAAGTCATCCGCATAGATCGTACTGCCACCCCCACCGCACGCACTGAGCAAAGATGTAGCTGCACATTAAATGAAAGGACACTTTCAATCTCTTCAAATTAGCTTTCTCCTTAAACTGAAGGGAAAGGCAATTTTCATCATCTTCTCTATCTAAATCGATGACTCTCTGCCAAGCCTGCATATAGATGCAATTAAATGCAAATTAATGACACTGCGCTCTGGAGAGTTTTTCCTGCAGGTCAATACAAGATTTGTATTTCGGTCACCCTATTAAAGATTGATCCAAAGCTCATCCCGAGGCTGAGAGTCAGGGCACAGAGTATTACCGTGGCTAACTAATCAGTAATCAACAGGCTTTTCCATCTGGGCATGTGACGTCCTCCCTCAGCACACAATCACCAGTTTATTTACCTGCATGGCTGCCCAAGAGAGACGAGAGTTTGCGTCAGTGCACACATCCCACGGCCCCAGTGAAGCACAACGGGGGACGGCAGGGACAGCAGGGAGGCTTAATACACTGAGCGTGTGTGTGGACACATCGTGGCTACACCTCAAGATGACTCCAAACTTTCAATTTCATCATCATGATTGGGTAAATAAAGTGCAAAGTGGCTACTTCTACCCATTTTTGTTGTTATAATGGACAAATAAGTTTGTTTAGTTATCTAAAGGCTGATGTTCTTCTGGATGTTTGCCATTCTGCAAAATTTTAGTCCATTTCTTGGTTGTTTTAAGATTTTCAGTCCTGTCTGTGCCACTCAGTACATCCATTTGTGCCCAGTGAAGACAATAAGCTTTTAAATCCTCATAAATATTTAGATATGTATTTTTAAAAAAGGTTTAAAGATGTACAATTGTTGGAGGGGACTATTTCTAGTTGTGGATTAATGCGTGTTTGGTTTGGTTTTTAGAGGGCCGGGATGATGTACGACACCTCGTCTACATTTGTCATAATAAAGAAACATGTCCCACAGTGCAACTCACTGATGTGTTTTTGTGTGTACTTTCAGGCAGCTGTAACCTACATACATATCTGTAAACACAATGAAGCACCATTAGCAGATAGAGGGAAAAAAGCACATGTTCAATCTTGTGCAATTTACTGAACTTTCATAATATGAAAGTAAAGGAAATGCTGTGTTTCCTTCCTTGTTCTGCCTCTACCAAAATATGCAAACACACACACACACCATCACCACCAGGAAACCCGGCAGGGAGAGGGAGGGGATCTGAGATATGCATGCAATAATAGAGATATGTGTTCGCATTCACCTGCACTTTCTCTGCGTGTCACATTCACACAACCAATTGCAAAGTTAATGTGGCACACAGCACGCTCCGCAATCCATCTCAACACCTGTGACACATCTCAGAAGCATTCAGAGACTTAAAACAACCCACAAGCTCTAAAATACACACAAAGTCATAACATATATCTTCACCCCTGTCACCCTCAATCCCCCGTCTTACTACTCCCCCACCCCTCCGCCGTCCCCGTCTGCCTGTAGCTATTTTGAGAAACGCCTCATTTTCGTTTCAATCTTGTGTATGATACAGTGCATGGCTGCCATAAGCTGACTCCTTCACCTAAATGACAGCAACAGTTGAACAGAGCACTGAAAAGACAGGCATTTGAAAGAGCTCCTATTGTGATGATAAGAGGGCAAGTCAATCTATTTGCATTTATGGATGAAAAGAAATCCTTTTTTTTTGCATTTTTTATGCATGAATAGAAGAAAAAAAGAGACAAGGACACAGATGTATATGGGAGTACGAAACCACCGATCAGCTTGTGTCTTCTGTCACGCTTGATCGGTTTCCTTGCTGAATGATATCGGCAGCAATAAGCAAATGACACGCTACGCGGAGAGTGGAATTTGTATGGGAGATAGTGGCTCTTTTTCTGAATGTATCGCACTGTGAGTATTGCTGAGGTCTGAAGATCAAACGTAAGCCGAGCTGGATGAGCACTTTACCAGAGCAATGAGGCAGTAATTCAAGAAGCAGATTCTTCTTTAATGCCGCTGCAGACCTTGACTGTACAGAGACACGGTTCTCATACTTGCTGGGTAAATTCAATAGGTGAACCTGCTTTGCCCTTCCTCAAATTTCAGTGTAACTGATCAATATATAAATGTAGCGTTATACTCGTGTGAGCGCAGTTTGTTTCGTATATCCTTTAAAAACACAGCTAAAAATGAGATGGCCCTAATTTAACTTGTCACTACTGTAAGAGATGCAGTGATGAGTTAGTGTAGTCTTTTATTTTTTTTACCACTTGTAATGTGCATTCCATAGCGATTATGTTATGTTGTTAATGTAATTTAATTTAAGGTAATCAAAACATAACTGAACTGAGTAATGTTATATTCTTTGCAGCACCATACATACTGCTACCATGCTGAATTTGTAAGCTTGCTGACTTACAAACAAATGAACAGTCGCTAATTTTTATGGGAGTGTCATTTTAACAGTAAGAGAAAAAAAATCCAGAAAAACGACATTAGATAAAAGTTATAAATTAAATTTGAGGGAAATAAGTATTTGACCCCCAAGCAAAGCATGACTTAGTAGAAGCAGAGCAGTAAGACGTTTCTTGTAGTTGGTCACCAGGTTTTCACACGTCTCAGGGGGGTTTAGTCTGCTCCTCTTTACAGAAACCTTCTAAATCCTTTAGGTTTATTAGCTGCTGTATGGATACTCGAAGACTGGTGAGGCCACTCCATGACCTTAATTTGCTTCTTTAGCCACTCCTTCGTTATCTTCGTGGTATGATTTGAGTCATTGTCCTGCTGGAAGACCCATCCATGACCCATTTTCAATGTTTTATAATGTTTCCACATCTCTGCCTGACTGTGGCAATGGTGCTTTTTGACTTGTAGTCAGTATTTCTCGTCCTCCAAACACGGCGGGTCGAACTGATGCCCTCAATTTCGGTTTCATCTGACCAAAGCACGTTTTCCCGCCCCTTCTCTGAACCATTTAGATGTTCACTGTCAACCTTAAGATGTGTCCCTGGTGTCCTTTGATAGCTCATTGCTCTTGCCCATGGTGGTGGACAGTGTGTGCGTCATACACATAATAACTTGAGATCAGGATTCTGTCTGGATTATAATGACAAATCAATTTATAACTTTAATTGAATGAGTATTTTCTCTCGATTTCTTTGTTGATATTCTCTCTCTGTTAAAAACAAAGAAAAACAAAAAACAACACTACTATAAAAATTCGACACTGTTTATGCCTTTGTGATCTGAGCAAACTTATATGTTCAGCATGTTCTTATTTTCTCCCACTGCTGATATTTAACAGTACATTTGTTCTAGATTGCAACAGATTGACAGCATAAAACTACAGTCTACGTATATTACTGCATGGTGACAGCTCAAGCAATGTGCCCAGTATGTAATGGCAATCTTTCCACTGAAACAAAGCTGCACATTAAAAGTAACGTCGCCATTATTCTTCCCTTGCAACTGCCTCTGAATGCTCACTGAGAAAAATCATGTCAAGACTTGCAAGTGACACATGTGGAAAAGTGCATGTGCAGCTCTGGCTAATAAAGTCGATCTATCACTGCAGTAACACCAAAATCCCCACTGCAGTTCAGCATGAATCTGTCCTCTCATGCTGTTATCAGACACCCCGGTGGATCAGCCTGCTGACTGCAGCCCTGGAAGGCCCATTAACACCTCCAGAGGGTAGAGCCCAGCCCCCTCTATAAACAGACCAGTCGGAGGTCCTTCCTAATGGGCTAAGCTCATTCCCAGCCTGGCCTGCTCCAGGTGTGGAAGCCGAGCCCTGTAATTGATAATTAGGGGGTAATAACCCGGCATTCGGTGCAGGCCTTAAGACAGGATAGTAGCCAGGCCCCACACTGTCACTCAGTCAGAGGCAGTGGAAACTAGAGAATTGAGGAGGAGGTGGGGGTTAAGGGCTATAATTCAACAAGGGGTGCATTTGTCTAGAGGTGAGGAAAAAAAACTTGGAAGCAATAACACATGTATACTCAGGCTGGATTTAGTATAGAGTATATGCAAGGACTGATAGAGAACACAAAGAGCCTCCACAGAACTCAAGTGCTTTGCGTAGGTCACTGATAGCGTGTGTGGGGCTTATGATACCACAGGTAACAAAGTGAAGCTGCAGCACTGTTGGGGGTGTGCTACAATAGGTCGCCCATGTATTTCCACACACACCCATTTCCATGTTACTGTTAAACCACAGATTTTATCAAAGTGATGCACTAAAAATTATCTAAGTAGAAATAAGCAAAAAGCCTCCAACGGAAACTGCAGCTCTCAGGTAGACTTAACGAACAAGGTGATGTTTTGTGGCTTTTGTGCCTCCGTTGTGGTGTTTGATACATTTATACACCGGTACATTTGTTCTGTGAATAAAAATGGCAATTGTGCTTCTTTTTTTTTTTTCTTAAAAAGGGGGCAGAGGCCAAAGATTTGAGTAATGAAAAGTGGCAGTTTATTCATTTATGTATTTATTGTCATTTTCCTTTTATCTAGTTTCCTGTTATAGAAATGCATTAGCCCTGAAAGAAGCTATCAATCAGGGAGCTAATGGGTTGTAATTGCAGGCAGGGAGGCACCCACATCACAAGCGACGGGGTCCCTGTACAGTAGAGAAAGACCTACAGTGGATTGGGTCCCTGGGTGATCCCAGGTTAGAGGAAATTCTCAAGTCATTTTCAGTGCAATAATCACCCCGGCTAGTATATTTATGGTTTTAAACAAAAGTACATGGACGAAGTACGAGGGAGTTACAGAAATTTCTGGGGGGGGGGGGGGACCCTGACTGTGTTATTCATAAGATTTGAGGATTTTTCCAGAGAAATATGTCTGAAATTTGGTCTTCCTGGAACTGCTGAGTGGCTAAACCAGAATACCTGCTCTGAGTCATTCCACACACACACACACACAAAAAACACTCCGTCTGCTCCAGCGTTTCTTTTGAATTCCAAGGAATGACAGCATCTGATACTCTCTACAGCTGTCCGTGATAGTCACTCGATTCCTGTCAAATGCCTGAGCCATCACTCACTCTCATTCACACACACACACACACTCACTGTCAAACAGCCACGGCAAACAGCAGAGGCTGATAAGACTTTGCTAGACAGTTTAGGGTTGAACTCTGGGAAACACGCCGTCTGCCTCTCATGGCTTCTTTTTCTCATGGGAGGCCTTAAAATGTTTGTCAGAAAACCGGAAAGGAAATCCCTCGTGAGACAGAATTCACACCTTGTCTTTTTCCATCTTCGCAGGCAAAATGAAATGGGAACAAACAACACTGTATGCTTAGGGGATTCACAGGAATGCCAGTATTTTGTGGAAATGCCAAATCTGGTCAGGTGTTATGGATTTCTAAAACCCACAAGTAAATAATGTTTTAAATGTGGCTTATATTCAAGGCATTATTGTTAACCATGTTTTACATTGGCAACAGTTCACCCCCAAAAAACTGCTAGCATCATTTGTCAGTTTAGTTTTTGAGATTAAAACTGTGGAATCAGCTGGATATGTTGGAGCTAGTAGCTTCATGTGAAATAATCATTTATTTTATTTCTTTCTATATGATATCGATCTCAAAACCATCCCTTCCCCGAAGTGTAAATACAAAACATCTTCCTGCACATCACCACAGAGATTAACCCTTTAAGACCTACCATAGAACCAAGTCCGCCAGAGCTTATATTATATTTTTACATGCTGTAGTGCCATTTTTGGGAGCATTTCAAGTTGCTATACATCAATACAACCATTACAGCCTAGATTTTAATAATATGTAGGAATTAAGTGCATAGTAACTACATAAATTGCAAAAAAGTGCAATAAACTACAAAAAAATTGAAAATCGTTTTTGTTTTTTTAACATATATTTCTAGTTAGAGAAATTTAAGAGGCTTATCCCTCAAAACTGTAAATACAAAAAAGTTGCACAAAATAGTTTCCCACCACAGGAAATTTATTTTGAGTGCCTTCATAGTTTTATTTTTGAAATACACCAATTTTTATACACTGCAGGAAAAACGAAAATAAATATTATAGTGCAAATTTGCAAAAAAGCAGCATATGCATCAAAATAAACTATTTCCAGCAGTGCAATATGAGTCCTAAGCATCCCAGAAACGATACAGAAAGTCATAAAGTCAAAGATAACTTTTAAAAACACCAGTATAGGCTCATTGAGGCCCGGACCGTAAAAAACTACATTTCCGCGAAAATGACGTCACTTCCGGTTTCGGGCAGGTCATGGCGGACATGCGATCGTTCGCGCTGCCGTCTAATCCAATGTAGGAGGTGTTACAAACAGCTGATCGGATCGGCAAAGCGTGTTTCTGGAATATTATGTTTTTGTTGCTGCAAGCGCTTTTTATGCAGTTTTTGCAAAGCTATATGTGGAAGGAAACTGTGACTTAGGACAAGCTGATGGCATAAGATGTAAGTACAACTCCTCAGGTTTCATATGCAAAAAAAAATATTGCGCTAGCTCACGTGGTTGCAGAGCTACCGGGATTTAAAAATAGTTACGCAAAACAGAGCGTGCCCCTCCTACCGGTTTTAAAGGGTTAAATCAAGACCGTGCAACTTTAAAAAGAAAAATGGAGCTTCTTCCTCCTCTTAAAAGTAAAAAAGCAATTTAAATAAAGGAACCCATTTAGAAGAGCTCATCTGTTCTGCTATGACCAGAAGCCTGTGGACATTAAACTGACAAACTCTAGCTATCAGTTGTTGAGGCGTCCCAACTTTTACATTTCCTGTAAATATGTCAAATTTAACCTGACTCACAGTTTGTCACTTGTGCTCTGACAGAAATCATATCAATCAGCATTTCTGTTTCCCACCTGAAATTATCTGATTAAGATTTCACGCTCCGATTATCATTTAAGGCAGATAGTCATGGTGTCATGACTTTCGGTTTCTGAAGTCCATGCTGGAAGAATGAGTTTAAGTAAAAATAGCAGAGGGATCCGCAAAGCGTCATTGCTATTCAAGTTATTGGTTTACTGTTGGTTTTAAAAGGTTTTGGTACCATTATTGCTATTATTAAGAAGAAGAAGCTGACTAACCAAACATAACACAGGTGTAGTACTGTGATAAAGTCTTAAGTCTTCCCTCGTGTCTTTATATGCTACTTCCAAGATTCTGGAGAACCAGAGATTTCTGGAGATCTTTAAAAGTTTCACGTTTTCTGCTTTTTTCACTCATTTTCAGTCCAGTCCTTATACTGATCATTTTCAGATTTTTCTTTCCTTATTTTTTATTCATTAAAACTACTTAACACACATTATGAATAATTCAAGCATAAAAAGGCACCTAACTTAAGGAATGAACCAGTGTTGTATCGACACATAACAGACAACTTGGCAAAGATTCAATTTTAATGGATCTTTAGGCACTTTGTTACTAACTGCCTGTTGCATAAACATTGATTGGTTCACATTTCTTTAGTGAATCCACAGAGAAATGCCAAAGATAACACAGTTTGACTGGCATGAAATAATATTTTATGCACCAACAAGGCGACTCCCAAGAGCTACTAACCTAAAGCTTGATATAGCTCAGCATGGTGAGCAGTGTGTGCTTAAAAGAGTGAAGAGGACAAATGAAGAAGGGGCAGGACAGAAACAAGTCTAGAGTAGGTGAACAGTATCTGAAAGTAGTGTTCTTTAGAAAATAAATCCTCAGAGATGCATCTGCTCTTCACTGAAAATTCATCGGAAATGGTCTCATTGGAAGGTTGGCTGACAAGAAGTCATTCTTAAGGAAGTGGAAGGAGGGAGAAAAAAAGGCTGAGGTATGCCAAATTACACAAGAACTGGACTAAAAAAAAAATCAGTGGCAACCGGTCTGATGCAGTGTTGAATCCAAATTTGGATTCATGGCAATGATCTCCAGTAAAAACATGCCTGATAGAAAAACTCAAAACAGAAAATATACCTTTCACCAATTAAATCACTGAACATTTCCAGTACAGCTGTTCAGTTCAGTTTTTATTCAGTCCAGACTTCAAAATTACTGAGGGAGTGAGGGATCATCTGGACAGAGGATGGAACAAAAGGCAGCCAACATCCAAAGAAGAGCTCTGAACGTCCATGAAGAAGCCTGGAGAACTTTTCCTAAAGACTACTTAAAGACAATATTGTAGCCTGGATATGTCGTATTAGTGATAATACACTATAATATCTACATGGCTGAGACATTAGGTATTTTTTCTTTTGCTTCATGTGGGCATACTCTTGATACTTGCATTTATTTATTAGATTAAAAAAAATACTAAATTTTAGTATTTTTTTAATCTTTATACAGAAAAATGCTGGCTCTAGTGCAGTAAACCCCATTTCTGCTTTATTTTCTACCAGATCAAAGCAATTTATCCTCAAAATGAAATAAACCGAAATATTATTTCAATCAAAGAAACAACAACAATCTTTCAGAAGTGCTTCATGAAAGCATTAGTGTAATTTTATTTCAGTCATTTTCAATGATACCAATGATAAGAATAGGCTCTTTTTTCCCTGTGACGTGTACAATAATGCATCAACATATCATAGAGCTTAACAGCTGTACATTCATGACCACAACTCACAACAACCACCCCTGGAAATCGGAGTGTTCATTAATCAAGCTTGTGACTTGCAGTGTCCGTGTAAACAAATGTGATTTCAATGCTAATACAATTCATGAGCTCCCTTTCACACACATTCGCGCCGACCGTTGCTTTTCCATTTTTCTGACTTTGCTCACTTCGCCGCAGCCTCCCCATCTTTAAAACTCTGCGGGCATCTCCAGCAAACAGCTGCACATGATAACTAATATGTCATTTACTGAGGCTGCTTGCTGAGAGATGCAGAGAACCGAAAGAAGGGGGAAGTGCGGCGGCGTGGGGGGCGGTGGAGAAAGCCCGATTAAAGATCTTAATGTTGCGTTTTAGCAACAATTTAAAGATGTTTTCACTTAGAAGCCTGTCGCTCAAAATGTCTCAGGGACGTTTTCCAAGTGGAGAGTCTGATTTAAGATCACCACACATCCCTCCTCAAAGCCTAACTGCTAAAGCGGCTGGCTTGTCTTTCTAATTTATCTACCAGGTTTTTTTCTGCAGGGTGGCTGCTGCTAATCTGGTCATAGGGCATTCTGTGACTCACCAGATGTTAGCGGCCAATCGAGTTTCCACACACACACACACACACACGCACGCACATACATATATCAAAGATTTTAACACTTCTGTCGTCAAGTGAGACGAAGCAAAAACACCAAAACAAAAAAACACAAATACATTCATGTGGACTGATTCTTGAGTGTTGTCATTCATTTTAAGGTGAAGTGGAAAGACTTCTGGAAGGAAAGGAAAACAGACTAAAAACTGTGCTGATAATTTTTCACAAGGCTGTCTAAACATGGCTCAACACAGATGAAGATGAAGTTTCAAGTAGGAGAGAAAGTCATCAGTTTTTCCTGTCTGGATAAAAACCGCCGTCCGCGCTCTCTCTGGCGCCACACCCATTCGACACCTCCAGCAGAAAATACATTTCATTTGCTTTTTTATGCTAATGTGAAAATGGGAAGGAAAGAAAAAAATAACCTATTACTCAACAGGTAACGTGACAGCCTGACTTTCTCAGAAGGAAGAATGTTGTTGTTTTTCTCCGGCTCCTCAGGAGAAACTACGAGAAGGTTCTTTCCCATCATCTGATGAGGAAATACAAGAAAGCCCTCAGGATGTGTTTGTCCTGTAAACACATTCTTACCTCTGTGTTTTCTAAAAACAATTACTGTACGCTGTGCCCTCTATATGTAAAGAACTGCTCATGCAAGGATATAATATTGCTAAATATTTGTAACTGTTGATATAAACGCAAAACATTCACTTTGTTTAAAAATAAAACAAAACTTAAACAGACCGCTAATCCATTCGAATTCATCGTATGTAGGTTAACGCCTCTCTGTCAACACCAAAGGATCGGGTTTCACGTTAAAAATGTCTTGCTCAGACTTGAGATATGCATGTATAAACTTGATACTCAGACAAATATTCCACTGTCAGGACATGGGAACAGTGTTCAAAATGTAAAGTTCAAGCTCCTGTAAATGAATCTCCAGTTTGTTTTGACCCTGGGTCAGCATCCGCAAGAATTCAGCCCAGTTGCCTCGGACCCTGATGTGACCCCCTACCCACGAAGCCCCTGGAAGAAAGCCAAGCCAGCGGCAGACTAGAACCTGAAAGTAACTCCAGCCAACATAGAGGCTGGTGATTGTCCATTTTTCTCCTGGAGGAAAGTAGCTTCTTGACCTCTGATCTATCCAACAGCGAATCCTCATCACAGAGTCTTGTGAAATGAATGTTAATAACAACATTCTGGTAAGGCAGTGTTCTACATTGCTCCATGTGTGGCAAAATATCCTTTTTAAGAGTGTAAAACTAGAAGCATGGACGATGGAGAGACACAGAGAAAGAGAGAGATGGGGAGAGGACAGGTGCTGCACGGTGACAAGCAAAAGCACCTCATAACCTCCACCTCAGGTCTGTTTCCGAAAGGTGAAAATGTCTCGAGTTTTAGAGCCTCTCTTGCCCTCCGGTGGAGGTGTCGGGGTGAGGTTTGGTGAGGGTGTGGATGACGGGGAGGGTGAGGAGGGCTGGGGGGTGGAGGTGCCTCCATAGGGGCAGCTCTGCGAGTCTGGATGTTCACCCGAACACTCCACGGCGGGGATGTAGCGGCTGTCCCACATCCCCGGGCCGCACAGTTTACAGAGGTCGTGAAGGCTGCACGGGATCCTGGGAAGCAGGCGGAACTGGTAGAGTAGACTGCGAGCCTGGAAAGCAGGACGAGAGGAAAGGAGTTCTAGTTTGCCACGATGCGGAGCCAATAAATGCAACACAGATCGATGCTGATATCAAACAGCGCATTAAAACACCAAAATAAATCAATGGGCTCGACTCCGGGCTAAAAGATAACAAAAGACTCTCAAGGTCAGAAAGCGTGATGTTGCCTAAAGCTACAAAGTCTGCATCGCATGCAGCAAAGCTGTGGAGTTACACCACCTGCATGCTAACAGGAACTCGCTGCCTGTGGTTGCAGTAGTAACACACAGCATCCATAAACATGAGGAAGCAGGCATGGACACAACAGCCGGGATGGAGATCATAAATCCTCCACTTTGGCATGGCAGCCTCCCATTTAGTACCTCAAGGCCTCTGTGGGCAACTTAATGTGCATCAGTTGCTTTGCTGCAGCATTGGGGCAGGGCTGCCTTAATGCAAGCAGCACTGGATTTGGTTTAAATGTGTAGCAATGCAGCATTCTGTCGAAGAATTCTTATGATGATCGTAAACAACCGATTATTCTCATATTTGGAGATCGCTGCGTGATAACCTTTATTTTTGGTTCGAAGGAAGCGGAGTAGTGAGATGAAATGGTAACATAAAGGCATGAAAACCAAAAAAAAGGTTTTACTGTGATACCTTGCGCAGAACCAGCTCTCCGTTCATGTGCATGGAGAGATTGCTGAAGTGCAGCAACATCTGGTCAGTAGCGAGCTGCTGCTCTGTCACATCCTCCCCGTAGAGAACAATGATGGCCACACACAGGAACAGGTGGAAGTAGTCCGTCTAAAGAGGAGGAGATCAGCAAAGGGGTGAAAGGTAGAAGGAAAATATGCATATTATCAGCTTCTGTGGTGTACAGTCAGTTATGTTATTAATGCAAATTTGAATTTCAAAAGTGCTTTGCATTTATACATGCCTTTGTTATAAGGAAAAACGTTAAGGACACGTCTAGGATAAGGATACATCTACCCTCACTAATATTTGCTTAAATGTCCCTTAACAAGTTGCACCTCTATCAGATGCTTTTGGTAGCCATCAACAAGTTTCTGGCATAATTTTCTGGCATAATTATGGCTGGATATTTGACCCCCTTCCCGGCAGAATTGGCAGAGTTCATTTAAATTGTTTGGTTTACTGGCATAGACCAGAGTTTTAAGTATAGTAAATACATTTTTAATAGCGTTGAGGTCGAGGCTTTGTGAAGGCCATTTCAGAAGCTTAATGTTAGCCTGGTTTATCCATTTAAAAACCAGTTTTCTTGTGTGTTTGGGATAATTATCCTGTTGAAACACACAGTTGTATCCAAGTTACAACCATCTAGCTGCTGATTTGAGTGGATTATTCCAGCCACTTTGTGGAATATATGCCACCAAAGGGGTGTAAGATCAGAATAACTCGTCCTTACGTATAACTGTCTGTAACTTGTGTAAATCTAGATGATCACTGAGTTCTTCGAACCTTCTCATTGTTCTGACGTTGGTTAATCCAATGGGAGGTGTCTACCAGAAACTACCAGCTGTAGCTAATCATGATCACTAATGAAAAGTTGATATGATTTGGCAAGTTCAAAGACACTGTAGAACCTTCGGGACTATTTATTAAAAGATTTTAGTGAGTGTATATTTACTTTTGACCCTGTGTGGATGCAGGTTCAAATAAATCATTAAAAGCCCAAAAATTACTATGATTTTCAATACGAAATTAAATAAGGCCTTTATTAAATCTACTGTATACAATGAGCTATTGATGTGCAATAGTATTTGTTCAGTTGTCCATGACACTTTAAAATATCTTCCCCCATGCCACCTCCTGGTGGAATAGCCAGACTTTTACATTTTACCTGTCCTTTTATCATTAAAAAAGCAATAACTTCTTTAAGAAAAGTAAAACATTTTTCATGAAAAATCTATTCTTGGACTAACCCCAAAAATTTCGTTTAGCAAGAACTGTCGAGATAAATATCGTGTGACCCAATATTACACGATTCTTCCCTTTCACAGAAAAATCAGATATCAATCAGAAATTCTTGCTTTTAGCCCATCTGGTATGTGACACTCAACTGTCTAAACCAAGGTTTCACTCTCATATCTCTTCTATCACCACCTGTAGCTTCAGATCAGAACATCTAGAAGAGAGTTTGAGCAGATGGCACGAAGCAGTGAGGCTGATATTTGAGGAGAGGTGTTAACCTCTTTCTCACTACACACTACACAGTCATGACACATGAAAATGTGCACTGGGTAGATCGATTCAAGATAAGCCAAATTACTTTTTTTTTTTTTTTAAACACATTATTTTTACTTTTTACAATTTGTTTTTTTAAGCTAATATGCTTTTAGGGGTCACTGTAATCTCTGGGAATCAAAACCCAAAAATAAACAAAACCATTAAACCCCTTGAAGAGCAATTACAGGTTTTAAAGACAGGATTACAGAAGCCTGCAGTGGGAAGCGTTAAAGGAGTAACACGCAGCGTAGTATATGCAAAGTTTTTCTTTCAAACTTGTGTATGCAAAGGAGCCGTACGGACTTTGACCTGACCTGGTAGTGTGCCCAGCACGCCTCCCACATGCGCAGGGCCTCGGTGTCGGGGAACTCTCTCTTAAAGCAGAGCAGGATCCAGCGATGGCAGAAGAGGAGTTGGAGGCCGTCCTCCCCGAGCCTGGTCAGGTGCTGGTGAAAACGTGGCAGCATGAGGCGCAGCAGCTCCCGCAGGTACATCTGGAAGCAGGGTCATAGAACTGTTTAAGCTTATTTCTCCTTCTATTTAAGCCAACTTTATGATTGGCTGCCCTTCATAAACTCAAAGTTTGAACAGCAGGCCGTGGGGCTGTGTGGCTGGGATGACCATATTAGGGACATCTACCCTCACTGACATCACAGAGTCAGAGTTTTATACTGCATAGTGGCTCTATAGCGTAATGATTTATACAGTTACCTAACAAGCAAAAAGATCCCAGGAGGAGAGACAAATCCCTTGAGGATTTCATCAGGAAGGGCATTCGGCATCAAATATGCAGCACCAACAACTGTGGTGATGACTTATGAATGAGGGTGTAGATCAAAGTAGCCTTCTACAATATGATTCATCAGACAACTGAAAGAGTTGTTTAAAGAATGAACAAAAAAAGCTTAATCTAGCCACTTGCATCTGGTCAAGAAAATAGATATAAATGTCTGATAAGTTACAGAAATTGTTAGAGACAACTTCCACAGCTGAAGTGTCAGAAAGCTGTGGTGTAAAGCGTCTCTGCAGAATCAATTTAGACATTTGTACAACTCACAAAAGACGCACAGAGAAACTGCCTACCAGCTGCCTCTCCATGTCTTCGTCCCGCGGGGAGCTGATGAAGATGGTGTTCTCCATGAGGCCGACAAAGCACCAGAAGGTGTCGCTTTCATCCTGGATCTCAGTAAGCAGCGGGGCCACCAGGTCAGACATGCCCTGGCAGTAGCCCATGTCAGGATTAAACACTGCATAGTTGAGCAGAATCCGCCTGAGGCGACAACAACCACGAACATCTTAGTGGTGTCATAACATCTCAGCATCTCAAAAAAAGCGCTGTAAGTGGCCACAGTAGAACCATAAACATTTCCCCTTTCACAGTCTCCAATACAGCCTCTACACAGTCCTGCCAAACCAAATGTATAGTCCCACCCAAACACTCTCTGGGTTTTTTCCCCTCTTTTTCTTGCATGGTTACTAATTTTGAGAAAACTTCCTTTGCCGTTTTCAGACCTTAGTAAGTACTGCATAAACAAAGGAAACAGGCTAAAGATATTTGCTGTTGTTTGAGCACTAAATTAAAAACAAAGACTGAATTTGCGGAGACGGAGACTGCAATATGAGGATGCCGGTCTCTCTGCTTAGACTAAATGATCCAGACAAATGTCTATTTGACATATCAGTAATAGCTGTGAGCTAACTTATGAGATGAGTGCTCTCTATCTGGACATGTGCAGTGCTGCTATCACCCCAGCTCAGATACAATATGAGACATAATGCCAGGACAAATACCAGGAGCCTTGATGAGAGTCACTAAACTAATATGCTATTTAAATCCTCTTGCTCCTCGTTTGGAAAGCTATTAGCTCTGAGTATGCATCAAAAGTGCTCAGACGGCTTAGTCAGAGTCAATAAAGCATGAAACTCATTTGCCGTTCCCTCAGGGTTCAGAATATGAAATGAATAGGTACGCCTGTGCGTTGGGCTGAGGAACGATAAGGCTGGATTGGGAGAAGATGACAGAAATCAAATGTCAGATAGAAATTTAAAGTGGATGGGAAAAAAGAGAAAAAGATGGTGGTCTGACCTCATGATCTCCACATTCGGGTTGTTCTCGCCTCTAAAAAAGTGGTTGCTGCGGTCCGTTCTCACCACGTCTTTATCCACCGTGAACTGGACCTTTCTCCAGAACTCACTGTGCTCCTCCGGGCTCATGGACAACCTGAGAAAAATTCATATAAACACCAGAAAGCAACAGAAATATTAAGCGAAAGAAAAGGCTAACTTAAAGTTGCAGCAGTTAATAAAGCTGTTAAAGCGGTGGCGTTAAAAAAAAGTTTTTCACTGCACAGTCTCTTAGGAAATGCTTGGTAATTAGAATCACAAAATGAAGGGTTATCAAGTGATCGTTGATGCAAATGTGACTCAGGTGTAACACTAACACTTAGCTAGAAATGAACAAAAAATCCAGGGGTGTGTAAACAGTGGGCCTGGCAGGGTATTTTACAATCAAGTGTTCCACTGAGAATAATACCACAACCATAAAACTCCCCCTATCCTTCCCTGTAGATGTTAGCAACTATATTAGCAATGTACTCTGAGTGTGGCACTAATGTACTCAAGTCCTAACAAGCAGAGGGGATTTAATTAACACTGTTTGTTTTCCATGAAGCCCCACCAGGAATAATGAGCGCACACCTGATGCAATGCCACGCAACTGTTTAGTTTTTGTTGTGTTCGTGTCCTTGGACCCTTCTACTTCTCTTTGACTTGAAATTGAAATTTGAATTGTTTTCATCACTTTTTAGTTCATAAGCCTAGACAATAAGAACATAGATAGTTATAATTGAATGAGGCAAAAATCTATATTTTTATGTCACTTTTCTGAGGTGAGGTGAGACTTTTTTTGAGGGAAAAAAAGTCTTAATCTAACCCTCATTTCTATATATTTTGCAAAGATGGGACATAGTTGCAGCAATTTATTGAAAGATGTGCAAACATACATGGAAATACAGGATATAAGGCAAAAACAATTCTGGTTTGCATGAGTCTAACAAGTTGAAAGTCAGTATTTGGTGTGACCACCTTTATTGAGCACAGCCTGAACTCTCTTAGGCACGTTTTTGTGTATTGTGTTTAAGTAGTCTTCAGGAATACTTCTCCAGGTTTCTTGGAGGACAGTCAAAGCTCTTCTTTGGATGTTCGTTGCCTTTTGTTCTGTTCTCTATTAAGATAATCCCACACTGCTTCAATAATGTTGACCTCCAGGCTCTGGGGAGGCCAATCCATGACCAACTCCATCGCACTGTGTGTGGGATGCAGTCGTGGAGACTTTGAGACTCTTTCCAGATGGCAATTCATGGTGGATCAAACTCTCTCTTCAGATTTTTCAAATTTTAACTAAAGAAATAAATTGTGTGTTTTTTGTGGCAGGCTGCAAGAAACAAAGTGCCTAAAGATAAAATTTAACGTTGCTTCTCTTCCAAGTTGTCTTTTATGTGTAGACTGGTTCATCCCTTGAATTAGGTCTCTTTTATATGCTTCAATGATCCACAGGTCTTTGTTAAGTGGCTTAATCAACAAACAACATTACTCTGAAAGTGGTCATTTACTATACAAAGACTGGACGAATGAGTCCAGTCTTTGTATAATCCAAAGACTATTGCTCAAGACCCCTTTAAAAACTACAAGAAAACCTGGCTCTTAACAACTTTCTTAAACCAATAATAAACTATTATTAATTTTAATCTTGATGGCATAGATATATTTTTTTAAACGTTCTTCAAGCAGGAACTGAAAACAATGAAACCTTTATCTGCTTTAAAAAGAAACCTAATCGGACGATATCATCTGCTGGACATTATTCAGGTTAGACCAGAAATGCGATTGACATGATTCCTGTCATGCCACAAGTGAGAAACAGCAAGTTAAATTTGACATATGTATGGTAAGTATAAAAGCTCAGAAGCCTTATCAACTGGATTATTTGGTATCCAATAACTAGACTCTGATTAAAGGCCAAAGGCTTCTCATTGTAGCAGTACAGCTAAGATCTTTTAAATGTGTTTTTATTGTTATTTGTAACTTGAGGACAGATCTGCTCCATTTTCTTTTAAAGGTTGAGCAGTCTTAATTTAAAAATAGTTAACCTACAGATACAATTTAAAATTGGTTCTTTGCTAAGTTGTCTGTGTGTATAGACCCTAAACTGGTTCATCCCTTGAGTTAGTCACCCATTTAAAATCCTTGAATGGTCAGAGTTCAGTGGCTTAACAAAAAATCTCCTACAAAAATCATCAGGTAGAACGACTAGAGTGAAAATGACTGAAAAAGCAGCCGAAGAGTCCAAAAAATGTCCAAAGAAAACCTTTGAAAAGTCTTCAGAAAAGCCTGGAGAGCTATTGCTCAAGACCACTTTTATTTATAGTATAGTACACTTATAAGCTCTAAAAAATGAAATAAAATAATTTATCTTCAAGTTAGCCAGAGGACATTTTCTTATTCAATATATAACATGTAATAAAAGCTGCAAACAAAAAAAATGATGACAACAGCTCAAAATGTTTTTTTAAATGATAGGGATAAGAAATAGGACAACTACTGGTATGCTTAATGTATGTTCACATTCCTCTGTTGGTTTCGCATATTTTCTTGTTGTGTGCTCACATATCACAGTAATCTAGTGTCAGTCTGATTAGTTTTGCTTTACTTGTTACTGCTGCCCCATTTCCATTGACGGCCGGGTAGTTATCACATCTGAGGGTGACACAGAATGAAAAGACATGTCTCTTTGCTCCTAATGATCAACTAGTGGCCCCGGAGGCTTTCTCTACTCAAAGGCTCTTTACAGGAATCCACATCACAGTCAGAACAAGGACTCTAATTACCTGACTTCGATAAGACCTTCTCAAGTACTCAAAATGTTAATAGGCCATACACATGAAACCTGTCCAATTATCATATTCATTACAGACAGAGGGGCACAATGTGTGAAAATATGTGTATACTTAACCTTTTTGATGGCAGGCTGGAGGCAAATGAAGACTGGGGAACGTGCTCGTGTGTGTGTGACGTGTGCGTGTGGTTGGCCGTGCATACCGAAGCTGTGTTCTGTTTTTTTGTTTTTGTTTTATTTTTTCCATCTGACAAGACAGTATGATCTGATAAGCGCTGACATGTTTTTTTCTCAAGAGACCTTTTATTTCACACCCAGCACCTCCCCTTAACACTTTCCTGATTGCGCCTATTGATTGCTGAGCGCCTGCGATGAAAAGCCACAATAGGCTCACATATGGTTTAATGTTTGACTGACTGAGCATTTGGCAGCAGACACTGCAGCCACATGATAGTTTATCTGTGTTTCAGAGAGTGAAGCATGCAGATGTCTCTCAATACACGCCTTTTCTTTTTTTTTTTAATACTTTTAAAAAGACTTCATGATGTTAACACTGTACTTCCACAAACATACCTCCTCTGCTGGATGTCATGGTACTGGCTACGCTTTTGCAGTCTCCAATCTTCCCTTTCTTGGGAAGAGGAGTCATAGCTGTAGTAGTGCAGCAAGAAGGGCCACACCTCACCACGAATGGATGGGTCGATACCACCGAAAAAGATGGCCTGGTAAAAAGAGTGTAGAGGTGAGCACAGAGGGAGTGTGTTCTCTGCGTTCAAAGGGCAAGCAGGGGCCAAAACTGATAACTATGAGAGCAAACCATATTTTATGCAAACAAGGCCTGCAGACAGTGCCGCACAGCCTGCAATGCAACTATCACCTCAGTAGGATTGTTTATCAAGTGCTGCAAAATGTTGCAAAACTGAAACTTCCGTAATGTTAACGGGGGGGACAAAAAAACAAACACTGCTTTGTCAGCAGGTCCAGCAAGAACAGTCCTCTTTTGCAATTCCTGCACTTGTGCATTTACTGGGGAAATGTTTTGGTCTGAGTCTAACGGCCTCTGAGTCATTTTCAACAATATGGTAAAGTTTAAACTGAGTCAATCAAAGAAGACTGAAATGAGTCACAGGGGGACAGTGGCCAAGACCCATCCTCTCATCATTTACAACCTGTGAGTGCTGATTCAAACTGAAACTTCAGACAGTGTAGGGCTGAGTTTCAAAATGACTTTCCGAAACATGTGCTACCAGAAAATGTGATGCTTACAGTACGGATAGGTATGATTGAGCTTAACATATTTGCTGATTGATTACCTTCTGACTGATTCCTCAGAATTATAATAGCCTGCTTGTGTTCACACCTGCATACATACCTTGCGCAGCTTATACTCCTCCTCCACCTGTCCGTTCTGGTTGAGGTGACGTAGCCAAGTGGTGACATCCAGCCTTCGATAAAGCCTCTCTTCTGGGTGAGTCTCGGCCGATGGCAGGGTGGGCCTCTGGATGGAAAACTGCATGCAAGACTTCTCATCTGACACCTGATTTTAAACGACACCAAAGGGGAGAAACACATTGGCAAGAACACTACAACTGAATAAAAACTGTTTAAAAAAAATCCTTCCTTTTCCAATAAAACTAGAAGTCAAACTGGGAATTTGGGCTGTAACCCGACCTGGTCTTTGAGCTGAGTTTCTCTGCAGCACTTCCACTGCTGGAACACCTCAGCCAGCTTGTCCAGGCCAGCATGATGAAAGTGGAGGATCTTATATTGGCTCTCTCTGCTAGCTATCACCAGCTGGCCACTAGTGCAGGCCTCGTCACTGCAACAACACAATGGTGAACGATAAAGTCATTAACTACTGTAGTAATAAAGAACCTCACGCAGCGAACAAAGAGCCTGTGAGAGAGAGTGAAACATTGCACAGTAGCGCAGCAAAGTGACCCCTCGCGACCTTTCTGTGACCTTTTGCACTCTCCGACTGACCTGAAGAAGAGTCTCAACGACCTCATGTGACCCAGGTCGACCCTGAAAACTCCACACAATTGCTCCAGAGCTAGGAGCTTCTGCTGCTCCTCCCACCGCATGCCCTGCGACTGGCTGCTGCTCTCAGAGGGGGCATGGCTGTCCAAACTTGAAGCAGAGCTGGCCGAGTGGTTCATGGATTCCTCGCACAGCTCCCTGGAAAACAAATAAATTTAGAAAAAAATTGGAATCAGAATTTGGGGGTTTGTTTAATTTAAGTATTTTCCCCTTTACATCACAATAGGGAGTCTTTAAATATAGTTTCTCTCTCTTTGCTTCTTTAATCTCACATTCAGATAGAAAGTTGTGTTTTTCAATGTGAAGCACTGACAGTGAATATCACAAAGTCAGAGGCCGCTGGTGGAGACACTCCTCGGCTCAGCTCTCCCCTGTTGTTTTATGTCTCAATATGTTTTTCACCAAGAGGCTGAGAATAGGAGGAATGCATGGAGGCGTCAGAGGACAGAAACACACACATGCACAAACACACAAGGGAATCTGTACACACACAAATCACACTGTCCGCTGTCCAATTTCCCCTGTCATTCCCCCATGGCAAGCATGTTGTTCCCGGCACTGAAACCTGAGCTGAAGGCTCCTCTGCTGCACGAGGAGACACACAAGAACACACACGTTATAATCACACGTGTGTGCGGAGAAACATGCATGCGACAACGCCAAAATATGTACGTGGCCAACACAAACACGCACTGCGCACCGCAGCAAACCACACGCCAGCCAAACTGCTCGCTGGCTGGCGTGTTCTCTCTAACGTACACACATGTAGACACACACACACACACAGACACTCAAGAATGGACCATAGCTAATGACCAAAATGCACTCGCAAACACGTCTCCAGACCTGCTAACGCTGAGAAACAGAAATGCATTAAACCCGGCGACATTTGAGAAGCACACGTGTAAATTAAGTTGCTTGATTATGACTTGCTATAAATCCTACACACACACACACACATATATATATGCATCAGAAATATATTTTTTAACAACACAGCCAAGAAGAGGTCATTCACGATCAAAATTTAGTAAGAGAAGAAAATCAATTTGTAAAAGTGTATATATTTTTTCCACTCTGCTCGCATCAGCTGACACGTTGGCTTCTTTGATCACGAGGGAGGCCGGCTGAGCCTTTTACGCCCCGAATCAATCATGTCTTGCTAATAATTTGCCTGTTAGCAGATGGGAAAATAACAAGGCTGATCAATCCAAGCTGCACCGTTTCCTTATGCTATCTGTTGATTTACTGCTCTCTGTCTCATGTATCATGCCACAAACCAGACTGTGGAAGACGACGAGACGGGGAGAGAGGCGCAATGAGTTCTGGTAAGAGAGTTAGGCAATGTGAACTATGAAGGAGATCTTTTAACGGACAACTGTGTTTCCCCTTTTTTTCCCCTTTTTTTTTGGTTAAGTGACTGTGAAGGCCCATAAGCCCATTTACAGCTGACATTTCCTTCTCTCTTTCCTGCATGCTTAAGGCTCATGCATTAAAATCTTTTTGTATATTTTGCCACACAGACAAAAAAAAAAAGTAGGAAAGCAACAAACGTCAGAGTGAAAAAGCACTTGATTTCTGAAATCTGAGCATGGGTCATTCACTGTGCTGCGTTCAAGCGTAAACTCAAGAAGTGATTAACAACATCTGTCAGTGTTTAGAGCTCGATTCTATTCATTTATATTAGGGAGCAAAAGTAGGCAGCAGTCACGCCATACATTCTGCACAGTGTACATTATATAAACAAGCTGTTTTGCTCGAGTGAGACTGCTGTAGCCATCATGTCCCACCAGGCCAGGGTGAGATCAAACTGCCCTGAGGCCCTGTGTAATGCTTCCCTCCACACACATAAGGCTTTACTCCGGGGGAAAGTGCTGCCAGGTCACCCTGAGAACCACCACGCAGTGAACAGGCCTACAGAGACTCCCAGGTCCTCTAGCTAATCCCTGGAGAGAACAGGGAGTTTAAGGGAGGGCTCAGACGAAGGGGGCGGTGTGGGCGCACACTGAAAAGTGGTCAGGACAATTTGCAGTTTTAGAAAAGGAGAAAAAACATCCAGCATCATCTTATCCTTTTCGGAAAGAATCCCTCAAAGGCACTTTCTGCACACTGGACACTCTTTTGTCCATATTAAATGTCCTTTAATCTGATTATAAACCAACAGATAAAGAAGAAAGAGATATTTCTGCTGAAAAAAAAATCCTGTTTACTGATTTTTCCCCCCTTACATAACAATTAGGTAGTTGAAAAAATATTTAAACATGGAAAAACTGGGAAAAACAAGGAAAAACTAAGATCGCAACTGCCAGACCAAATATACGTAACAAATGGTTGCAAACGTTTTCAGGCGTCACAGTAAGAAACCACTGTTCTTAGACATAATCATACACTAAACGTTCCACAAAGTGCAGCCCCAAGAAGGCAGTACGCATTGACAGCATCATAAACTAATGTTAAACTTTAAAGAAACTTGTTAAGAAGCTCGACAGAGATTGCTGCAGATTTCTCTCCCTCTTTTTTGCCATCTCCCACCGCTCTCCTCTTTCTGCCCCCCCCCCCCCTTTTCATCCGCTCTCACTCTCATTCGCAGAGCTTTCTCTTTGAATGATTCCAAGTGACATGTTTCCAGTTCCTGGCCCCTTAACAGTGTCAATTAAAGCAAGAGAGAGAGAAAGAGAGATTGAGTGGGTTCCAGGGTTTTGGCTGCTGCTCTGCTCTCTTCAGTCCTCTAATCCAGAGAGCTGACATTCAGCCCAGCACAACAACCCTGGGAGCACTGAGAATCAAAGGGCTTCACACAGACTTTAGGAAGGGGAAGGGGAAAGGGGGTGGTGGTGGTGGTGGGGCGAAGTATTTGAGAGGTGGACAACACCAAACGATACAACAACTCGAGAATATGCAAAAGGAAGAGATGTGAAATAATAATAATGAGAAAAGTGGGAGGAGTTGACAGATATGGAGAACAGAGAAGAATCCAAAAGAAGAAGAAAAAGAAGGAGGAGGGAAAAAAATAACAGGCAGAGGAAAAGATGGATACAGTGCCAGAGAGCTGTGGAGAGACACCAACAGCAAGTGAGGCAAAGAGTTTTGGATGAAGAGAGGGACGGAGTAAAGGTTAGAAGCTGTGAAGCAAAGAGCAATGCCAAGTCACACACTGACTGCACTTACAGCAAATGTGAAAAAGTGGCTAAAAACCCTTAAAGTCACACTGTCTCACTCTCTCGCTTTTTTTTTTTTTTTGGTGGGGGGGTGGGGGGGACACTGACACAGGCTTACACATTTCTGGGCAACATATCAGGCCACATAGCTGCGTGAGGAAACATCCGCGAAGGGAATCATAAAATCACACGACCGCGAGGTCTGAACAGCAACGCAATTACTGTACAGATGGCTCCCCCGACTACAGAACAGTGTGTGGAGGGATTGCGGTTTGGCTTGCTTTATTTTTGTTTGTTTTTTTTAGGATTTGGAGACTTATTTTAAGACCTCTGTGACATTACACAGCATTTAGATTGAAGGCCAATGTAAATAAAAATGGAAATTGTGAAGCCTGATAACATTTCATGGTTCCTGCTGAAGTCATCTACCTGCTTTCAGGTCGCTCGGGACATTTAGCTGTAGTGCAGTGAGCCACCTTGTGGCTTCAAACTGTAAACCAGCTCACATGCAATCAATTCTTTTCTTTTTGGCTCCACCTTCTGGTAGCTTAGGGCAACTAA
Source organism: Neolamprologus brichardi (assembly GCF_056152115.1). Classification (NCBI taxonomy): domain Eukaryota; kingdom Metazoa; phylum Chordata; class Actinopteri; order Cichliformes; family Cichlidae; genus Neolamprologus; species Neolamprologus brichardi. The sequence goes on from NC_142107.1 coordinate 10,435,519, forward strand.
AAAAAACAATTTGTGAATAAAAATAACACAAAAAATTACAGTAAGGGAAAATTTAACATTATGTTATTGGAAGCCACAACAAAAAAGGAAAAGAAATCAATAATTTTGACTTTATGGAGCAACTTAGCTGATATTAAATAGAATGAAATATTTACTATAAATTTACTTTGGAGTACCACTGAATACCTCGAGGTATGTAGGAACAGCCCACTAATCTAGCCTCATCTCATAATATTTGTAACACAATCTACTCACACTACACTTCCATGATCTTTAAACGTATGCAAAAATAACCCAAAATAACCCTTCCCATAAGTTAGTTCCTAAACACGTGGCAGGCTCAGTCTGAAAAAAGCTGTCCAAAGTTTTGGTTATATTTTCTTAAAATTGCGCATAACAGGCTTTGAATGTGTTAGTTCTTGTTTGGTGACTGGTTAGAAGTGTTATCCAGTCAACAGAGATGTGTGTACGAACCCTGCTGTATGAAACAGAAGTGTAAACGGTTTAGCTTCGCCTTTCTTTGTTTGTTAAATAAACTTGAGAAGCTGCACAACAACGGGTCAGTTACTGTAGTTTTTACACAGTGTCATTATTTTTATGATAACAAATACAAACACGAAACAATATGTAAAATGCTAAGTCACACCATCCCTCAAAAAAATAAAAAAAACCCAAATAATTACATTTAAATAATTTTAAAACTGACATTTTCTGGAGTTTGCACGCACTGAAGGATTTAGTGTTGCATTGTGCTTAAAATTTATATATATATATATATATATATATATATATATATATATATATAAATAAATATAAGAGGGAAAAAAGTGACCTGACCAATTAGTGTGTTTTCGTAATAATAATAATAATAATAATATTTTTTAATAATTATTATTTTTCCTCAACCTTGAAGGGAAAAAACATACAAAATTAAACAGTTTAAACTCTCCTATGTATAACTAATAATAAAGATTATTGTCTTTATTCAGGACAAAGTTATAAGTTGCCTCTAGCTACTAAAAAGCTGTATAAAAGATCATTTGTGCCAAATGCAACATTTGCTCATAATTGTCAGTCTTTTTATTATTAATTGATTTGTGACTTGGTGAGCCGAATTTTCCACTAATGTGGGCAATAAATTTATTTTATTCTATTATTAATAAAGCGACTTTCAATCCTCTCACTAACCTGCTCTCGTTGTCCAGGAAAACGGAGCCACTGCTTTCACAGAGGGCCTCGCTAACGGGGGACAAGCAGAAGGGAGAGGAGAAGGTGTCCGAGTCCGAACCCATAGTGCTGTCCCGGCTCACTTCATCCGACAGCTCACAGGAGCCCTCGTCGCCTTCCTCCCCAGCTGAGGGCAGCTGCTGCTGGTGTGAGGACGGATCGGCTCCAGCCTCGACCACCAGGCTGTGGCTCTCTGTGGAGGTGCTGCTCGTAATGTTCCTCTCCTCATCCTCGTCTTCCTCCTGGGCTGCTGGGGGACGGGAGTGAGGTCTGGAAAGGATGTTTATAAATTGAGTTCCTTGTGAGTATTTCAGTTAATGCTTTACTGAAAACTGCTTCCCACTACTGTGTGGTGCTGATCGAGATATCAGCACCGCATAAACACATAAACAACCCAGAGACACATTTTAAGTAACACGTTCTTGTACCGTCTGCCTCTGCGGCGGGCGTTCCTGCGTACAGGCGAGCTCTCCGGTGTGATGTATCGCAGCGCCTCTTCATCCTGCCTCTGGATGCGGGAGTTGGGGACCCAGGTCAGGATAAGAGTGGTGCCCAAGCTCTCATCCTTCTCCACATGGACACAGAGGTAGCCTGCAGAGGGCAACAAAACCTTGATCGTGTTATGACTAATTATGGTGGAGGTAATTTGGGAACGTAAGAAGAGCTTGTGAAGCATTTTATATATAGCAGCCAATTTAAAACAAACACGTAACTCGAGAACAGGGAGATGATGATGACGGAGGAAGTGTTGCTCATATATGCCAGGAAAAAAAGGCAACACGTATTCAAAACCACTCCACTAGACGTGTACGGTCTTTACATGTATGAATAAGGCAAGTAGACAAAGGTAAAGCAATTCAACCAACGACCAAAGGCTTCATAAAACAGAGGAACAGCTCTTGTTTGAATTTATGAGGCAGTACAATAAAAACCTGAATGAAGTTTACAGCAGCTTATCGGACACAGCTATAAATGTCACATGGTTTAGAGCCCCTTTAATCTTACCTTTTAGATAGAGGTTAGAAGTATAACTCTAGCTATTTTAACCTTGATTTCAAAGCAAAAGTGTGCTCTTTTGGATTAGCAGCAGTATCAGTGAGGTTAATATAGGTTTATATTAAATCAAGTGCCTTTTTACTAAATTAAATTTACTGCTCTTTTTATTTTTTTTATTTTATTTATTATTTTTTATTATTATTATTTTTATTTTTTGTTTTATGGTTTTCATGTTTGTCTTTTTATATTCCCTTGTGTTTCTTCTATATCTAAATGCATGGTAGCTAAAAGAGTGTGACATCGCCTGCTTCACAGTTGAACACTTTCACCAAAAAGGCAAATTTATATTCCATCTATTCAAATCCAAAGGTTATCACTAGATCATTTCTACATATTTGACACTGGTGTGAAATTCTATCATCACTGGCATGTGGATTGTTGAGTTGTGGTCACAAACACGTTTTATTAGGTCGAAGTGACCTTGACCTTTGACTGTTGAGTTCATACTTCAATCCAATTTGTGCTTTTTGCCTTCACATACAGTGCTTTGCACCCCTCATGTCTTTATATTTTGCTTCTAAGGAGCCAGACTTTCTTTTTTTTTTTACATGGTCTTGAGCAGTAACTTTCCAGGCTTTCTGAATATATTTTCAATTATACCAGGGGAACACTTTTGTTGGTTAAGCCACTTAACACTGACCTGAGAGTTACTCAAACATACAAAACGGCACCTAACCAAAAGGTAGCCAAAGATAAGACAGTTGGACGAGTGTGAAATGTTTGCACCAACAAAGTGATTTCTACAGAGTCATGAGGTGAAAACATTTGAGGAAGAGACAAGAGAAGAAGTGTCAGGCGTTAACAAAAATTATTAATTATTATAATTCAGCAAAAGGACTAGATGTTACAATCCCTGATAAAACATCTAGTCCTTTTAGTGAATTATTATCATTATTATTAATTATTATAATTCCAGCTATAATTTAGAGCTGGAGAGTGTCTGAAAGTCACATCCTCTTCAGCTGATCAATGAACTGTTCACAGAAGCTTTGTCGGGGGGGCTGTTAAGAAGAAAAAGAAGGCTGAGAACTTGTCAATATCTAAGGAGGAGGTCAGGAGAGAGGGATAACAGTGTCTAGACCCATCTGTAAAATATGATGGAAACTGTCATGGTTTGGTGCTGCATTTCAGCCCGTGTTGGGGATTTTGTCAAAACTGAGGTACAGAAAAATACCTTCAGATTTTCATCCACCATAAGTATCTGAAAGATGTCTGACGTGGCACCTGCTTTATTTTTCAATATGACAGCGTTCCCAAAATACACAGCCAATACGTTAAAAGCTTACAGGGATAGAAAAAACGCAGAGTGGAACACTAGCCACGGACTGGCCAACCCAGACCCCGGACCTCAGTGTGGGATCATCTTGACAGATAGAGGAACAAAAGGCATCCAACATTCAGAGAAGAGCTTTGAATGTCCTTCAAGAAGCCCGGAGAGCTATTCCTGAAGACTGCTTAAAGAAATTACAAGAGAGATTGCTAAGAGTTCATGCTGTGCTGTGACACTAAATATTGACTTTCAAATGCTGTGTTTGCCTTATATATACTGTAAATTGCTGCACCCATTTCCCATTTTTTAGCAAAATAAAAAGAAATGAAGGGTAAATCAAGACTTTTGCACAGTAGTGTAATTTCCTGGAGTTTCACTAATAACATGTTCTGAAGAACGAGGCATGTCACATTGACCGTCTTTGCACTTTGACCAGTTGTGCCAAACCGCCAAAGAGATATCACATTCACAAGTTGGAATGAACACACATCCCCCAAAGTATAACACCTCCGGTTGTGGCGGCTGCCAGCGCCAAGGTGTAAAAAGCACTTCCATGCCAGCTACAAATAGATAAAACACAATGTAATGTAATACAGTGTAATCGGTTTAACAATGCATGCGCTGCAAATACAACACAATCAAACAGACAAATGCACTGCAAAGTCAGTAATACCCTGCAAAAAAGTCTAAGTGACAGCTGGCGACAAATAGCTGACTTGAGCAAATTAAAAGGGTACAAAACACTTAACAAGTGTCTCAGCTATTTTCACTTTTTCATGACCTCTATAAACAACTGTATTACTGTCTTGGCTACTTGCAGCACATTTATGTATTTTCTTCTGTTGTATTTGTCAAGTTGAAAAGTTTGGAAGAAGAAACACTTGGTTCAGTCTAACCTGGGTGGTGCTCAGCCAGGCCAGGCAGGGGCTCCGCGGGGTGCACGCAAACATTATTTTTGGAGAAGATAATCTCGCCATCCAGTCCCGAGCGTAACGATGAGCCCCCCGCCCCAGGGTTAAAGGTCAGGAGGTCGGAGGCCTTGGAGGAGGCACGCCGTAGGAGCCGACCCAAAGACATCTCCTCAGGCACCAGGACACTGCGCCCATCCTCTGAATATGAGCGATTAGGGAGTAGAAAAAGTCATCAGGTGAAGGGGAGGATATAAAGGAAAAATTAAAAGTATAATTTCAGTAAGGTAAATATTTGACAGAAGGTGCAGCACAAATTGGTTGAAGAGCTGCACTGATCCTCCATCACACGTGTGCTAGTATTTACTGCAGTGTCCTTACTGCAACGCCCAGCCCTACAAGGATCCCCTCTCCCCGCCGTACTCGTTCAGCACTTCCCCATCCCACATTTTCTCTGCCGTGCACCTGTGCTCCCAAACACATTACCACCTTCTGCATACTGTACTACTGTGTAGCTGAGGGTGTCCCACCTTTTGCAAACAGCACACACATATGCCGTTGTGTGTACACACACAGAGAGAAAGACGTGCGCAAACACACTTTACTCCATCTGTGTGAAATTCAGGGCAGTTATCAGTAGCCAGCAGATGACATCAATGCCAGCAATGAATTGGGATCAGCTTGTCACACCAGCAGTGTTTAACTTGTCTGCTTTAGAAAGAAAGCTTTGTGCGATGTCAAGTTAGATGTAACAGGGCTCTTTTGAAGCTTCTGCTTCGGCGTGTTGTTGAAGGCTTTCGTCTCTGATAAGGTTTAAAGGGGATCTTAGTTTTCAGACTCAAAGAAAACCAATTAAAGCCTTACTTTTGCATTTAACTTCTCTTCATTCACATCAAAGAACTGCAGAATGCAATGATAACTTTTATTTATCTTAGCTGTGCCTGTATCTTTGAATCCAATGCAAGTGTGTAACCTTGTTCTCTTGCAGGCTGAACACCCCGGCATGTACTCCTCACTCTATCTGAGGAATGTTCCCTGCTTTTTCCTCAGAGGGCATGTTTACCTCTGCTTGATTAAGAAGCCACCCCACTTCCTGATGCCAGGCCCCAGACAGGAAAGCTACTGGCACGAAATCCGGTGCAGGACCACATTTTTTTGGGGTGGGGGGAAGGGGGGTTAGAAAGTGTCTGTGGTTTCTTGCAGATGTCAGTAATCTTAGGCTTAGTCCCATTTTACTAGTTTTGCTCATCACTGTTTTTAATTTAGTAGATTAATTAGTAGATTTACACATTAACATTTTGTTGAATTTGGCAAAATATTAGACTGCTACTGAACCCGTCATAAGACAATCTATTGTACACTCACCTGCCATTTCATTAAGTACAACGGTTCAGCTGCTTAATATAAATGTCTGATCAGCCAATCACATTACAGCATTCAGGCACAAAGACGTGGTCAAGATAGCCTGCTAAAGTTCAAATTTGGGTTGGGCCTAATTATACCCTTCACGCCCGGTATAATGTTAGGCAAGATAAGAAAATAAAATATCGCGATAGAAAATGGGTTAAACGCGCATGCGCAGTGCCTTTGTTTACATACGCACGTGTTCCAAAAAAAAAAGCGTGGCGGCAACGGAAAATGAGAAGGGGGAAAGCAGATCGTTGAGTGCAATGGATGAACCAGAATTGGTTTGTAAAACTGGTGCAACTTCAATGATGTGGAACTGGTTTGGTGTTTGTCCGTCAGATACCCACAAAAGGACATTTTTTTGTAGAACATGCAAGCGTGCCGTCGTTATTACTGTATTTGTCTGACTAAGGTGCTCGTAAATCTGGGAGTAATCTGGGGCCAAAACTCCGTCCTCTTCAGGTCCCAAAGTCAAACGAACACTGTGGCACATTGAGAGTTAAAAACTGTCTAAATTATTTCACCTTTAATAAAATGATCAACATTGCTGCTTTACCAGGTGTAACAATTAAGTTTAACATCCAAGCATCCATGAAAACAGAATTTATTACATTTAACGGAGTTGGAAGTTAGTTTGCTAGTTTCGCTAGCTACCTAAGCATGATATAGCATGTTCTGACTGAGAGATTTCTGAAAAAGTTAAAACGTACAGCTCTGCTATCACTTCCAACATAAATGAAGACAGGAAACTAAACAGCAGTGACGTTTGTAGGGTTACTGAAGTTGGGCTAGCTGGTATATAATGATGTGCTACGTGATTGCTAGCGACACAGCTATGTTAGCATAGTAAAAACAGTGAAGCTGCAGGATGAACGCTAACACTTTTCCACTCGATAAACGTGAGGGTTCCTGATGGTTAGAGACAAATGCAATCGCATGGCAGGATGCTGTAAACGGACCAAACTTCAGTCTGAGATAATCCAGCCACAATACGAGGTTAGTCATTAATATACTGCAACAACATGGGAATAAAGCAGCTGTGATAGAATACAGCATTAAGGAATCAATGGTACAGAAGTGGAGGAAGCAAGAAGTATGAGTTGAATAAAGTTTGATTTATCTGACTGCTTTGTTTTGCTTAATGTGCCTTATAATCCCGTGCACCGTATGGTCCGAAAAATACGGATTTGACTTTTTTATTTGGCACACTGCAGTTTAATGTTGCAAAGCACCTCTTTTTAACTTCAGTGGATATTATACATTGTTATGCTCAGGATATATCTGCCCATTTCTACTGGAAATTTCAGCAAGAAATTTGCATTTGCACTGTTAAATTTTTATATAGTTTTAATGCACATAAAAAACAGTTGCTTGTTTAAGTGAAAATAAATGGATGGGTTTTTTTGCGCTAGTAAAGTTGTGGAGTTGTATTTTGTCTCCCATCAATTATATCGTCAGTTATATTGTTATCGCAAATCTTCAAATATATATCGTGATAAATATTTTTGGCTATATCGCCCTGCTCTAGTTCAAATTGAGCATCAGAATAGAGAAAAATGCTCATTTACGTGACCTTTAATGTGCCATGGTTGTTGGTGCCAGACGGGCCGCTCTGAGCATTTTAGAAACTGCTGATCTGCTGGGATATTCCCACACAACCATCTCTAGTGTTTACAGAGAAGGGTTGAGAAAAAAAATAACCAGTGAACGGCATTTGTCTGCGTAAAAATGTCTCTTTGATGTCAGAGAGCAGAGAGAATGACCAGACTGCTCCAAGCTCTAAGAAAGCAATAGTAAATCAAACAACCACTTGTTAAAACAAAGGTTTGCAGAACAGCATCCATGAATCCACAACACCTCAAACACTGAAACAGATGGGCTGCAGAAGCCGACACCTGGTGCAACTCCTATCAGCTAATAACAGGAAACTGAGGCTACAGTCCACACAGGATCACCAACAGTGGACAACAGAATATTGGAAAACATTGCCTGGTCTGATGAGTCTCAATTTCGGCTGCCACATTTGAAGGGTAAACAACATAAAATCATGGATCCATTTGCAGGTCACGTGATGGTGGTGTTGTGGTGTAGGGGATATTTTCTTGGCAACCCTCCACAGTCACCAGATTCAATCCAACAGAGCACCTTTGGGATGTGGTGGAACGGGAGATTTACATCATTGATGTGAGCCAAAAAAGATTTTTGTGATGCTGTCATGTCAATATAGACCAAAACCTATGAGTAATGTTTCCAGCACCCTTTTTGAATCTGTGCCACAAAGAATGAAGGCAATTCTTAAGGGGGAAGGGGGTTCTAACCACTACTCGGAAAGTACAGCTAATACAGTAGCCTATGAGTGAATATACATAAATACTTCAGACTAGCAGTAAATGAAGAAAAAGAATAGTTGTATTTCTGCATACTCTGATCCATGCACATAAAACATGCAAACTGACCATTATTCAAATAATAAGAGGGCTAGACCGTAAAAATGATTCTTTTGTGAAATCCCTGCTACTGTACAACTGTGCAGTAGTTATTTTGGTCTGTGTGCGATTACAGGGTGAACCGGGTCACCTTCTCAATCAGGCTGGACAGCGTCCTCTCACTCTTTCCTTCCCCCTTCATCTTTATGCTGTCAACGCCTTGGTGTGCGCGCACATTCCCTCTCTTCTCTGACCTTTCAGTTTTATCAAACCGCTCACATGCTCAAGACTGACACACCATCTTCGCCTCAGTCTAGTCCTGCTGTGACAGACAGAATGCTTCACATTTTTTCACAAACTTTTAACGGATCACCTGCCAGAAAGAGAGAAACTCTTAATGTGAACATGAAACTTTGCAAGACTGAAGCTGAGCTGAAAATGTAGAAAGCAACAAGCTTCCACGATCTCAAATTCTCACCTCTGGGCTACATTAATTAAGTTGTCACATTGTGACATATGAATGAAGGAGCCAATACTTAACACTCGTATTTCATCACCACTGTATATTAATGCCTAAGGCAGGTGGAAAAAAGGAAGGCTGAAAAACAAGATTCTTCTGAAGTCAGCGAGTTATGATAAAACGTTACAGGTGACTCAGTGGGAAACGGTTATAAACACAGCATAGTTCTCTCATTTTTTCTTTTTGGTGTTTGGCCAAACTTGTTTTACATGTTAAAATGACGTAAGTGTAAACCAATATTAAGTTTTTTCAGATATGGTGTTGATAACTTGCAGTACAGACAGGACAAAGATAAGTAGCTTTTTTATGGATAGAATTGAAAAGATGATTCACCTTTTTTAATGTTATTTTATTAAATATGAAGTGATAACATGTATCCATCTCATTTTGCAACAGAAACAGACCACACACTACAACTTGTCTCTAACAGGTCCCACACATAGGGAGCACTTTGAGAAACTTAACTTAATTACGATGCGCTCAGGTTATACAGATTAGACGTGCACCCGTGACGTGGATCAACGCGTTTCTGAGGACATAAAAGGGTGCCTGGGGGTGGTTTGATCCCTGCCCTGACTGCGGTGGGGCAGCCTGTGCAGCAGAGGCGTGCCGTGATGTCCATCAGCTATCAATACAGTCCTGACAGGCAGCATCCGCCTGACAGCGGAGGCGAGGATGGACGAGCCTATTTACACGCAGGCCCTTACGAGTATTTACTGTGGCCTGAGCCTCACTCTGTAGCACCTTGAACATAAATATTTTACTTTAGCTCAGCTGAGCCATGGCCGAAACCCGACTGCTTGGCTGGTGTTTTAAAGCCGTCCGCGTTTGCATGCAACTTAAAAGTTGCCGGGAGACAAAAACACTTCGGGCTCGTACCGGAGAAAAGCGTCCTCCTCGGCGCTTTGGCACACACCTGTTCCAGCGGCAGAAATGAATGAATAACAAGCAAATTGTAGAGAAACGGAGCGAGAGGGGAAGGGGGCTAAAGCAGCTGAGCTCTCACCGTCAGTCCCGCCGCAGGAGTCTACAGCCCACACCGGACAGCCATCACACCGGGCAGGCAGGGGGCGAGCGGGACGTACCGGCGCTGTCTCGCCTCCTTTCTCCCAGATCCGGCTCTGTTGTTATTAACTGCAAGTCCTGTTTGTATCCTTGTTTTCCGACAGGGCACGCTACATGTCTGACTGCTGCGGTTTCTACAGCGGAAAAAATACACTTCCGGTTCGAATTTTCAAAGTAAAAGCTCGCGCTAGACTAACAATGCGTGCGGTTTAATTTGTAGCCCGCACATGTCGTGCTTCCTACAACTACCCGATCGTTTGCGTCCTACTTGACTTCACAGCTCCCAGACCAATCCACAAATTTATTGCTGCTTCCAGAAATTTAAAGGGGTTTTTCTATCCAAAAAAGGCTGGGCGTAGATTTTATATTCATATTCAAAACAGTGAAAGAAAAGTTGGAGCATGGCAGCATTTGAAAATACAAATGCATTTCACACCATCCGCAGTCGTCATCGGCCCCAGCCTATCATAAAAAAGCAGAGCTTTTTCATCATAAGTGACGTTTTAAAGGTCACTGGCAAAGGCTTGAATACAGTTGGTCAGAGGCGCTTCACACACCAGCACTGCTGCCTTTACCTGCCAGTACAAACCTGATTATTTTTTGGGGTTATTTCCCACTTGAATAATATGCTTAATGTAAATCATACAACCATACATACATACATACCACTCAGAATACAAAGTGTGCAGTAGTTTGTTTGCTCAGAGGGAGCATGATCACCCTCATTCAAGGATTCATCCAGCTATGAGTCAGTTACATCATGGTTGGCTTTTATCAAACTGTTCAGAGGACACAGTAAACGTGACATCTCATCATAGTAAATGCTACACAAGTGCTGCAGACAAACAATTTTCGAATTATTTTCAAGTTATTTTTTAACTTTTTTACAAAAAAATAAATGCAAAAATCATTTTCAAAAATACAAACAATTAAAATAGTTATAAAAAAAAAAAAATTTTCAAGGCATTAAACAGTTTTGAGTGTAGCAGTTAGGACATGCAAACCAGATATACCACGGTGGCTCCTGTGCTTTGATATTATCATGTCCTGTTTTGTTTTTTTTGTTTTGTTTTTTTTTCAACAAACCTGCTGATCCAAATTCCAGGCAATTTTGAAGAAGAGATGCAGCAAGTCTACGGTGCACAAAATGGGTGTTTTTTTCTTTTAAATGAAACTCGGTGTACTAGAGAACCCACTGGACCGTAAACACTTCTGACATGGGTAAGGCCAGACTAGTCACTGCTAAAACCTACGAGACGAGACAGGGAGGAGAAAGACAAAAGTTTATTTGAGGCAAAGAAATGATGGAAGTAGTGGTGCTTATATGTTGCTGGTTAAAAGCTCACCTTGGTGTCAGTGCGATATGTAAAGTCCCTGACTTTCTCCCCATTTGCTAAAATGTAACGAGGTGGTGAAGGCACCCCAAAAACCTGCAGCCCTCCCAGCACCAGACTGTCCAGCGCCCCATTCAGCTTAAGAGGGTTACTCACAACCTGAGACTGAAGTAAAGGCAGAGATGTGTGTGAAACACTGTCCCTCATTCACACTTTTTGCATCAAGCAGTCGTGCATCACAATGCATAGCAAAGTCTCTGCTGCTTTACATATGGAAATATAAATAATCTCTACTTACCTGTTCAGCAGTGAAGACAACGTAGCAATAATTTTGCATTTCAAAAGTGTCGACGCTCTCGCCATCATCCCAAAACAAGTCGCCCCGGGCCCAGCCGCCCGCTGACAGCGCCACAGTCAGGAAGAAAGGGTTGTTGCGTGAGGCTGTGGTTGTCAAAGCAGGCTCCTGCACAAGAAAAGGGAAGATCAAAGAAAATATGATGTTAAGTTACAAAACATCCTCTTTTCTTCCAAGTGTCTCAGCTAGTTTTGAACTTTAACACCTCATCTAGGAAGTCGTGACAGTAATGGGTCAACATTTGATCATAGAGACTGTGGATGAAAAGAGATTTCTCCCATGTAGCGAAATAATTCCTTCAAAGAGCTGTATTGCTTATAAAGAAAAGCATCACAGGGTGAAGTGATGTACTGATAATGACTACGGTAAACTGCAATGTCTGAATGAATAACTATCCAGTAAACGATGTGCTTTGCTTTGTTCTTTTATACTGAACTCAAGCATAACTTAACAAGCCCTTTTTAAAATCAGTTTTTCCATCAAACCTGTAAATTTTGTCTCCAAACAGAATCAAGATCTTCAAACATTTGCTTTTTTTCCCCCCAAAACAAACACCCACCTGCTGGGGAATGATGTGTCCTTCCCTCACATGAACATTGATGGTGTCCAGAGGAGCTGGCAGGAGCAGGAACTGCCCTTTACTGTAGAAAGGCTGACCCTTGAGAGGCCAAAACACAACATAAGGTTGTAAATCCAGTAAACACTAATGTCACGTCCCTCCATGGTTCATACATGATTCATACATGATTTATTATTGTGTGGCTCATACATTCTAGTGGTGTTGTCAGAGACGGCTGAATATGACTGAGTGACTCACATTGTGCAGGCTGTACCAAGTGGCGGGGGGCAGGTATGCAGCCAGTTCTACAGCCCCTTGCTCTAAAACTGGACTAATAAGAAGTGAACTCCCCCACAGGAACTGTTTGTCTATGGTCCGACTGTTAGGGTCATTGGGAAACCTAAGAGCGATGGACATACAGGGAAGAGGAAAAGAAAGATGAAAAGTGAACTGTGATGGCCTAAATGGCTTTGCTTATGCGTTACACTAGAGTACCAAAAAAGTAAGGGAAGAATAGCTATGAAGAGGACACACACTCCATGAATAGAGGTCTGGCCACAGTTTCAGCAGAGGCGTGTGCATGGTGGAAGAGTGTGTAAAGGAATGGCAGTAGGGAGTAACGGAGATATAGCGCACTCCGCATGGCTGCCTGGGCCCGCTGCCCAAACACATAGGGCTCTTGAGCCTGAGGGACAAAACAAACACACACACAGTGAAGAGATTGAGTTACTCCTTTTCAATAATAGATGAAACAGATGGACGTCTCTACATGACCCGAGAAAAGAAAAACATGCTGGATAAACCTCTTCTTCATCATATAACTCCCCTGACAGTTACTGTCACTAAACAATTTGCACGTGCATCTGAATTAACAGACCATAAACATAACCAGTATCAGCATCCGTGTCTCACAGCATTGGGCTTGTCATTGTGGTTCCTCATAAATGGGTAGAAGGCCCCAAGCTGCATCCACCGAACGCACAACTCCTCAGTGGTGTTGCCTCCAAAGCCGCATATGTCCGCTCCCACCAGAGGGACCCCGAACAGGCTGAACTGCAGCACCGCTGGAGGGGACAGGTGCAAAAGCTCCATCTAAGTCAATTCACTATCAAGCTGTGGTAACTTCAAAAATACATTCCAATTCTGATGTTTTGGGTCAATATTCTTACGAGATGAGAGGATCTCAAAAAGCCAGTTCATGTGACCTTTCAAAACTGATATTTCCTCACCAGGAATTGAGAATCTGAGCTGCTCCCAGTCACTCCTGACATCTCCTGTCCACACTCCAGAAAAGCGCCCGATGCCGGGGAAAGAGGAGCGTGACAGCACAAAGGGTCTCTTCCTCCGTATCTTCAGCAGAGCACTGAGGATGGCAACAAACCCCAGGATAAAAAAAAAAACCCCACAAAGAACAGCTACATGTACATAATCTGTAACACTGGGCACCATTATCCCAAATTCAAATTCTGAATCCTACAAGACATCCCAGGAAGTGAGAAGTTATATGACCAGATGGTAAAAGCATTCGATTTCTGTTATTATCATTTTTACAAAGTGTTACTATATATTTATTACTCATTCTTTCATCCACAACAAAACAACTAACTGTGCAACTGTGTCTAATCACATCCTGGCCCAACCTGTGTGTTGCATAAGCTTCTGTGAGTCCGTAAAGATTGTGCAGGTTGTAGTGAAATGACATCTTCTGCCGAGCCGACATACAGAGGGTTCCTGAGTTTAACCGTCCTCCAACGACACCTGTGTGTCGGAGAGTTTTGTAGAATAACATTTTGTCTTAAAAAAAACAACAACATAACATCTAAATGTTTATGTGCTTTTAAATGTGTTACTTGGTGTGTATGGTGGGTTCTCAAGGTCACTGTCAGGACAGCCCTCCACCGAGCCCTGCACAAAACTGGCTGGCTCGTTCATATCCTGTGTGGAAAGAAAAACATGGAAAGCATTTTTTATTTTATAGTGCATAATAAATGTCCACATTTCAAAAAAGTCATGCACATTATTTGTGAATTACAACCCTGTCCTGTGTACACATACAATCCAGAGACCATCCACAGGAACTTTAGAATGAAAATCTCTGATGCAGTCTTCCCACCATTGTCTGGTGTCTGGGTTCGTGAAGTCAGGAAAGGCTGTTGGGCCTGGCCAAACCTGTGTATACAGAATATGACAACCCCACATTTTCAGATTTAAAAAAAAAATGCTACATACATATTGCCCCCTATCCACCCACCCCGACCCTATCTCACCTTCCCTATCAGGATTTGCCCTGTAGCGTTTTTGATAAAGACATCTCTTTTAAGTCCATCATCAAAGGGAGGGTACGTTCCTGGGGTGCTGCTGCTGCTTATCCCTGGGTCCTGTAGCATAAATGAGGAGCCTCAGTCAAAAGTTAGGACATTTTTGCTGCCCTCCACTGGAAAAATATGGTTAATACCTAATTTTAGCTCCAGTGAAAGCAAGAAAGAATGCTTTGTTTGCATCAACTTCAAATGCAAAAGTATATATGTATATAGTAGTTTGTCAGGTCTTTTAAACACAAAGATGTCACACCAGAATAAGGATGTACTTCATGCCTCTCTTGTGAAACTCCTCCACCATTTCTGGCAGATCCCCGAATCTCCAGGGGTCAAAGGTGAATACCCTTCGCTTGTTTGCATAATCCAGGTCATTCCATTGTACATCCTGTTGGTGAAAACGCTTAAATATTCTCAGGAAAAAAGTAGTTTAATGAAGACTCCAGCTGCCACATAAAATCAGTGAGTGCCTAAGACTTCTAAAGATATTTTCATTCAGTTAGACAGTTTGGCGCATCAGCCACCTTATAAACAAGTAATTAAAAAAGTAAATATGAAAAACTGAGGACAAACTGCCTTCAATTCATTTTTTAACTATCATTAGAGTTACTGTTGTTACACATGGATCGTTAATGTAATCAATCGAAAATGAAATTTTAGAATGAAAAATAAAAATTTGAATACTTTCTTAAACAAATGTATAAAGCAAATGCACAGATGGAGAATCTTCTATGAATTTCATACCATCGGAAAGTTTTCATCATGCATGCTTTGTGCAACCTTTCGGGTCATATTAGTGGTCGTGTAACCCCAGCGGCACAGATGAAAGCCCAGCGACCAATAAGAAGGCATCATAGGATAGCCTGGGGACAGATAAATGATAACTCTGAAACACATAAATGCATCCCTTCTTTTTCTGATGCCTCAGGACTCGTTCAAATGCACAAACGCTCACATGCTTTCAGCCAGACACTCATGCTGCATACCAATGATCTGAAGGTACTGTCGTATAACACTTTGAGGGTCAGGACCCAAGAAAATGTAGAGATCCAGGATTCCACCGGTGGACACCCAGGTGAGAGCAGGGGTCGGCTGTAGAATCACCTCTACAGAAACATTTGGGAAGTCAGTGAAATGGCATCAGATCCTAGAATCTGTTCTATGGAAAGTGAATTCAAAAATGTGGGATGTTGGATCAGAGAGCTCAGTACCAATTGCATTGCTATTTAGAAGGAAAACTCCATGTGCTAAGCCATCCTCTTCCTGTACTATGTAAAATGGGTGGGAGCCATAGAGGTTGGCATCAGCCTGTGTGGAAAGACAGTGTCAACAGCATAAAGAAAGCTTACAAAAGACTGTTTAATATGAATGCCTGCTGCCAGACGTTCAGTCTAAATCGTTTGAGTATCTGTCCAGAAGGGGGCGCTCCTAACCTTTGAGTTTGACGACTGTTATTGAACCACTGCAATAGACTCACATGAGGTGCCATGTCTCTATTCCAGAGAGTCAGGGAAGTCCAGTTTAGATCCAAGAGGAGTAAGGTGTAATGTTCCCCAAGGCCAGACACAAAAGAAGAGGCCAGTGTGGTAGACAGCTGCAGGTACTGGTCAGCAAACAGCAGAGGAGCAACTGTGGTGTTCATACTAAACAGGCAGAGGATGTGTACAAACAAAAAATAAAGTGATTTAAACGTATAAGTGAAATGAAAAAACTACCAGCACAAAATGATAAATATGAACAGATATAACAGGGCAAATATGAACAAGCTGACTAAATAAGAGTAAGTTATTGATAGACACTATGATGAAACTCACTATATAGTCCATCCTCAAATACATTAAAAATGAAGTGAACTACTCACATTACCCTTCCATTGGATTTCCGTCGCACTATAAAGCCAAATGGGTCAGACTGGTATTCAGTGGTATAGAGGACACTCTGTGTATTGGCTTTGCTCTGAGGAACACCGCCTGGCAGATGAACTTCATACCGCTGAGATGATGGGTCCTTTAACTTCAGAGAAAAAAAAGTTTGATAACTATTTTTCTTTGAAATGACAAAATATGTAAAATAATAGAGGGTCTAATACTCAGGTTTTTCTCAAACTGTGGTGCCTGTCCAACTGGTAGGACTCTTTATTTGTGTGTTTTATTTGAAAATTACTGGAAAAGTCAGCATAAATATTCATTCCTGGGTTAATTCAAGGACATTCAAGACAAACATGCTTTTATAAAATAGATTTGTTGGACTACTTCAAACATAAAAATAAAGCAAAATAAAATTAAAATATTATCCTTGACTGTGTTGTCTTGATCACATGTTTGGGGATGAACGCTTACTGTGAGGTGGAAACAGTCTGCTGTCTCTTGTATGTCATCTAGTCTTAGAGTGGAGATATCTTTGGGGAGGTAGGAGGGGCTGGCACGAGTCAGTGAGGCACCCTGACCCCGAGGAGTAGGTATGAGGGGTCCCATTTTATAGCCAGGATACACACGGGGGTAAAAACACCAGGGTGGTCCTGCGGAGTCAGGCAGAGGGGCGTAGCAGCATCCTCTGTCCTCACACTCGCTCTGGCTGAGCAGTTTGTCCCTGCCACAGTCAAACCGACTCTCTGGGGCCATGGCGCATTCACTGCCTCTGGAAATATTACATTTCTGGGATCTTTCAGGGTGTATATCCCGACTTGAATTGTTCTGTGGCTTTGCGGGATTATAAACAAGCCGTCCATGTGCCGTGATGTCATGTTGCTCATCCCAAATTGACCCAATCTGTCGTCGGGCTTCACTGGTGAAAAAGCGGTTCATGAACAAACAAGCTAATAAAGAAAATGCGAAGAGGAGCACGGCTACAGTGAAGTGAGACAACAGACCCATTGTGCATTGCTCAGTCTAAATGCGCTTTGCGCTCTCTTCGTGAAAATATTCAGTGGTAGAGTGCGTAGTAGGTCATGTAGCTACATGTAGCAGTCCCAGCCCGGTGTCGAGCGGTTATCTGTTCCCTCTAATCAAGTTATCCGCAGTGTCGGAAAATAGACATTGTTGTGAAGTTGCGACACATTAAATTAAGACGTCTACAGTGAATTAGGTTAACCATTAATAGCAAAAACATGCTTTCCGAAAACTTAGCAAAAATATCAACATGAAGCAACATGAAGGCTAACGCTAAAACTAGGGCAAGCATACTGGGACAAAAGTGATCAAAATAGCAATAGTTTAGATGAAAAACAGAAACCAGATGGTTATCTTTTATTATTAAAAACATTAATTATATTTCATAAAATAATTATAACTTACCCCCAAATCTGATTTCTGTATTGTGCGAATGAGCAGTGGCAGTTACAACTCCAGTTCCAAAAAAATAGGGACATTATTTAAAATGTGTATAAAAAAAAGTTTAATGATTTGCAAATCTCATAAACTCATATTTTATTCACAATAAAACATAGAAAACAAACTAAATATTTAAATTAGAATAATATAATGGGCACAACACAAGTCTTGAAAAGTAAGTGGCACTGAAAAGAGCTGGAGAAACATTTTGCAGCTAACTAGGTTCACTGGCAGCAGTAACATGACTAATATAAAAAGAGCATCTCAGAGTTTCTCAGAAGTATAGAAACCAGAGATTTACCAGTCTTAAAAACATATCAAAAATGACAGAATAATGTTCCTCAATGTAGAAAATGGTACTTTGAGTATCTCCTCATCTACTATACATAATATCAAAAGATTTGGAGAAGATCTGGAGAGATCCCTATGTGGTCTCTTTATATTTTACTGTCCCAACTTTTTTGGCATTGGGTTTTCTCGTCAAAGGAGCATAGCTGGTTTTTATTTCACTTTTCATTTTCATATTGATATGCACAGACTATGTGACCAATTTAAGACTATTCTGTACACGAATTATGAATTATCAAGCCTGTGATGTAATGGCATTGTCCCATTAAGTCTGCATTATTAGGTGATATTTGTTCCACTGTGAAATAATTATTTTAGTTTGAGCAGAACTGTTGAAGCTGAAACTGAAAAAAGAAGTTGATGTATTTAGTTCATTATTATTATTTTTTATATATTATAAGGACATAAAAATGCAGAACTGGTGTTTGATGTTTTCTTTTTCCTCACTGATGAAGTCTTTGCTTGTTTCATCACAATGATTGACCGTTAGAATCTCCAGCGAGTACATCTGTTCCTCTACATGTGTTTCGAGAAGACATGTCCCTCCCACAAAGACCGGACAAGTGTTTGGTGAAACACACTTTCATAGGTTGTATATGTTGCAGAGTTGCATTAATGTGACTCATTTTCATTCCAACAACACTGGAATTGTCTACAGCTTCTGTCCCACATGAACCCTCTGCAAAGCTTTGTCATTTCTGGAAGTTTTTCTCAGATTCACAGATGCAGGTGATGTATTCATGACCTTCCATGTCTGTGAAAAACTCATAGAAGTGTGCAAGAGTGGTTTCTCAACTGGTGATGATAATAGAAATATGACGTGGAATGTACCTTTTGGCAAAATCTGTTTACAGATCAAAGACACAGACTCTCGGAGTAAAGTCATTTTTGTCTTGATCCAAGTCAAAACAAAAACAAAACAAAAAAAGCAAGAATGATAAGGCTTTGATAGAGATTATGAAAAAAAATGCAATACATTTTGTTTTTTGGTACATTAACAGCTTCTAACTTCCATTTTCCCATTCTGATTTCCTTCAGGACCCACATGACCATCAGTTCAGAGTGAAATCCAGTTCAGACGACACACACAAACACAGCATTGACTGTGTTCAACCTTGCACAGTGCTGGAGGCCTTAAAGCCTTTAAATAAAAATAAGAAGATGGTTAAGGCAAGACATTACTATTCTGTCTTTTACATTGGTACAAAGGGAAGGCTAAATGCCATTAAAAAAAAAGATAGAAAGTTTTTTGTTTTTTTTAAATGATGCTTTAAAACAGTTCAAGTTGGTCACTCCACCGATGACCTGGGCTACTTTCAGCTGGTTAAAATCAATGACAAATGTAAGACTGAGTGCACAGACGTAATTGATCATCTGGGCAATAACAAATTCCAGATATGTTTTCCACGGGGAGCAAATATGGAAATAAAAGATGTAAAACAATCCCTGGGGAACAAAAACAGCAGAATCCCCCACATGCAACAACTATTGCAGAGTGCAGCAGTGGAATGACATCAGTCTAAACATGAACGACTGTTACAGCAACAGACATGGACTACTGGTGTCCCACACAACAACTCAATGTCCACTATGTGAAGGAGCCAAACACATGCCTTATCCTCTCATTAACTGAGATAAACTGCTGGCATATTTGTTTTACATCTATACTGTCCAGTCTCTCCTGGTGGACATGGCAACACGTTATTCATGGTTACATACAATTTTAGACTGATGTGGGCCAAAGTCTAAAACGATGTGCCGAGAGTTTGCTGTTTTCCCCGGTTCAGATATTTGAAGTTTGCACAGCTACATTCTCGCCTGAAAATTTTTTAAAAGTTTATTTTGCAACCCAGAAAGAGTAATAAGAGGGGCACTGAAATTCGGGATTGTCCGTGAAAAACGGGAGGGTTGGCATGTATTGCCTTGCATAGCCTGTAACGTTATTATGATGGACAGATTTTATGAGTGAACTTGACTTTAAGTAACTTACAGGTTTCTTTGAAAAACACTTTCTTATATCCAGGTTCTTCCTTTTTGCTGCCGTCCTCCTCTCCTCCTCGCAGCGCAGGCTTGCCGCTGCTAAAACTAAACAGGGCTCCCTGAAAGGCAAAGCCAATCACATTGGCCATATTTGTCACATGACGTAGGACTCCAGTAGAGAACGTAATTTAACTCTTTCTGCACCGCTGGGTGAATGAGACGCTGACAGATCGTTTTTGGTTTTTTTTTTACTATCGGGATTGTTGTTCTTTACTCGAAGAGATCAAATTATTGGTGGGGACAATTCAATAATCGCTGGATATTGGTGGGGACATGTCCCTTCCGTCCATGCCAAATCTACGCCTTTGTGTTGTCGGACACCCATAAGGAGGAGTGAAAAAAATGAATCCTAAATGTGTCATCGAGAAAGACGACGTGGAACAGTGACCTACCAGCCTGGGACAGGAGGTCCCTCCGGACCGGGAACTCCCAGGGCATGCCATCCATGTGAGGCCAGAGAGGGGCCACCAGGAGAAAGATGAGCTCTAGTGCCAGAGAGCCATGTTGGTGGTTGCAGCTAGTGAGCTGTGTGTGTTTGGTGATTGTTTGCTCCCGCTCGGTGGAGAGGAGTGTGTTTGGTGACTAATACTTTTTTACTTACTTTTCAGTTCACTGACTGATGCCTGAATTTTGGTTTGTTTCTTTAAATAGTGATAGCAGCTTGTCCGTCTCTTTTAGTTTAGTTACTAATAGAAGCATTAATAAAACTTTTTAATTTAACCATTTTGCCTCCTTGTCTCCCTTTTTCGACGCGGACACTTTGTTATTTTCCCTCATCCCCTGGACCTTTTTTGGGGAACGTAACACTGTCTTACCAAGTTAAAAACAAGTCCAAGAAAGCTGCTTCTAACAGTTGAATTTGGCATTCAGATCACAGTCTAAAACCAAGTAGGTCTTCCATTCCACAATATCATCATTGTCCAAATTAAATAGTAATACTCCTATAAGGCTGTATTCTTCACAGTGTCAGGATAAAGCAACATTAAATAATGGAACCTACATCGGAAATAATCGCAGTTTGGATAAATTCACACTGAAGACCAAAATACACATGATAAAACATTAAAACCCTAATTAAAACACTTCTACTTGGAAGGTAGGGGGCCGTTCAAACATCTGGAGTTTTGCATGTACACAAGCAAAACCCCTACTATACTACTCCCTTTTTGTTTTTTCTAAGATAGTTAACTCAAAGGTGCACAGTTCTTCATGTTACTTTTGCATTTATGCATCATGCAATAGACAAAACTTTTCGCATACTTCATGAATTATCAGTCCCACACCGTCTGATGTAATGGAAGTTCATCTTCCAGTTAAGTCTGCATTAAAAGCTGACAGTTGTTCCAATGTTACATCATAATTTTATTTTAAGCTGGAGTGGAGATATCAAATTGAGAAGAAATGTCAAAGAATCAACCACAGAAAATCATAAATGGAAAAAGAGTTTAATGTATTAATTTTTTCTCTTTTTCTTTACATATTTTAAGAACACTTATAATGTAAAATGGAATACAAGTTGACAACCATTGATATTGCTATGCATTCTGAATGGTTGCACGTTAGGGTTGCTTACATAAACATGTATAAGACAGCTTGTAAAATCAGTGTACAAATGGTCAGCCAAGTATGAACTTCAGTCCTTCTAAACTAGAAGTACAAACAGGAAAACAGAGTAATTCAAAAACAACCAGAACCCTAAAAAATTACATTTAACAAGGTAAGGAATACATTTGTATTAATTTGTAAATTCAGAGTAAATTTTTTTTTCCTTTATATAGTACACTTAAAAAGAACAATTGTAAGCTGAAGTGACCCCAAAGTGCTTTCTAGGTGAGGCCAATATTATAACAAAGCAAGTTCAGTTGTATTTTTATGAACCTTAAATACATTCACGAATATAATCATGTTTTAAGTTTTGTTTTTTGACCAACTGACTAACAGTCTAAAGCTTGTGGGTTTTTCAGTCATCATCCACAATCTTTTCTTTCCTGGATTCTAGGCCCACGCTTCAGCAAGTTGACAACCAACTACTTTTTCACAAGGATGTTGCAGGCAACAGGACCTCTGAAGGTGAACCCCAGGTAGAAGGTGATGTTTTCATTACTATGAGGCACTGAAGGTACATACAGAGGCAGGATATTGAACTTCTTTTTCTTAGGACCTTCAAGATAAACCACACGATCTTCAGTCCACCCAGAAACCCGCTTCAGCATTGTGGCAATCTCTGGCATCTTCCATGCCTCACCACTAAACCACTTCATGCGTTTCTCAGTGACTGAGAACCACTTGGTGATTCTTTCAAACTTTTTCTTGTGAACAAACTTGTCCAATCCATTCCCATTGCCCAGAAAAAAATGGCTATAAATCCTTCTCTTCCGCTGAGGAATGTCTTTCATCTTGCTCCAGTAACCCTTTTCAAGGTGTTCAACTGCTGATTGTACAATTTCATATTTGGTTTCTTTCTCGTGCTCTGTGTCGTCATCCTCTGGCCAGAACAGCAATGTAAGCAAGAACAGGGCACTTGGCAAACATTTCCTTTTATCAGATGGAAACTGACAACAAAGTGCTTGTAGATCTTTCAAATGAGCTACCTTGTGAGTTTGCGGTGACAGGCAGTTCAGAGAAATATGGGCCACAATGTAATTGACAATGTCCCTTTGACCGAATTTGGCTTTTAATGGATTACTGGGGTAGAAAGAAATTATATGCTCTAGAAGTTTTACTGCATCCCTCTGATCAGTTAGCTTGGAAAGGATGGATGTTATATTGCCACCACCAAGATGATAGATGATCATGCGTTTTTGGAAAGGAGTGAGGTTGGCTGGGATTGATTTACCATGCTGTAGGACTGCAGTGGAATACGCTTCACTGAAGTACTTTCCATACTCAGAGGATTTTTTTGCCAGCCATGTCAGTGGATGGCTTATTTTCTCCTCGGGACTTTCAGGTGTTTCTTCTTCATCTGCACCAATGTCTGTCTGGAAGTAACTCAGGTCCTCTGAAATCCACTCCAATGCATCCTGCATTGTCTTGTGAAGTTTTTTCAAACGGTTATGGAATGGTTCCCAAACATCTTCAACTTCCTCTGGGATGTAATCAGTTAACAGGTACTTCATACATTCTGCATGGCCATTGGATCTGTTTGCAAACACTTGTAATGAAGAAATCAGTTTGAGCAGGCTGCACCCAACCTCAACTTCGGAAAAAAATCCTGAACTGTTGACATTTTCCATATCAGCATTAGCTGCTCTCTCACATTCTTGAAAACACTCAAGTGCTTTCAGTGCAGTTTCCACAGCATCTGCTGTGTTTTGCACCGTCTTTGGTACATTTTCAATTGCTTTACATTTTGCTTGGAACCATTTCTTATATACCTGTCCCTTTGTGTCAAGTATATAAGAGTTGTTGGGCAGCTGTTTAGCTGCTGTCTCTGCCCAGTGTTTAGCCTCTTCAAACTTTTCATAAGTATAATGAAGACGAGCAAGTTGTTGTGCAAAGAATGGATCATTATGGAAACGCTCGAATGCTTCCTTGAGCAACTCAATTGCTTTGTCCGGGCTTTTCTCATTTTCACACACATGCTCAATGAAAGGAGAGAAAAAGCTATCATATTTATCTCCTTTGCTTATCCTGGATCTCCGAATGAAAAGTTGTCTCAAAAATGTGAGATACTCATCCCTTCCAAATCTGTGCTCAAAGAGCACATCCTCGTGGAGCAAATCCATCGCCAAACTGCTTTGAGTTTGTTGGGGTCCCAGAAGTTGTTGAAGAATTTCTTTTGCAACAAGTGGGTGGATGATTCTGATTGATTCAATGTGCGTCTTGTCATCTCGAAGGTGCAAGAAGACTAGTTTAGCCTGATCACTTAGAGATCTCTCAAACTCGTACTGGCGAAACCTCTCCAAGTGGATCGTTAAGGCAAGCAAAGCTTCACAGTGCGATTGAGAGATGAAAGAGTTTTGAACATATGTGTTCAGCAATGCTACATAGTGAATGAGTCGAGTGACAACAGAGTGACGGTCAATGTCTTGGAGCAGATGTTTCACAAACTGATGAACGTAAACTTCACTGAATCCTTCACTCATCAAAACAAATGTCAGAATGAATTGAGGTTCATATCTTTCCTCGAGTGCCTGCCGTTTTCCAGAAAACTTTCTCTTCTCTTGATCAGACAGTTTATGAGTGACAGACACATTCTGTAAAGGAGACTCCTTGCATCTTCTCTCTGGATCATGGGAGCGTCTGCAGCTCAACAAAATGAAACACAGGGTGCCATACTGGATTTGTTTAACATTAACTGCAACTTCTAATTCATTCCTGAGATCATCTAGATATTCTTTGTCTGAGTCTTCAGTGAGGAGCAGCACAGGAAGACATCTCTGTGGATCCTTTTCTTCATATTCTCTTAGATCAACTGCATGTTGTGCAACAACAGAAACTGGATATGACGGCTTCACAACTGCACACCTTAGACTTTTTCTGTTGTTCCACAGCACTTGTCTTGCCACAGTGCTTCCACCACTTCCTGGGTGATGGTAGATGTTTATGATATTCACTGGAGTCTGGTCTGCATTATATTTCAAGGTATCGTTGAGAAGTTTGGAAGTATCGTGATAAGCATCTCTTTCAATGACCTCTCCAGCATATTTGTTCTCAGCAAGCCAGAAATTCAGCCAAGTCACTCTCCCACCATGGTAGAACTGGCGCTCAATGTTTTCTTTTTCCTCATTGATGAAGTCTTTGCATGTTTCATCACAATGATTGACCGTCAGAATCTCCAGCGAGTACATCTGTTCCTCTACTTGTGTTTCAAGACGACATGTTCCTTTCACAAAGACCGGCAAGTGTTTGGTGACACACACTTTCATAGGTTGTATATTTTGCAGAGTTGCATTAATGTGACTCATTTTCATCCCAACAACACTGGAATTGTTTACAGCTTCTTTCCCACATGAACCCTCTGCAAAGCTTTGCCACTTATGGAAGTTTTCCTCTGATTCACAGATGCAGATGATGTCTTCATGGCCTTCCATGTCTGTGAAAAACTCATAGAAGGTGTGCAAGAGTGGTTTCTCAACTGGTGATGTTAATAGGAATATGACCTGAAATGTGCCTTTTGGCAAAATCTGTTTACAGATCAAAGACACAGACTCTCGCAGGAAAGTCATTTTTGTCTTGATCCAAGTCATTTCGTCACATGAAGTTTCATTTCCTTTGAAGTCAGTACGGCCATTGCAAAAGATCCAACTAGTTTGATCAAATAAATGCAGATGGTTTGTGAATTCTTTGATGCTTGTGCCAGTGGATATTCTGTAGCTTTGCAAAAAATGCATGTTTGCAGCACGGTACTCAAGGTATCTACTGCAAAGACCTGATATCTTTGAGTCTGGGTCAAAGTCGAACACACAGAAAATATTCATGTTAATCAGCCAGTCAATGTTACAAAGGTCATCAGGTTTGAATTTGTTTGTTACGAGTATAAACCATTTTTCCTTTTCAATGAATTTCTTACCACTGGTCATCAGCATGGTGAGTTTCCTTCCAAGGTCTTGACACATTTCTGGAGCAATAAGGAAATGATTTTTTTCTGCTTCTTCTCTTTGAGCATCACGATCTTTGATTCTTTGGTAAAAGTCACTTAGGTCCTTGTCACTCACTGGCTCCGTTTTTGAACCCACTCTTCGCAAAATCATCTCTTTCTCAAACTCTACTTTGTTTGTTGATTCTTTGAAGTTTGGCAGACGGACTGCATACACTTTGTTCTTGACAACACTTATTAATGGCACAATGTCAACCTCTACCACATATCGCTTTTCTGTACTTTGTCGATCCATAACCTCAATGAACCTTGGCGGTCGCACACACTGGCGTATGTGCTCTTTGTCAGAGGAGAAACTCCTTTCAATGTAGTCCAAAGCATCGACATAAATATCCTTGTCTGTTACAGGGATACCAATTATCTCACCATGCACATATCCTCCATCCTCCTTGCTGTCCATCACACCAAAGTGTATTGTGCCATTTGATCTGATATTCATACAACCAGCTGCAAATTTAAGAACCTCTTTGGCAAACTTAGCTTGGAGTCTTGTGCGATCCAATGTAGCAGCTACAGCAAAAGACTTGAATTCGTGGCATGGCGATATCAGATTAAAAGCACCTGATTCAGGCTGCAGGATTCTGTGTTTCACATATAAAAAATCAATCCCTTCTTGATCAAATGGCCGTGGTTTACAGTCTTCCTTTGAGATTAACACACATTGTTCCTGAGAAGCGTGGTTCTCCTCAAAGACATCTTGTTCTGTCTCTGTAGTTTGTGCTGGAGGACCATCACTTACTGTTGAAAGAGACTGAACCAATTTCTGACTCCTCTTTTCCTCAAACTCAGTTCTTTTGGAACCAGTAGTTTTTTTCTTTTCTTGACATTTTTGCTGGGAGTTGATAAGCTCATCTCTTTTCTGAATAATCAAATGAGCAGGCCCTGACTTCATGTAGATTTTTGTTTTTAGAAAGTCCTCATTTAGTGCAAGTAGGATTTTTCCATTTACTTCTTCTTCATGGAGCTTTTCTATGTACTGTTCCTTCACTCCAATTGATCTTAGCCAGGTGCTTACTTCAGATTCAGTCCAATTCTTGGGTGACTGCTGAGGTGTGTCAGCTGTGAAAGGACAAAAAAGCAAAACAAAACATGAATTACCCTATGCATAAAAACATCAGTTAAATAAATAATATGTGTGACAATAAGTTTTTTTTTTTATTTATGACAAAAACTGACAATATATTATACTGCTTCTTTATTTAGAAAATCCTTGTATATTAAAACATTTTTTCGCCGTTCCGCCTAATCGCATTATATATGTGGCGAGAGGCAAGCTGCATACATAGAGAGAGCAGACACCAGAGCAGAACTCATATGCTTTTACATACTATGGAGGCATTTTTTAATTTCTCTGCAGCTTCAGACTCAAGATATCAATGATCTATGTTTTATCATCTGAGAAGGAGTCCCCTTCACCAAAGAAGCAAAAACATAAAGGAAAGGGAATGTCATCTGGATAAAATGTCGCCTCAAGCCTCATATCCTGAGCTTAAATCTGGGCTCTAACGCATGGAAATGCTTGATGACATCCGCAACCCCTTTTCTCTAAAAAACAAGTGAGATATCTCACTGTGGGAAGTGCTCTCTGGCGTGACCAATCATGGAAGCTCTACTACCACAATGTCTCTCGAAGACGAACCAACAATTTCGAGGACACAGGGTCCACAGACATCTTTTTATAATAGCCCCTGTGCCATAGATGTGACATAGGCTTCATTCTATGAGAGGTAGCCCAGGACACAAAGAATTGGTGGCTTTTCCTAAACCCCTGAGTCCTGTTTAGCTAAATGCATAATGCGCAGACAGGACAAAGTGAATTAAGCCGCCTCTGGCTCTCATCAGCAAATGGCCGGTGGATGAAAAGCTGATAGCTTCAATGGTAGACTCCCTAACCTTAGACACAAAGGTAGGCTTAGGGCACAGAGCCACCTTTCTATAATTTGGGAAAAACTGCAGACAGGAACTGTGCATAGAGGTTTGCCTGGCCAAACCTCTATGCACAGCTGGTGCACTATTTCTGTATTGAGTGTCCATTCTCCATAAAGAAGATCTGGAGAGCAGATCTGCAGCAGTTTTCAGTGCCTACCAGCCCAGTTAAATACAAGCTCTTAATGAGACCAGCTTTCTGTTGCGAAACAGAGCAACCATTTGACCTGCTTCAACACACCTGGTGAAAACCCTTGGGGCAAGGGCCGATCCCAAAGGGAGGGTTTGATATTTGTAGGCTATGCCCTGGAAGACAAACCTTAGGAATTTCCTGTGTGCTGGACTAAAGCTTATGTGGAAATAATCATTCTGTAGATGTGAACCAGTCACTCCATCAAATAGATCAAAACAGCACATTTTGTGTTAACATTTTGAATTTGTAGTTTCTGAGATGAGAATTGAGGGAGCGTAAATCCAGAATGGGACAGAATGAGGAAATATCTGGAATAAAAGTCTAGATTAATTTCCTCTTATTGCCCCTCGGCTAAAGAGAGAGGAGATTTTGCTCTCTAAAGCCTTTGTGGCTTCCCCTGTAGCAACTGAACCCACGCCACTGAAAGTGGGTAGTTTTGTTGCAAACTGTAGTCTGTAATCCCTGGCAACAGTTGTTAACACTCATGGATTGACTGCACATGCATCTCTGGCAGCTAATGGACCTGGGGGATGTCTCAGGTGACAGACTGACCTCCACTTTCAGATTTTTTTTGTAAACACCCTTGACTCTATGCCTGGATGTGGCTGTGGTAGTGGCGTTTTTATTTATTTATTTTATCGCCCATAGAGGTCCAGAGAATAAGATCAGTGACGATACATATCTCCACCCAAACTGTAGGAGTACCTTTATCCAGCAGGTGGCCCAAGTCCTGAAACAGCTCAGCCTGGTAGGCTGAGAGCAGGGGGAAGCAGTTTGAAGATGACTTTGAAGATGATGGAGAGGGGACAGCAGCACTAATACAGCACTGTCAGATTAGGAATGTCTGAATTTAGCAGATTTAATGAGCTCTTTTGCCAACACTATATCTTCATTTTGCATTCATATTCTGCTTGTAAATAATGATATCTAACTATGTCACACATGGCTCAAGCCTTTTTAGATTTTTTTTTGTTACTAATATTTGAATACACTTTGTGGGAAAAAAAGATGTAAGCCTGTGATTCTGAGCTTACAAACAACTGATCTTTTTTTCTCACAAGACAGCCACTGCAAATATATGCTTTACAGAAGATTATGCTGTACCTTAAAGAGGATATAAGTAAATAGTATAAGTATATAAAATTAGCTCAGTCTTAAAAATATGCAGCAATGATATTAATCAATTTAACACTGATGGGGAACATTTTTCTACAGATTTATTATTTTTACTTTTGAAACTTTATGTACAATTTTCTAATAATACCTTTATGTGTATTGAGTTGTTTTCATAGTATTTTATTGTTTCTTTTCCTAAAATAATGGTTTGAAAATTCCCCCACAACTTGTCATTTTCAGCTAATAATAAATCCTACTATATTAGCAATACTTTATTAATAATAATAATAATAATAATAATAATGAATACCTACTATATTTTTGGTAATATAGTAGGTATTTATTCAACTAAAGAAGCTGTAACATTTAAAAGTTCTTAAGCCAGGAAGAAGGACAATATGGTGAAGATGTCCATGTAAAGTGCATACATCTAAATATGTTTTAATCTGACACAATTTTGTCATGTTAAGTTGGTGTAGTAGAGCAGTGGTACCGGTCGTTTGGTACCGGGCCCCGAGAGTTGAGGCTCAGGTGTGAAATTTACGGTTTTCAGGGTTTTTCAGAGTTTTTATTGTTAACTTGGTTTCCCTGGGTCTTTTCCCATGTTGTAGTGGTGTGTCTTATTTTGAAAGAAATGTTTATGCGTTACCATAGCAACCAGAGAGCATGTTGTATTTATTCGCGACACCTTAAAGGCCGGTCAGTGAAAATATTGTCTGACATTAAACCGGTCCATGGCGCAAAAAGGATTGGGGACCGCTGTAGTAGAGGATGAAGTTTGTACTAAAGCAGTTACCATAGCTCAGATTTAGCAAATAGTTAGTCATTTTCAGCTGTCTGGTTATTACATACTGATGATAAAGCCAGTTAAACATGGAATGTTTAAAACAACAAAATACAATTAGTCTACAGAAACCTAAAAGTATCATGTATGTAAAAAAAAAAAAAAAAAAGAAGAAAAAAAAAAGGGATCTCATAAAAACAAACTTCACTCACCCATGATTTCCTTTCTTGTTTTGTCACACATCAGTATTGGTTTTTACTTATCATCACATTCCATCTGTCAAAAAGAAAAATCATCACATTAAGTCCTGTATTATTTTTGCTGGGTCATTTATGTTGTCAAGTTTTATCATTAACTTTTGAAACTGGAACTGACAATAAATTTAGTAAATTTTATCTTTCCTGATAGAGTTATTGTACCAAATATCTCCTGAATCCAATGCAAAATACTGTCAGATTTTACATTAGAATTTACACATAAAAATATTCAAGAATAGAGCTTACTGATATAGGATCTTTAAGGCAGAATACTAGAGAAAAAAAACTCACGCAGTGTTGTGTAATTTATTATTAGACACTAATGTATAGTATAAGGTGCATGTTAACCTTCATCTGATGAACATATTTTGCATTCATGGACTACCAAAGGTAATTAATGTTGTCTAGGAAAACATAGATTATTATTATTTTTGCTACTTTTTGTTTCTTTACATATTTTGTCAACCAAAAATCTGTACTAGTTTTCAGGAGTTTACATTTGCATTTTAATGATGAACTAATCTGGGTCATTTAGACTCCAATATAAAATAACTGAAATAAAAACACAACCAGGCAGCCCAGAGTCAAAATCTATCCACTGTCCTGGGTCTACCCTGAGGCCTTCTCACAGTGGAACATTCCTGACAGACAATCTGATCGGACGTCCGAACCCCTTCAACTGGCTCTTTCCAATAAAGAGGAGCAGCAGCTATACTCTGAGCCTTTCCCGAATGACCAAGCTCCTCGTCCTATCTCTAAGCTAACTGCTGTCGCTTTTGTCTGCAGTCTCATTCTTTCAATCACTATCCACAACTCATGATCATTGGTAAGGGTAGGAATGTAGATGGACCTGTAAATTGACTGTTTCCCGCTCGCACTTCACCACCGCAAACCAGTACAGTGTTGCTACTGATGCTGCACTAGTCTGTCTGCCAGTTACCCAGCTCTCCCGTTAGCCTCCCCTCACTGGTAAACAAGACCTTAAGAAACTCCGCTTGGGGCAGCAACTCATTCACAACGCACACTTCGCCCTTTTCCCAACTAAGAGCAATGGCTGCAGATTTGGGGCTGTCGATTCTGTTCACAAACACTTCACACTCAGGTGACACTGTGACCACTAATCTCTCCAACCTCTACTTCCTGTCTGCGCCTAGAAATTTTCAGTTCATTTTAATTCTATTCTATTGAAATAGCACCAAAAGCACACCAACAATGGTTAACTAAGAGGCACAGAGAGTGGAGTGTTGAAGGTAAATTGCTACGCACCATCTGATATCCTCTGATATCCTCGTGTCAGTGTTGTTCCCACATCATCATAATAAATGTTGTGTCAAGTTTCAACATTGCAAGTGACCAATCACATTGTTGTGACGTCATACTTTTGCGACTTTGGAAAAAAACGCCTTTAAATAAAATAATCTACTTAACGTGCGTAGTGATGGGATTTCCAGCTCTTTTTAGAGAACCAGCTCTACTCTGAGCCCCTCCTGGATGGCCGAACTTCTCACCCTATCTCTAAGGGAGAGGCCAGCCACCCTTCGGAGGAAGCTCATTTCTGCCGCTTGTATCCGCGATCTTGTTCTTTCGGTCACTACCCACAGCTCGTGGCCATAGGTGAGGGTAGGGACGTAGATCAACCGGTAAATTGAGAGCTTCACTTTTACACTCAGCTCCCTCTTCACCACGACGGACCAGTCCAGTGTCCGCATTACTGCAGCTGCAGCCCCAATCCGTCTGTCGATCTCCGGCTCCCTTCTCCCATCACTCGCAAACAAGACCCCGAGATACTTGAACTCCTCCACTTGGGGCAGGAACTCATCCCCGACCCGGAGTGGGCACTCCACCCTTTTCCGGCTGAGAACCATGGCCTCAGATTTGGAGGTGCTGATCCTCATTCCCGCTGCTTCACACTCGGCTGCGAACCGTTCCAGTGCAAGCTGGAGGCCCCCACCCGATGAAGCCAACAGAACCACATCATCCGCAAAAAGCTGAGATGAGATTCTGAGGCCACCAAAGTGAAAGCCCTCCGCCACTTGGCTGCGCCTAGAAATCCTGTCCATAAAAATTATGAACAGAACCTGTGACAAAGGGCAGCCCTGGCGGAGCCCATCACCCACCGGGAACGAGTCCGACTTATTGCCGGCAATGCGAACCAAGCTCTTGCAACGGTTGCATAGGGATGAAATGGCCCGTAGCAATGGGCCAGACACCCCATACTCCCGCAACACCTCCCACAGGACACCCCGAGGGACACGGTTGAATGCCTTCTCCAAGTCCACAAAACACATGTAGACTGGTTGGGAAAACTCCCATGCACCCTCAAGTATCCTTGAGAGGATAAAGAGCTGGTCCAGTGTTCCGCGACCAGGACGAAAACCGCATTGTTCCTCCTGTATCCGAGGTTCGACTAGCGGACGAACTCTCCTTTCCAGCACCCTGGCATAGACTTTCCCAGGGAGGCTGAGAAGTGTGATCCCCCTGTAGTTGGAACACACCCTCCGGTCTCCCTTCTTAAAGATGGGGACCACCACACCGGTCTGACAGTCCAGGGGTAGTGCCCCTGAACTCCACGCAACATTGTAGAGGCGTGTCAACCAGGACAGCCCTACAACGTCCAGAGCCTTCAGGAACTCGGGGCAGACCTCATCAACACCAGGGGCTCTGCCACCAAGGAGTTGTTTAACTGCCTCAGTGACCTCGCCCCCGGAAATTGGCAGGTCATTCCCCTCATCCCCAGACTCTGCTTCCTCCTCGGAAGACGTGTCAGTGGGATTAAGGAGGTCCTTGAAGTATTCCTTCCACCGCCTGACAATTTTCTCAGTCGACGTCAGCAGCGCTCCGCCAGCACTATACACAGCGCAGGTAGAGCACCGCTTTCCCCTCCTGAGACGCCTGACGGTTTGCCAGAATCTCTTCGAGGCAGTCTGAAAGTCTTTTTCCATGGCCTTTCTGAACTCCTCCCACACCCGAGTTTTTGCTTCAGCCACTGCCCGAGCCGCATTCCGTTTGGCCTGTCGATACCTGTCGGCTGCCTCCGGAGTCCCACAGGCTAACCAAGCCCAATAGGACTCCTTCAGCCTGGTGGCTCCCTTCACCTCTGGTGTCCACCATTTGGTTCGGGGATTACCACCATGGCAGGCACCAACCACCTTGCGGCCGCAGCTCAATGCAGCAGCTTCGGCAATGGAGACGCTGAACATGGTCCAATTCGGACTCAATGTCCCCAGTCTCCCTCGGAATGCTGTTGAAGCGCTAGGTGCGCCAGGTCTGTCCAGCGTCCTCCCCCGCCACCTGATCCAACTCACCGCCAGGTGGTGATCAGTTGACAGCTCAGCCCCTCTCTTTACTCGAGTGTCCAGAACATATGGTCGCAGGTCTGGTGATACAATTACAAAATCGATCATCGACCTACGGCCTAGAGCATCCTAGTGCCACGTGCACTTATGGACACTCTTATGTTCGAACAAGGTGTTCGTTATGGCCAAACTGTGATTTGCACAGAAGTCCAATAACAAAACACCGCTCGGGTTCAGATCAGGGAGGCGTTCCTCCCAATCACGCCCCTCCAGGTCTCGCTGTCGTTACCCACGTGAGTATTGAAGTCTCCCAGCAGGACAACAGAGTCTCCAGGTGGAGCACCTTCCAGCACCCCAGGCTGAGTACTCTGAACTGCCACTCGGCGCATAAGCGCAGATGACAGTCAGGACCCGTTCCCCGACCCTAAGGCGCAGGGAACAAACCCTCTCATCCACCGGGAAAAACCCCAACATACCGGCAGCAAGCCGAGGGGATATTAGAATACCCACCCCAGCCCACCGCCTCTCACCAGGGGCAACTCCAGACTGAGACAGAGTCCAGCCCCTCTCCAGGAGACTGGTTCCAGAGCCCAAGCCATGCGTAGAGGTGAGCCCTACTATATCTAGCCGGTACCTCTCAACCTCACGCACTAACTCAGGCTCCTTCCCCACCAGAGAGGTGATATTCCATGTCCCTATTGCCAGTCTTGGCACCCGGGGATCAATCCGCCAGGGCCTCCGCTCCTGGCCGCCACCCGGCACACAATGCACCCGACCCCTATGACGCCTCCTGCGGGTGGTAGGCCTGCGGGAGGATGGGCCCATGTCTCCTCTTCGGGCTGTGCCCGGCCGGGCCCCATGGACTAAGGCCCGGCCACCAGACGCTCGCCCTCGGGCACCCTCCCCGGGCCTGACTCCAGGGCGGGGCCCCGGTAACCCTATCCCGGGCAGGGTAAACTGTTCCCTCGATGTTCTCTTCATAAGGGTCTTCTGAATCGCTCTTTGTCTGGTCCCTCACCCAGGACCAATTTGCCATGGGAGACCCTACCAGGGGGCAAAAGCCCCCAGACAACATAGCCCCTGGGATCCCTGGGACACACAAACCCCTCCACCACGATAAGGTAGCGATTCACGGATTATTAACAACAATATAAAATTGTGCACAAAATGAATTCCTAATGTAAAAAAAAAAAAACCCTGTGGTTTTATTTATATGTGTTTATATATAAATATATATTGGAGTTTGTACGTGTTTTGTCTCTAGGGGCCACCGTAAATATACTTTTATTTATTCACTCCACATAAAATGTAATAAATAAATCATATAATACAAAACCCAACTATTTACATTTTAAACTTAACTATTTAAATTTTCAGCTTTTTCCTTTTAAACAAATTTAAAGTGAAACAACACAAAACACTGCAAACAACACAATTAAATATAAATTAAAATATGAAAACAAAAAGAAGATGCACATTCTCTGTCATAGGGCCTGCATGAATAAACTTTCTGAATCCTTTATCATCTGCAACTGAAAATAGTTGTGGGTGATTACTATACCTTTCTAATGTGACGTTGTTGTCCCTGGCTCTCTTTCTCTCTCTTTTCCTCCTGCTCTGTTCCTGTGCTACTGCAAGTGCAACTACCGCCCCTCCCCCCTCTTCCCAGCGCAAAGCACAAGGCTCGTGTGTGGAGTGAAGCGGAAAAAAGGGCGAGAGAGAGAGAGGGTGAGAGAAAGAAAAAAAAACAAAAAACAAAACCAAGGCTCCCAATAAGGAGCCGGCTCTTGTCGTTCACTTCAAAGAGGTTGGCTCTAAGAGCCGTTTCGTTTGCGACCGACACATCAATAAACGTGCGAGAAACCGCCTCTGTCCGCCAATCCAGCAATTCGTTGCATTTCCGGATACTGTTCTTTAATAAACGGTAAGCACTATACATAATGTCCTTGCAACATTGGAATTTCATAAATGAATGAATCACTTGGCTTGCAAAAGTATGATGTCACAACAATGTGATTGGTCACTTGCAATGTTAAACTTGGAACAACATTTATTATGATGATGTGGGAACAACACCAACACGAGGATATCAGATCATCCATCAAATTGCTACAGGCTTACACACCAGTTTCAGATAGGAGAGACTGCCTTGGCCTTGTGTGTGGGGGGATATAACCGGGTGTTCTAGTCAACAAGAAATGGAGACTTTATTGTGTGGGTTAAAGCTGACATTGGCATGGAAATAAAACATCCCTGGTAACAACTGTAAAGTAGGGAGGAGTGTTCTCACGCAGGACAAGATCCCTGACTGGAGGTCAAAGACCGTTGCCATGTGGAAGGACCATGAGAGGAACAAATCAGGGAGCACTGAATCTGAACCATGGCATTTCCCCATCAGTAGCCAATCACAAATATTTCCTGTTTTCATATGTCTAATATATGCTTTGAATTGTGAATTGTACTTCACTTCTCCGTGTGCAGACTGCCTGACATAGAAAAGTCCACAGCTGTGCAGCCTGAATCTTTAACTGCCCAGTAATAAATGATAATGCAATTTCATGAATACAATATTTCATATCATTTCACTTTTTATCTGAAAAATGTTACAGCCTTTGAAATTAACATGTTCTAGTACCCCTCACACTCCCCTTTCGACTTACCATCGTTTGCTGCAGGTATCGCTTCCATGTTAAATAGGATGGCCGCTGTCAGCCTTCAGCAATCTGTATAATTAAACCAGTCAGGTGTTAGACTAAGTAAACAGTTAATCTGCAGATTTTAATACAGTTTAGTGCAGGGGAATAGTGCAGTTTGTTTTTGCTGTGTAAAACAAACGGCGGTCGATGGAGCAGTTAAAAAGTTCTCTTTTCTTCATTATGGAGTTTGTTGATCAGGTGCTTTGATGAAGGATATCCTCAGAGTAAATTCCTGCTACCTTTTCCCCAGTAAAGGTGTTAACGGTGATTACAGGAACAGCGCTGCTGTTTTGGACGCTAGAAGCACATTTTCTTTCACTCTGAGCTCACTGTTTCGGTAACGGCTCCGTCTCTTTGCTCCTTGTGTTGTGTAAATAGACTCTGCCTCCACGTTAGTGTGCTAGCGTCATCATCACTGCTGCTGTTGTGGCATCTTTTTTTTCTGTTTAAAAACTGGGGCTGTGTGGGCTTAACGTGATCACACGTTTTTATTCATAACCTGCTCCCAAATAATGCATTTGTATTGCAGGTCTGTTTTTAGTCGTAATGTGTGAAATGCTGGCGTTTACATTGGCGAAAATGACTCTAAGGGCCAATGTGTTAAACGAAGCATCGAAACAAAAAAAAAGTTGTGCCGAGAATGTTTTATAATCGAATTACTCGAGATGAATCGTTGCAGCCCTACATCTGATTACTAAACTCTGACTCACTAAACACCATGCGCCCACAAGCCATTTCAATATTCCACATTTCCATGCCCATTGCATCTCTGCACAATACCATGTTACACCAGGCAAGTTCAATATATTAGAATCATATTGTAGTGCATTAACCGGGTCACTTAAAACTACGCATGGAGATTGTAATATGGAACAAGACGTGGTTTCATACTACATACACAAACACACAAAACATGGCAAGGCAATTATCTTACCTTGGCGAAGTACTGACAGTCTTTTCTCTGCTCCAGAATACAGGCTTATAGAAGAACAAAGAAAGCAGTGCCGCCTCTGTGCGATATGTTGTTCGCACGGTGTGCTGCAAACAGTGTATGCTCAGTAGTGATGTGCGGATCGATCCTGAAATATCGATTCCTCTGATACCAATCATTTATGTTCTAGAATCGATTCTCACATTAAAATATCGATATTTTAGAAAATTAGGGTAAATTTGTAGTTTATCATTAACAGGAACACAGTGGAAAGAAACTATAACATTCGGATTGTCTACATTCAAAGGAACTATTTCCTCTTCCGCCTTTCATAGTCATTTGCGAAAAAGGCTGTCTTGCAGCCCCTTGGCGTGCACACTCACAACAATGGCTGAGCGTAATTGGAGTCATGTGCGAACCTATTTTACCTCCACAAAAACTGAGATGTGGTTTGCGATACATGTGGCAAAAACGTGAGGTGTTGTGGCCACACTAGGGAGACATTCAAAAAGGCTGTTGGGGGGATAAATACATTTTATAGTGTTTATTTATCGGATGAAATACGTTAAATGTCCGGAAACAGCGGGGGTGTCCAAATTCAGAGGCTGCTTCCACCTGAGGACCCAGCCTTCGTGGTCGAGAAAGCCGGGTATACGTCACGAGCTCCCTCGGTGGAGTGAAACTCTGCCGTCTGCTCCTTGCTATCTAAAATATAACCGGGCGCTGGCGTAAACTCTCGACCGTCTCACACTTCTGTTTAATCAGTTTTCTGTTTGACGTTTATTCAGCTGTGTGAAAACCCCGGAGGAACCCTCCCGAGGGATTAATAAAGTTAAATTTAATTTAATCTAATCTAATAACTTTAATCTCAGCCAAACTGATTTACTCACGAACAAATAAAACACTGAAAAAGCCAAACAATAACATTTTTAAGTTATCTAAGTGACTTATATATCATGTTTAACCCGAGTAGCGAAAGACCTCGGGGATTTGAAGACGATGTGTCGGTCGGCTCAGATATTTGAAGTTTACACAGCTACATTCTCACCTGAAAATATGTTAAAAGTTTTTTTGCGACCCAGAAAGAGAAATAAGAGTAATATTAAAACTAAGCAGCTGCCGTCATTGTTGGAAACAAGTACTCTGATGTCCTGTAATCATTATGATGCTATAATGTGAGATAAAATAAATAAAATAAGTTTTTGTACAAAGTATCGGTATCGGATCAGTATCGTCGATACCACCCTGAATATTACTTGGTATTGGATCGGAAAGGAAATCAGTGGTATCGCACATCACTAATGCTCAGAGTTTCGTTTTTGGAGAAACCCTGCCAAAAAGGGATTTCCGGTATGTGTTTGAAAAAAAAAAAATGATGGCCGTATTTAAACTGTTATAAATGACATGTTGGTTTATAATCTGTCAAACACATCTGTCATAAATTATATCAAGTCATTTTGAGCCAGAAAGAACATTCCTGTCACAAGGCGATCCCGCAGTCATTTTTTGGCAAAGTCGCTTTTTGTTCATCCGGGTACGTCGGTGTCAGGTCGGTGACATTAAAAATGTGTTTTTCAAAAGCAGCATAAAATGCTACAAATTCAATATCACAGTTCTAAAAAGATATATCAAGTAGCCAAAAAGTAGTGGATTGATTATAATGTAGGTAATGTAGGTATAATAATGCAGACACACAAAAATACTTCCAAAGTCCAGAGAGCATTAACTGAATATTTAGGGGGGGGAATACACAAAATATGAGGGTTCCTGTTCTGTCTAATTGTTAAAAATGCTTGTTAAAAGCTCAGGGATCAAAAGAAACACCAAAATGAATGAACATGTTTTTAATGGAGTAGGCCTAATTTTAGCACAGTACTGAAGTAGTTTACATCTGTGGCCCTTCTGTTGTTGTATGGCTATTATGCTGTAGAAGCCCAGGTGAGTTAGTGAGCATCTGAGCAGATACCAGAAAAAGACAGAAAACACGTTGAGTGTAGTAAATACAGATCACATTAATTATATGTTTATGGATGTGTGACAAGTTCCTTGTTGTGTCAATATGCTTGTAAGTTGTGGCCAAACAACTTGCAACAAAAAAAGTAGAATGAACTCAGTTCCAAAGAAAGCTAGACCAAGTGCCATTGAAATGAGAAAATAAGGTACTGATTGGACTGATTTGACCTGAGCAGTACAAAGTATGCTCACCACATTAAGTAACCTATTTGAACCACACCTTAGTTTCAACCAGGGAATGACTATTTACATAATACAGTGCCACCAGCCTGAAAAGGGTAACCAAAGCACGTCATGTAAGTTAAATATTGAAAACTGCACACTAGCAGACTACTGTAAACACTTTAAAAAGATATTGAACTAAGTAGTTGTATTTTCATATCACATCCTTTATGTTTGTATGATAAATATAAGCGCATTTTATGTTGTGCGTAGAGACCAAGTTGAGTTTCAACAACTAGGGAGGGTAAATGTAAATGTGTATGCGTTAGTCCCCGTAGGGAAATTACTCCTCTGCATTTAACCCATTCACCCAGTGAAGCAGTGGGCAGCCACCAATGCAGCGCCCGGGGAGCAGTGTGTAGGGACGGTACCTTGCTCAGGGGTACCTCAGGGTAGCTGTTCAGTGGAGTCGAACCCCCGACCTTCCAACCATGGGGCAACCACTCTACCTACTGAGCTATCCCTGCCCGGGTGAATATCCCTTCATATGTGGAAGAGTGCGTTTACAAGGTAGTTCCTATAAATAATAAAAGCAACTGACTACTCACTGAGTAACTTCTCTGTCTCTGTTGTCAGCAGTGCCCTAAAGGATAATAAAAAGTAGCACAGGTCGCACATACCTGCAGGTTTCCAATGATACTGCTGATGGTCAGTTAGGTATTAGGCAAAAAATTAGGTGGATTTCATGTAATCAACTAATCTAAATTACAGTAAACCTAATAATCCTTTCCTCTTATGTGCTTTAAAGGCAGGAGGGATGTATAAACCCCTCATACCTCAAACACCACATGAAGCAGCTTACAAGGTAGCACCCAGTACTTGAACAATTTCTTTTGGGTCCTCTTTATAGTCTTTGAGATACACTACATGGACAAAAGTACTGGGCCACCTATAGGAGCTGCTTAGCTAAGAATATCTTGAGCTTCGTGGTATAGGTTAATAGTTTTTGTACTGATGTTAATGCCAGAGGACATTTGGAGCTCTGCAATTAAGGAGTCAGCAAAGCAGTGGAAAGATTTATGCAGTGGTCTGCCACTTTGCAATAAGACGTATAGCGGACTGAACTTTCTTCCTTACTAGATATCCCACTTGTTGTTGGATATCTTGTTGTTACTTGTTGAAAGAGTGGCATCCTATTACAGCCCCACACTGAATCCAGAGAGCTCTTTAGAATAACTCAGTCTTTCAGTAATATTTGAAAGGTAGACTGTATGGCTAAGTTCTTGTTTTTATACATCTATATTAAAAGATTAATAGGTGTGACTCAAAATGTTTCTATGTATGTAGTTAACATCTCAAAGTATAAAATGTGCACAAAATCGGACACTGATGTTCTCATCTAAGAGTAAACAGGCATCATTTCCATGAAGTGTTCTGTCTGCAATTCTTCTGGGATAAACTATATTTGAATTTTATTTACCGACTTTATTTCCTAATATGTAAAGTCCGGCTTTAAATATAGGAACATCATCTGACACACAATAGCTCTGTGCAGCTTTGTTACTGTATTATTTATTCCTGTTATGCCTCCTCGAGAGCAGGAGGGGGTACCTCAACAACTCGGTACAAGTGTAATAAAGAAAAAAAAGTTTAATGGCAATTTTCTCACAAGAACAATAACCCAAATTCATACAGTTTGGTTGTGCCAAATAAAACCCAAGAAAAAGACAAAACCAAAACTTAGCTGAGCTCTTACACTAGAAAAACAAAAACAGGGGGAAAAGACCCTAATCCTCAACTCAAAACAAGCTCAAAATTACATGGGTGGCACCAACCTACTTACCTAGTGTTTCTAACAGAAAGCACTCTACGTGAGTAAGTGTGTGGGGTCCCCAGACTTACCTAGTCCTCTTTACTCCCACCACAAACTTCAAACAAAAGAAATACACCAAAGGAGCTTTACACATGTGCCAAACAATTCTAAGCAAGCAAGGAAGAGAGCCACACCCAGCCACAGGTGAGTCTCCTTATCAAGGTGTGCACTCCTGGTTTGTCCAATCAAAGCGTCCTTCCTCCAATTAGCTGGAGATCCCCAAATTGACACCAGCCTGCAGTCTGTATACCTTAGGAAATGGCAAACAAAAGGAGGGATAGAAAACATGCAGACACGTAACAATTCCTTTTGGGGTAAAACAGATTAATTTTTGGCCAAACTGCTACATTGCAATGTTTCGCACCTTTTAATATGAGAAAGGGAGAGGCTGTACTCTAGACTATTTTGATCAGTATTTATTGTATCTGTGGCTAACCCAGACAAGACCAGCTGCTTCAAGCGCTTGCAGGTAAAGTATCTGACTTTCCCAATGCCTGCCGTGACATGCAGCACGCTCCAAACACACAAAATATATCAGTATAAAAACAATAGAATTATTTCAATAAATTTATGTTTAAAAGACAGTTTTAGTTTTGATTCTCTTAACTACAGACTCAGTGGTGTTCTATAGTCTGAGACTAAAGATTAATTATAAAAAGAATATAAACATAGGCTCAGTTTATTCTTAGGCTTAATCTCACACACACACGGTATGCAGTGCCTTTTTCGCCAAACCTGCCCAGTGGTGGTTTACATAGACTACCCTTTTCAGAGGTCCTAGAGCCCTGGGAGAACGACTATGCTGTTCTAAAACAAATCTGAAGAAAAAATTAAATAAATTGGCTCTCTTTAAACCTCATACATATCAACCTGACTCCAATATGGTCAATGGATACATTGACAATTTTGACAAATGTGTGGTTTATAAGGTCAAAATAAACAGTTGCTCTATCACAGAAAATCTCAGCAAAACACATTTAAGTTTGTGGTTTTAAGGTGACAAAATGTGTAAAGATATATATAGATTTATGCACTAGTGTGCATAAATCTTGAGCCACCCTTCTATTCTTTTGGCTTCCAAGGAGTATTATTTTTAAAAAGTTAAAAGAAAATAATAAATTTTTAAAAAAGTGGTTTTGAGCAATAGTTTCTTGGGAATTCTGAATATCTTTCAGAGATTGTCTTTAAATATTGACTGCTTTTTCAGTCATTTTGTCAAGTATTTTTTTTTATATTTGTTTAAGCTACTTGACACTGACCCATTAATCATTCAAAAACAATACCCTACCCAACTTAAAAGATTAAACCTGTATTGTCTCTACATTGAAGACAACTTGGCAAAGAAACTATTTTCATTAATACACACTGTTCCTTTTATATGCATTAAAATTCTCTTGAGCTACTCCATAGAGTATGTATGGTAGATCAGGTGAGAGGTACAACAATGAGTGTCTACAACCATCAGTAACACACTCGTGGGCTGATGTGCAGGCAGGAGTGGTGGTAAGAAGGACCCAATGTGCAGACTCACGGAGGTGGAAGGTAAACTCAAACTTAGATTCATTGCAAAACACGACGCAAAACTAAACTGAAGGCTCTCCCTCCCATTCTACTTTTAAATACTCTAGGAACAACAAGTAGGCCTGCAGTGTGAGAACGAAGTGCTCTAATAGGGTGATATGGTACTACAAGGTCATTAAGATAAGATGGGGCCTGATTATTTAAAACCTTGTATGTGAGAAGCAGGATTTCAGTTCTGATAATAATTGTATTGTATCTTTATTTATTTCAGACATATACAGAAAAAAAAAACAATATATACACAAGTACACATACTTGCATTTACAAATATGAATAAATATGTAAATACACACACGTATGTGCTCAGATAAAACAAAAAAGAAAATAAATAAAATAAAACAGAGTCTAAATGACATGAAATGACAATTATTAGGTCTGAAATGGAGTAGGAAGAAGTATAACATACT
Source organism: Neolamprologus brichardi (assembly GCF_056152115.1). NCBI lineage: Eukaryota > Metazoa > Chordata > Actinopteri > Cichliformes > Cichlidae > Neolamprologus > Neolamprologus brichardi. Next base: position 10,478,512 of record NC_142107.1, read on the forward strand.
TATTAATCCCTACCCCATGCTCAACATAATGAATTACAGTAGCGCAGCCTAGAAGTAATAAATGCATGAACTAGTTTTTCAGCGTCACTCTGAGACAGGATATTTCTCATTTTAGAGATATTGCGCAAATGGAAGAAAGCAGTCCTATATATTTGTTTAATATGTGCATTGCATGACATACTCTGGTCAAAAATGACTCCAAGGTTCCTCACAGTGTTAGTGGTGCCAAGGTAATGCCATCCAGAGTAAGAATCTGGTTAGATACCATATTTCTAAGACTTTCAGGACCGAGTACCATAACCTCAGTTTTTATGGTAAATGGCCTGTATTTGTACTTAGTCACTAAGGACCCCAAAGCGCTTTACACTACATTCAGTCATTCACCCATTCGCACACTGGTGATGGCAAGCTATATTGTAGTCAGAGGCAAAGCTGCCGGACACTGGTGCCATCGGGCCCCCTGACCACCACCAGTAGGCAACGGGTGAATTGTCTTGCCCAAGGACACAACGACCGAGACTGTCCAAGCCGGGGTTTGAACTGGCAACCTTCTGATTACAAGACAAACTGCCAACTATTGAGCCACGATTGCCCCATCTGAATTAAGGAGCAGAAAGTTACCGGCCATCCAGGTCTTTATGTCTTTAAGACATTCCTGCAGTTTAACTAATTGGTCTTTATCTGGCTTCATGGACAGAGAGTTGGTGTCATCTGCATAGCAGTGAAAATGTATGCTATTCCTTCTGATGATACTGCCTAAGGGAAGCATGTATACTGTAAACAGAATTGGTCCTAGCAATGAACCCTGTGGAACACCATAGTTGACCTTAGTGTGAAGAGGACTCTCCATTTACATGGACAAATTGGAGTCTATTAGATAGATATGATACAAACCATTGCAGCGCAGTACCAGTAACACCCACAGCATGCTCTAATCGCTCTAATAGAATATTATGGTCAACAGTACCGAACGCTGCACTGAGGTCTAGCAGGACAAGCACAGAGATGAGTCCACTGTCAGAGGCCATAAGAAGATCATTTGTAACCTTCACTAAAGCTGTTTCTGTGCTGTGATGAGCTCTGAAACCTGACTGAAACTCTTCAAATAAGCCATTCCTCTGCAGATGATCTGTTAGCTGTTTGACAACTACTCTTTCAAGGATTTTTGATATGAAAGGAAGGTTGGAGATTGGCCTATAATTAGCTAAGACAGCTGGGTCTAGAGATGGCTTTTTAAGTAAAGGTTTAACTACAGCCAGCTTGAAGGCCTGTGGTATATAGCCGATTATTAGAGATAGGTTAATCATATTTAAGATCGAAGAATTAATTAATGGCAGGACTTCTTTGAGCAGTTTTGTAGGATTGGGTTCTAAAAAACATGTTGATGGTTTGGAGGAAGTAATTATTGAAGTTAACTCAGAAAGATCAATTGGAGAAAAAGAGTCTAAATGAATGTCAATGCTACTAAAAGTAGCTGTACATAATATTACATCTGTGAGATGATTATGGGTAAATTCTTCTCAGAGGGCTTTCTTATAAAGCAACAAACTATTTCTCCAGGCTAAATGATGATCTTCTAAATTTGTGACACTCCATTTCCTCTCCAGCTTACGAGTTATCTGCTTTAGGCTACATGTTTGAGAATTATACCACAGAGTCAGGTACTTCTGATTTGAGGCCTTAGTTTTCACCAGAGCTACAGTATCCAGAGTGGTACGTAGTGAAGCGGTAAAATTATTAAGAAGATAATCGACCTCTGTTGGAGTAGCGTTCAGGTAGCTGCTCTGCTCTGTTGGTACAGGGCATTGAAGATTATAACAGTGGGTGGATTATATTCTTAAACTTAGTTACAGCGCTTTCAGAAAGACATCTACTGTGATGAAGTCTACTCCCCACTGCTGTGTAATTCATTATTGTAAATGTAAATGTTATCAGGAAATGATCAGACAGGAGAGGGTTTTCAGGAAATACTGTTAAATGTTCAGTTTCTATGCCATATGTTAAAACAAGATCTACAGGGTGGGCCATTTATATGGATACACCGTAATAAAATGGGAATGGTTGGTGATATTAAAGTCCTGTTTGTGGCACATTAGTATATGTGAGGGGGCAAACTCCTCAAGATGGGTGGTGACCATGGTGGCCATTTAGAAGTCGGCCATCTTGGATACAACTTTTGTTTTTTTCAATAGGAAGAGGGCCATGTCACACATCAAACTTATTGGTAATGTCACAAGAAAAACAATGGTGTGCTTGGTTTCAACGTAACTTTATTCTTTCATGAGTTATTTACAAGTTTCTGACCACTTATAAAATGTGTTCAATGTGCTGCCCATTGTGTTGGATTGTCAATGCAACCCTGTTCTCCCACTCTTCACACACTGATAGCAACACCGCAGGAGAAATGCCAGCACAGGCTCCAGTATCCGTAGTCTGATTTTTATGTTTAAGCTTTCTTTTAGTTTGTTTTTTGTCTATTTGAGATTTGTCCATATTTCTAGAAATGAAATGAAACCATTGCCCTGACTGACCAGGAGGTGGGGGGCTAGGTGGTGGAATGTATTTTGTTAGCTGGCTGCAGGGGAGGGGTGGAGCAGTGGGTTCAGGGTGTGGTGTCAGGGAAGACTGACCACCCCAGGCGATGTTGATCATCTAATCATGCCTCTCCTGAATGTGCGCTGATCAGGAGAATGCAGTAGGAAAGCTGCGCAAACAAAAAGCTACAAGAAAACGCTTAAACATTCACCAGCTTGCAATGATATGTGTCGGGTCCTTTTGTGTAACGCATATCATAACTAGACGTGACAGCAGACTTATTCTCTGAAACTCATGAGAATGACCAGATATATACCATTGTGCCCGTAAACCATACTTACGTTACTGCACACACAAATTCAGCTGTTAACCCAGTGGTTCTCATTCCCCACATAGCAGGAAGAAATATTTTCACTTCCCATCTAAACAAAACAATGACAGAAATGCCTAGCTGCAACTTTATTTAGATAAACTCATTCACAATAAATCCTTCAGTAATTTGTTTTAAAAACAAACAACTCTCATGCCAAACAACTATTTGTAACCTTTGTCACTAGGCTGCTTCATTAGTCTTCACCACCTTTTCAAAAAAGCAACAACTTAAACAGAATGTGAACATTGAACTTTATTTTTCCCATGTTTGGCAGTCTTAGTCTTAAAAAGAAAGGAAAAAGAAAAGAAAATCCAGAAACTTGTGAACAGAGATGAAAAATATACAATTTAGTGAGAGTTTAATACTATTACTCTTAGTGGCTGCAGTGAGCCTGTTTTTGACTGCAGAGCTAGCTTAAAACAGAATGAACTAGATCCTGTCGTTGATGTGTGAAGGCTGTAGCCGAAAAGCTGCAGCCATGTATGCAAGTCAACAGCTGCAGTAAAGAAGTGTACTGAAAAGTGCAAACATGTGGTCGGGTCTCTCATGCCCCAATCCTGGGTTTTGGAACCACTAAACAATGCACGACAGACCCGACCACATGTTCGCACTTTTCAGTACACTTCTTTATTGCGGCTGCAGCTTTTCAGTGGCTGCAGTCAAGTGCTCTTGTGCTCTTGGCTGCAGACCCTTCTCGATGCAGCGGATGCGTATATTATTAACATAACTGCTAATTTCTTTGTTCTGCCGTAAAAGTGATTCGGATGTTGAACAATAGTCTCGGAAGACTTTTTTTGCCAGGTAACTTACGCAGAACTTGTCAGAACTCTCACACACTTTGAAAACCACTGTGTTAAATTGACTTGTATTTTGAAGCTCATTATAACAATGTCCCGATGTATACAATTGTCCTGGTAAACCATATACCTAGGTGATTGCACACATACAGTGGAGCAAAAAAGTATTTAGTCAGCCACCAATTGTGCAAGTTTTCCCACTTAAAAAGATGAGAGGCCTGTAATTTTCATCATAGGTATACCTTAGCTATGAGAGACAATATGAGATGGAAAAAAAATCCAGAAAAAATATTATTTTTAAAGAATCAATTTGCAAATTATGATTGAAAATAGTATTTGGCCAATAACAAAAGTTCATCTCAGTACTTTGTTATATACCCTTTGTTGGCAATGACAGAGGTCAAACATTTTCTGTAAGTCTTCACAAGGTTTTCACACACCGTTTCTGATATTTTGGCCCATTCCTCCATGCAGGTCTCCTCTAGAGCAGTGATGTTTAGTGGCTGTTGCTGGGCAACACAGACTTTCAGCTCCCTCCAAAGATTTTCTATGGGGTTGAGATCTGGAGACTGGCTAGGCCACTCCAGAACCTTGGAATGCTTTTTATGAAGTCACTCCTTCTTTACCCGGGCGGTGTGTTTGGGATCATTGTCATGCTGAAAGATCCAGCCATGTTTCATCTTCAATGCCCTTGCTGATGGAAGGAGGTTTTGACTCAAAATCTGACAATACATGGCCCCATTCATTCTTTCCTTTACACGGATCAGTCATCCTGGTCCCTTTGCAGAAAAAACAGCCTCAAAGCATTAGGTTTCCCCCCCTTCTCCAAACACGACAAGTAGAGTTTTTAACCAAAGAATTCTTTTTTGGTTTCATATGACCATATGACATTCTAGGTCCCCCCATGTGATTTGGGGATTTTTGCTCACTGTTCTTGTGGTCATTTTGACCCCACGGGGTGAGATCTTGCGTGGAGCCCCAGATTGAGGGAAATTATCAATGGTCTTGTATGTCTTTCATTTTCTAATAAATAATTGCTCCAACAGTTGATTTCTTCACACCAAGCTGTTTACCTATTGCAGATTCAGTCTTCCCAGCCTGGTGCAGGTCTACAATTATGTTTCTGGTATCCTTTGACAGCTATTTGGGCTTGGCCATAGTGGAGTTTGGAGTGTGACTGTTTGAGGTTGTGGGCAGGTGTCTTTTATACTGGTAACAAGTTCAAACAGGTGCCATTAATACAGGTAACGAGTGGACAGAGGAGCCTCTTACAGAAGTTGTTACAGGTCTGAGATAGCTAGAAATCTTGCTTATTTGTAGGTCACCCAATACTTATTTTCCACCATAATTTGCAAATAAATTCTTTAAAAGTCAGACAAAGTGATTCTGTTTTTGTTTTTTTTTTCTAATTTTGTCTCTCATAGTATGCCTATGACAGGCCTCTCTCATTTTTTTTAAATGGGAGAACTTTCACAATTGTTGGCTGACTAAATACTTTTTTGTCCCACTGTGCACACAAATTCAGCTGATAAACTGACTTATATTTTGAAGATCATTATAACAATGTCCTGATATATACCATTGTCGCTGTACAAGTCTAGCATGCTCGTAGACTATACAATTATTGTTTTTCAGCTATTAGTACAGTAAGCATCATATTGGAACTTTTAAAAATATTGTCTTTTTTTCTCATGTTCTTTTCTCGTGTTCAGGTCAATGTTGGGCTTCTCAATCTGGGTGTCAGTTTTCAACTATAGCCAATAAAGCACAAAAGAAAGTAAACTGACAGTTGCTGACAATACCATACCACCTTTATTTATAAAGCACTTTTTAAAAAGTACATATACAAATAGCATAAACAGAGTAAAATAGAGAAAATTGTGCAAAATGTTTAAGCACGTCTTTTAACTGGAACAAAAAAGTCTGAGCACATTACCCCCATTTTAATTTCACTCCATTGGCTACCTGTACATTTTAAGGTCATTTTTAAAATTCTCTTATTGTTGTTTTTAAAATCTGGCTGCTCCAAAGTTGTGGAATGATCTGCCCTTGCATGTTAGACAGGCCTCTTCTCTTCTTAAAAGTTTAAAAATCTTCTTAAAGTATACTTATTCGCTGAAGCCTTTGGCACTGTTTAAGGGGGTTGACTCAATTTGTTTTAACATGTTTTAGTTTATTTTAGTTATTTATTTTATTTTATTTTATTTTATCTTATCTTTATTTTATTTTTACTTTGCTTATGCTATTTGCATGTACAGCACTTTGTGAACTCTGGTTTTATGTTAAAGTGCTTTAAAAATAAAGATGGTATGGTAGAATTAGAAGAAATAGAGTCAACTTCTTAAAAGGTCATTTTCTCTTTCAAGGAATCATTCAATAACACAGACTATTAGAGTAACAGGTGTGTAGCATCGCTAGCTAGCAACAAGCCCCCAACACATTGCGTATGCTAGCGGCTAATCTAGCAAATGAATTAACAACAGAGTGATTTTAGATGTTGTAGAACTATAAGATGATAAGCTGTGTGTCTTTTTCATAACAGTGACGTGGTTGTATTTACCTTAATTTAACGAGTTGTCAGTCATGGTAAATCCATCAACAAAAAAATGGAGCAGCCGGGTTAAGTAAAAAGTGTAGGGGGGCGTGTTTGCGGTCATGTCCAGCGGGTGTGTGGGCGGGAGTGTGACGCAGTCGCTCCACCTCAAGTCACTACTGCGCAGACTCTTGCTGTGTCCCAATTCGGGGTATGCACGCTTGAAGTACGCATTTTAAGTGCGGTTACGTCACCGCCACGCGACGACGGCTGTCCCAATTCGAAGTGTACTTGAAATGCATACTCCAAATGCGCCGTCGATTTCCCCAAATATCAAGCGTGGTCCGGTGCACGCTTCGTGGTCCCATATATCCCACAATTCATAGCGCGGCGGTGGGTGTGGATAATTTTGCCGCAAAATACGGCAGAAGGGAGCGGCCGAAAAGTGAACTGTCAAAAGTAAGTACTGAATATGACGTCACTTATTTATGTGCGAATGTTTAATAACGAAGAACATTAAAACATTGCTGTTGGCCACATGTCGGCAAAGTTGTGTGACACCAGTGATGTTTGTACTTTCAGCATTAACTTGGTTTTAAAGCCTCTACTTGTAAATATACATATAGTCGACCTTAATCTTACAGAGAATCTGATGATTTTATGGATAATTAAAGTCAGTCATATATCCACAAACACAACAAGCTGAAAGTCAGTGATTATATATATATATATATATATATATATATATATATATATATATATATATATATATATATATATATATATATATAATCTGACAATACTATAATATTGGCCATATTATATTTACATTACCATAGTGAGATGACTTTAGTCTCATGAACAACATTAACTAATTATTGTTTACTAGCTAATCTTAAATGACTGTTCAGTACAGAAATGAAGCCCTTGAATCATGTTTTACAGTCCTGTGGTCTCAGCCTCAGATACTCAACTAATCAAAGTGATGTCATGACAAAAATGATTGACCAACAAAACATTTTTCTCCTTCATTTCTGTCAAACAAAGCTGTATGTAACGTGTCTCGCGGTTAGTATCATGGTTGCTAGGCAACCTGAACAGCGCGACGAAGCATATACTGTCCCGTTTCACAAGCCTCTCACTTCCGCACTTCCCGTACTTATAGTACGCACCGTCCGTAGTACGCGTAGTGCGCGTACTTCAAGCGTGCATACCCCGAATTGGGACACAGCATCTGGCTCCAAAAATGCAAGATGGCAGCCTCCACAAGCGGGATATTTTGGCTTCATTTTTGCACAATGGGAGGAGGTGCTGTCGCACCGTCCATGTTTTCTACAGTCATTGATCCAAACAAAAATGGCATCTAGCTGTGCTATCAAATGCTAAGACTAGCTAAAAGTCTGTGTTGCATAATTTGAAATTTTAATTAACGTTTATTTTAGGCTTATGTTCATGTTTTACTGTACTTGCTGATAAGTCAGCAAGTACATTGTAGCTGTCCTGTTTTAGGATCATTAATAATTAGGCAACCATAAAATTACGGTAAAATTGTTTGCGGTCAACAGGGAGAAAAAAAATCAAGGAATAAAGTTGCACTGATGTTACAGATGATCATCAAGAAAAGAAAGAATTTACACAGTCCTAGTTCCTGCACACAGCAATCCAATTAAGGGATTTTCAAAGAATGGTGACACTATTTTCTGGAAAACACATTGGCCGATAAGCAGTGAGTTTTCTTGTTGATCTCTAATCAGTTCACATCATAAGTTACCATGGCAATATACCCTAGTAAGAAGTGAACTACTTTTGCAGTACAGAAAACCCTGAGTTAAACCTAAAGTTACTTGGATATGACCAAATCCTGCTTTGCAGTACAAGCCTCAGACCTTTCCCCAGCTGAAAACATTTGCCTATAAAAAGCCTATAATGTCACCATTCTTTTAGTTTGAGCAGAACTGGAGATTTCAATTTGACAAAGAAACAACACCAGAAATGTCATTAACCTTATTTAGTCATTTATTTTATACATATTTTAAGGACACTTATGTTTACTTAGTCATGTATATGAATAAAATGCAAAATCTTTAAAGAACAAAAAAAAGAAATTACTGTTTTGCACTTTTACCTAAAGAATCGTGTTGTAAGTAAAGTTAACATCTATGCAACATGCAACAGTGTCATTCTTCTGACTGCAAAAAACTTTTTTACATCAGTTCCCAATCTATTTAAAAAAAAAATAGGCAAGAAAATTAAATAGTTCACATTTAATTATACTGCTTCCTGAATTATCCTGGAAAATACGCAATAATATACTAGAAAAGTACACATAAAGGGCTCATACTTTGAAACAACTTTCCTGTCATGGAACATCAATGGAAAGCTACATTAAAACTGAAAGAAGGCTCACACTGTAGTCAAGCAATACATGCTTCACTTTTAGCATAGCTGGTAGATTTTGTTTTTCTGTGTAGTGCATCAACATTGAATATGAACCAGCTTCTAATAGCACATATCATAAGAAAAAGTTGGCCCCAAAGTGTAGTTGAGATTAATAGACTAATAATGCAAATATACACTAATAGAAGTACAACCAAAAATGAGACTAATGAAGCATAACAAAATGTGACACCCACATAATCACGATACAAAGTAGTTGGATAAATAACTTGGCCAGATTAAATACATTTACAACTAAACAAAACGGTGGTTAATTATTTTTATGACACTTAAGCAATGTTTTTTGAGTGACACTAAAATTGCATACATAACTGTTTAGCTTTATCCTTTTTTTGACAAACTGAGGCTCGTGTGTTTTTAAAAACCATCCATATTTTTTAACATCCATAATACTAAAAAGTAAAAGTAACTTGGATTGACACTGACAGGCAGTGGTTGTTGACTATTTTGTCACAACTATGTTGTAAGCAACAGGGCCTCTGAAATTGAACCCCAGGTAGAAGGTGATGTTTTCATTACTTTGAGGCACTGAAGGTGCATTAACAGGCCTGATATTGAACTTTTTTTCCTTAGGACCTTCAAGATACACCAATCCATCTTTAGTCCACCCAGATACATGTTTTAGCATTGCGGCAATCTCTGGAGTCTCGAATGCCTCACCACTAAACCACTTCATGCGTTTTTCAGACAACTTTGTGATTGAGGACAACTCTCTGATTTTTTCAAACTTATTCTTGTGGACGAACTTGTCCAGCCCACTCCCATTGCCTAGAAAAAAATGAGTGTAAATCCTTCTCTTCCGCTGAGGAATGTCTTTCATCTTGGTCCTGTGGCCTTTTTCCAGGTGCTCAACAGCTGTTTGCACAATTTGATATTTTTTTTCTCTCTCATGCTCCGTGTCGTCATCCTCTGGCCAGAATAGCAAGGTAAGCAAGAACTGGGCATTTGGCAAGCATTTCCTTTTATCATATGGAAACTGGTGACAAAGTGCTTGTAGAACTTTCAGAGGAGCTACTTTTTGATTTTGTGGTGACAGACAGTTCAGAGAAATATGGGCCGCTATGTAATTAACAATATCCATTTTATCAAATTTAGCTTTTAATGGATTATTGGGGTAGAGAGAAAGGATGAGCTCTAGAAGTTTTACTGCGTCCTTCTGATCAGTTATCTTATAGAGAATGGATGTTATGTTGCCACCACCAAGATGATAGATCATCATTCGTTTTTGAAAAGGAGTGAGGTTGGCTGGGATTGATTTCCGATGCAGTAGGACTGCAGTAGAAAAAGCTTCACTGAAGTACTTGCCATACTCAGAGGATTTTATTGCCAACCACTTCAATGGATGACGTATCTTCCCCTCAGGGCCTTCAGGCGTCTCTTCTTCATCTGCATCAATGTCTGTCTGGAACTCAGGTCCTCTGAGATCCTTTCCAAAGTGTCTTCCATTGTCTGGCACAGTTTTTTCAAATGGTTATGAAATGGTTCCCAAGCATCTTTAACTTCCACGGGGATATAACCTGATGTTAGGTACTTCATACACTCTGAATGACCATTGGATCTGTTTGCAAATACTTGCAATGAAAAGATCAGTTTGAGAAGGCCCAGCCCAACCTCAACTTCAGCATAAAACCCTGAAGTGTTGACATGTTGCATCTCAGCATCAGCTGCTCTCTGACATTCTCGAAAACAGTCAAGTGCTTTCAGTGCAGTTTCCATAGCATCTGCTGTGTTTTGCGCCGTCTTTGGTACATTTTCGAATGTTTTACATTTTGCTTGGAACCACTTCTTATACACTTGCCCCTTTGTGTCGAGTATATAGGAGTTGTCAGGCAGCTTTTTCACTGCTGTCTCTGCCCAGTTTTTGGCCTCTTCAAATTTTTCATAAGTATAATGAAGACGAGCAAGTTGCTGTGCAAAGTATGCATCATTATAGAAACGGTCGAATGCTTCCTTGAGCAACTCGATCGCTTTATTTGGGCTTTCTTCAGTTCCACGCACATGCTCAATGAAAGGAGAGAACAAACTCAAAAAGTATTTGTCTTCTTCAGTTATTCGGGATCTTCGAATAAAAAGCAGTCTCAAAAATGTGAGATAGTCATCTGTTTCTAAACTATGCTCAAAGAGCACATCCTCGTGGAGCAAATCCATCGCCAAACTGCTTTGAGTTTGTTGGGGTCCCAGAAGTTGCTGAAGAATTTCTTTTGCAACAAGTGGGTGGATGATTCTGATTGATTCAATGTGCGTCTTGTCATCTCGAAGGTGCAAGAAGACTAGCTTAGCCTGATCGCTGAGGGATCTCTCAAACTCATGTCGACGAAACCTCTCTGAGTCAAACTTTAAGGCAAGCAAAGCTTCACAGTGAGACTGAGAGATGAAAGAGTTTTGAACATATGTGTTCAGCAATGCTATATAACGAATGAGACGACATTCAACAGAGTGACGGTTAATGCCTTGGAGCAGATGTTTCACAAACTTTTTAACATAATTTTCACTGAATCCTTTGCTCATTAGAACAAATGTCAGAATGAAGTTAAATTCATATTTTTTGTTAAGTGCCTTTTGTTTTTCAGAAAACTTTCTCTTCTCCTGATCAGATAGTTTATGAGTGACAGACACATTCTGTAAAGGAGACTCCTTGCATTTTTTCTCTGGATCATGGGAGCGTCTGCAGCTCAACAAAATGAAACATAGAGTACCATACTGGATTTGTTTTTCGTTTATGGCACCCTCTAGTTCATTCCTGAGCTCATCTAGATATTCTTTATCCGAGTCTTCAATGAGGAGCAGCACAGAAAGACATCTCTGTGAATCCTTTTCTTCATATTCTCTTAGTTCAACTGCATGTTGTGCAACAACAGAAACTGGATATGAGGGCTTCACAACTGCACACCTTAGACTTTTTCTGTTGTTCCACAGCACTTGTCTTGCCACAGTGCTTCCACCACTTCCTGGGTGATGGTAGATGTTTATGATATTCACTGGAGTCTGGTCTGCATTATATTTCAAGGCATCGTTGAGAAGTTTGGAAGTATCGTGATAAGCATCTCTTTCAATGACCTCTCCAGCATATTTGTTCTCAGCAAGCCAGAAATGCAACCAAGTCACTCTCCCACCATGGTAGAACTGGCCTTCCGTGTTTTCTTTTTCCTCATTGATGAAGTCTTTGCATGTTTCATCACAATGATTGACCGTCAGAATCTCCAGCGAGTACATCTGTTCTTCTACTTGTGTTTTAAGAACACATGTTCCTCCCACAAAGACTGGCAAGTGTTTACTGGCATGCGTTTTCACATGTTGTATATGTTGCAGAGTTGCATTAATGTGGCTCATTTTCATCCCAACAACACTGGAATTGTTTACAGCTTCTTTCCCACATGAATCCTCTGCAAAGCTTTGCCACTTATGGAAGTTTTCCTCTGATTCACAGATGCAGATGAGGTCTTCATGACCTTCCATGTCTGTGAAAAACTCATAGAAGGTGTGCAAGAGTGGTTTCTCAACTGGTGATGATAATAGAAATATGACCTGGAATGTACCTTTTGACAAAATTCGATTACAGATCAAAGACACAGATTTTTTAAGTTGAATCATTTTTGTCTTGATCCAAGTCATTTCATCACATGGAGCTTCATTTCCTTTGAAGTCAGTACGGCCATAGCAAAAGATCCAACTAACTTGATCGAACAAAACCAGCTTACTTGTTAATTCTTTGATGTTTGTGCCAGCGGACACCTTGTAGCTCTGGAGAGAATGCATATTTGCAACACGGTCGTTAAGGTATCTACTGCAAAGACCTGATATCTTTGAGTCTGGGTCAAAGTCGAACACGCAGAAAATATTCATGTTAATCAGCCAGTCAATGTTACAAAGGTCATCAGGTTTGAATTTGTTTGTTACGAGTATGAACCATTTTTCCTTTTCAATGAATTTCTTACCACTGGTCATCAGCATGGTGAGTTTCCTTCCAAGGTCTTGACACATTTCTGGAGCAATAAGGAAATGATTTTTTTCTGCTTCTTCTCTTTGAGCATCACGATCTTTGACTCTTTGGTAAAAGTCACTTAGGTCCTTGTCACTCACTGGCTCCGTTTTTGAACCCACTCTTCGCAAAATCACCTCTTTCTCAAACTCTACTTTGTTTGTTGATTCTTTGAAGTTTGGCAGACGGACTGCATACACTTTGTTCTTGACAATACTTATTAATGGCACAATGTCAACCTCTACCACATATCGCTTTTCTGTACTTTGTCGATCCATAACCTCAATGAACCTTGGCGGTCGCACACACAGGCGTATGTGCTCTGTGTCAGAGGAGAAACTCCTTTCAATGTAGTCCAAAGCATCGACATAAATATCCTTGTCTGTTACAGGGATACCAGTTATCTCGCCATGCACATATCCTCCATCCTCCTTGCTGTCCATCACACCAAAGTGTATTGTACCATTTGACCTGATGTTCATACAACCAGTTGCAAATTTAAGAACCTCTTTGGCAAACTTAGCTTGGAGTCTTGTGCGATCCAATGTAGCAGCTACAGCAAAGGACTTGAATTCGTGGCATGGTGATATCAGATTAAAAGCACCTGATTCAGGCTGCAGGATGCTGTGTTTTACATATAAGAAATTAGTCCCTTCTTGATCAAATGGCCGTGGTTGGCAGTCTTCCTTTGAAATCAACACACATTGTTCCTGAGCAGTTTCTTTCTCCTGATCGCTCTGTATAGTTTGTGCTGGAGAACCATCACTTACTGTTCGAAGACACTGAACTGATTTCTTACTTTTCTTTTCCTCAAACTCAGTTCTTTTGGAACCAGTAGTTTTTTTCTTTTCTTGACATTTTTGCTGGGAGTTGATAAGCTCATCTCTTTTCTGAATAATCAAATGAGCAGGCCCTGACTTCATGCAGATTTTTGTTTTTAGAAAGTCCTCATCCAGTGCAAGTAGGATTTGTCCATCTACTTCTTCTTCATAGAGTTTTTCTATGTAATGTTCCTTTATTCCAATCGATCTTAGCCAGGTGCTTACTTCAGATTCAGTCCACCCAGAAGCACTTGGTAACTGTTGAGGTATTTTAGCTGTGAGAGCACAAAAAAGCATGTATTTGATTATGCATTAATAAAATTAGTTAAAAAAAATATGAGATGTGTGACAATTGACATAAATTCCATCTTTAAGCGAAATACTGACAATATAATAGTTTGCTTCTTAATTTTAAACTTCCTTATTTATTGAAGCATTTTTTTTTGTTCAAAACAATAGAATAGAATAGCTTTTATTGTCACTGTTACAAGAACAATGAAAGGCAGTTTGTCTTTTCTCCATGTGTGTGAAGCACACAATAGCGTAAGTATTTATACAATCACAGACAAATTTACATTTACACAAAAAAGACATGTAGAAGTTATACATACACCTGCAAACAGCAGCCTGCAGCAAGGAGATAACAGGGAAAAGAATAGCAAGGATAAACCAAAACAGTAGCATTATGGTCTGTATAATCAAAAAATATACTAAAGGATGCTACTGATGGTTCACCTACGAAACCTGTGAAAGTGAAAGCTTAACTACTAAAAATGACTTATTGGGGGTTTTTATCTGTGTGTACATATCTTTATTGTTCTCTGTTGATAAAGTCTATTAAGATGGAATGCTTAACACTTTGGAATCATAGAAGAAAACATTAAATTTCAAGTAGGCTACAGATACTTGAAAGTTCCATATATGCAAAAAAAAAAAGGCATCTCATAGAAACAAAATTTACTTACCCATGATTTTCTTCCTCCTTTTGTCACATTATTAGCACTGCGTTTTACTTATCACCTTTTATCTGCAAATACATCACACAATGACATGAAGTCCTTAATAATTTCAAGTGAAGTAGGTTAAAAGATCTCAAAAAGCAACATATCCAGCCACAATCTAAGGAAACAGCTGACAACTCAACAATTCAACAATAAGAAAGAATTTGTAAAAATGGCAATGGGAGAGCTCCAAGGAGAAAACCACATTGGTTTAAAAATATCTTGATGATCCCAGAGACTTTTGGAAAAATATTTTGTGGACTGATAAGACACAACCTTTCGGGATTTTGGGGGGTCCTGTCATGTCTGTAATAAAACTAGCAGCTTCTTACGTTTGAGCGTAAGAAGCTGCGGTATGCCAACTTGGCAGCTGAGGCAGAGGACAGAGGCTGGAAGATCAAGGTGCACCCGGTGGAAGTGAGGTGCAGGGACTTTGTTGCCAGTACAACAGCAAAACTGCTTAGAGAGATTGGGATCAGAGGAAAGACGCAACGGCAGGCTATAAGAGAACTAGTCAAAGGAGCTTGCAAAGAAAAGCGTCTGGACTTCTTTAAGTTGCTTGAAGACGTTTCACCTCTCATCCGAGAAGCTTCTTCAGTTCTAAGGTCAAATGGTGGGAAGTCCCAGATTTAAACCTAGACTCTATATAAATACCTAGGCTTCCGTTTGTGCTTCAGACCTGGGGTTGTGTTTTGTGTTCAGGTCTCCATATCCCGGATATGAAAAAATAAAGATCATTTTTTGACTAAAAGACCACTTTGAGCCTTGTGTCTTTTTTGGCCGTAAAGAATCCAAAAGAACTGGATTTAATACTAAGTCTTTGGGCACATTTTGATTTTGCCATTTGGTAAATGTAGCATTATTAAAGCAAATATTTTTGATGCAAGAGCGTTTAAAACAAAACTAAAACGTATATTGTCCCCTTTTAAACAGCGTAATTAGGCACAGAATCACTGTTTTAACCAAACCTCTTCTGGTTACAAAAGAAAGTTTATATGAAATCACAACAGTCCAGTGGGCTCGTCCTATCACAAAGCTCAAATAATCCCAAAAATCGACAGCATGTCCTTCATCCTGTTGCTTCTTTTTTTTTATATTTTACTGACAGTAGTGTAACAAATGCTAGAAATCACTTTAAAGTCCAATCTTCGCTATTGTAATTGGACCCCCTTCTATAGCCCGGCCCCTTTGAAATCACATGTCAGGCATGTCGAGGCAATGTATTTGCAGACGCACACTTAAATCTAAATCACTCAAGGACAAGGTTGATTATAGAAGTATTACACCCAGCATATAAAGAAAAAAGTAGTGGGGGGCGGGGGTATAAACCTGAGTTTGGGGGAAACTCAGAAGCGGTTTCAGATTTGACTGCTAACTGTACAAATGCACTTTTTATGGTGAAAGGTAAAATTAAAGGTAATTTTGTTATAACTGTCCAAATAAGGGCCAGCAAGCGTTTCAATATAGCTGCCACATTTCTTACACTTTGAATGAATGGTGTAGCGTTATTCATTTATTTCGTTTGATTAATGACGAGAAAAAGCGCTCGTGTTTATAATAAGGCATTTTTTACATGGCATGTGAAAAAAAACATTCTGTCACAGTTTTTCTCGACAGCTGCTGTTAACTGTAAAGTGTCTGAGACAACACCTAATAAAGCACATATTTTTCATGTGCTTCTAATCTGTGACTCAAACACGTAGGCTAACTCTTACAATAAGAATCACTAAAAACTTTTATAAGAAGCCGTGATTTCAACCTACAAGTGAGACAAAAAAACCTATTAGATCTATAAGATATGGCAAGGCAATTATCTTACCTTGGAGAAATACCGACGGAAAACAGTCCCTGCAGGCATACAAAGAAAAGTGCCGCCTGTGTTTCAAGCCCGATATGTTATGTGTCGTTTCCTGCTATGCTGCACACGGTATCCTCGATCAGTTTCAAGTTTCGTTTTTGGAGAAACAAGCCCGCAGAGCTGCACCCCTGGACCCCTGCACCGGAAATCCATCAGCATAATGAGCGTCACGTGATTGTTAAAAAGAAAAAAGCTGTTTGCGTTTTAATTTTTGAAATAAAGGTATCTTGAAAAGGCTTTTTAAAGGTTCAGACAAAATAAGTACCAAAATGTGTTAACAT
The DNA here is from genome assembly GCF_056152115.1 of Neolamprologus brichardi. Lineage (NCBI taxonomy): Eukaryota > Metazoa > Chordata > Actinopteri > Cichliformes > Cichlidae > Neolamprologus > Neolamprologus brichardi. Next base: position 10,495,147 of record NC_142107.1, read on the forward strand.
TGTTTAATAGGATAGATCTAATTAGTGTTGAAGCCTACCATACTGGAAACAGTATGGTATGTTTTACATTTGTGTCCCGTCTTTGTATTATGCTGTAAAAACCGGGATGAGTGAGCATCTGAGCACAAAACAGGGCTTTTGAAACTTTTAAGAAAAGGAAAATTCAAACTTACCAATATTTGTTATGAACTCTCATCACCTTAATCATATGTAAGGTTATGGATGTGTGATAAATTAACATTTCCTCTTTCAATGACAAATATGCTTTTTGTTTTATTGCTTTAGCCCAACTGTAAGTTGTGGCCAAACCACTGTCAACATTAAAACTTAGAACACAAAAAGCTAAAAGAAGTGACATTGGATTGACTTGACCTGAGCAGTACAAATAATGTCACCATAATAAGTAAACTATTTGAGCCACACCTTAGCTTCAACCAAGGAGAGGCTGTCCTTCTAGTACAGCACCAGCAGCCTGAGAAAAGTAACCAAAACAGCTCATGTCAGTTAAACATTAAAAACTATACACTAGCAAATTACCTTAAATGTGTTAAAAAACTATAAAACTAATTAGTTGTATTTTCATATGAGAGTAATGTATATTTACCTTGTAAAAGCCTAGTAATAATATCCACATCATTACGTCTGTATGATAAACAGAATTTGTGTATGTTATGCTTTGCAAAGAGACCAAGTTGTTTTCCTAAGCAACCAGGGTGAATATCCACTGCATATGTGGGAGAATGTGTTTACAGGGCAGCTGCTATAAATAACACTACCCTGCATCATATTTACAGCATGAAATCCAACACCTTGTCTTTACTAATTTGTTGTTGGTGGCTTCAAAAAATATTTTATTTTTTTTAAGTTTTGCTCCATTATATCACATTTTTTTCAGAAGTGGCAATTGCAAACATGATCCAGATATAATTTCCTTCGACTGTGGATACTTCACTACACATCCAAATCCAGTAGCTCATCTGCTCCCCAGTTATTCACTCAGCCAGAATTTAATGACTTGATCCAAAATTAGATTTGGACCTGCCAAAGGAAGCAGTTGAACTACTTGAGTCTCGGCTTAGTGTGAAAAACCTCCAGGAAACAAATTTTATTTTTATTAGACATTGTGAGAGGGATTGTATTCCATTACTGGAAATTGATCATTTTGAATTATGTTGATGTTGAAGGTCTTTATGAGTACAATGCTGACACTGAAAGCTCAGAAAGCTAAAAGGTGTCCTAATTATATAATGTCATTTACTCTGCATCCGTGCCAGCTGGTCATTTTGTCCAGTTAATAGAAAACTATGATAATATGCAAACTTTACTGGAAAAGCTAAAATACCATAAGCACAAATAGACCATTTGTGGAAAAAAATTACTTGCATTTGTGTCAAAACTGTACATGATTTGATGTTTTACTGTTTTTTTTTTTGTTGTTGTTTTTTTTAAACTCAGGGTTCACTAAATTAGGTAAAATAAACTATTTGCTATTAATGAAAATTACTGACAGCTCACTATTTGAGTTAATTCTTTGTACCTTTGTTGATGGTAGATTCTATGTCTATGATTACACATTAAAGGATCATAAATGTAGTGCAGGCCCCATATCTTTGTCATACCTGCAGGTTTGTCTTGTGTTATTTCTGATGGTTAATTCAGAAATTAGGCAAAATTAGGTGAACCTTTCCAGTGGTAGTAGTATAAGCACAGCAACCCAAAATAATATTTACATCTTCTGTACTTTAAGGCCATCAAATCATTCATACCCTGAACACTACATGAAGCATCTTCGAAAGATAACATCAGGTACTTCTGGCTTTTGTTTCCAACCTTTGAGATACACTACATGGACAAAGGTCGTGGGGCACCTACATGTTATTGCTAGTCATGGAAACTCATGCCATTAAGTTCCTGGCGCACAGTTTTTGTGCTGATAATAATGCCAAAGGAGGTTCAGAGTTAATAGTTTCTGTTGCTAAGTCAGACAACACCAGCTGCCTGAAGCAACAGCAGGTGAAACTGTTAAACTTACAGTTTGTAGACAAATATGACACACCTTACAAAACTGTGGCATGCAGCACACTCAAAACACACAAAATATCAGTATAAAAACAATAAAATTTAATGTGCAAGTCATTAACTTCACTTTGACACCCCTGAAAAAGTTATTACACAAGCATTTTGCAGCCTGACTTCCAAACTCCTAATTTGACTCTATAAAGAGGATTACAAAAACCCCACTGTATCCAGACGTCACCCTGAACACCCTTTGGAGGAGCCCACTCTTAATGAGTCAGCTCAATAGTTTTGATTGACAAAAGAGAAGCAGTCTAGCAGCAGCATTAACTGGAATCAAGCACATTTAGCATAGTCAATTTTAAAACATCTGTACACATACAGCACAGTGATATTAAAAAGGGGAAAAAGAAAAAAAAGGCACAACGGCCACATCAAGTAATTTATCATCAATGATCCAAATTCTGAACTGGTCTGTACAAAAATATACATACAGTATCTGTGCAGAGAACAGGCTCACCAAGACGTACACAACATTGCACAATAAAACTACCCAAGTGTTCAACAACATCTGGACCTGTTTCCCCACACTGGAGACCAGATACACCTTTTTGGACATGCCGTAATAAAATTAAAAGCTTTCTTCACTCAGTTCGGCTACAATAAAACATCCAACACCCTGCTGGATTTCTCAGGGTGGCTCGTGGACACTCTTGTGTTGGGGATCATTTTAATGCAGGTTAGCAGAAGGCACTTAATGCAGGACGCAGCGGCCGCGTCTGGTGGTGAATCCCAGGCGCTGCAGGCCTGGTCCTCACCGACTCACAGCACAGCCACAACCAGGAGTCCAACCTTTCCTTTTGTCTCCCTCACACTTTAAGGCAATGCTCCCATCTGAGCTGGATCCACCTGGCTCTAGTCTAGTTCACACTGGTTTGTTGTCCAGTATAGGAGGATTTGTCAGTGGGGTCACCTCAGGCTGATTGGATTCTCTTTGCCTGAGAGTTGATTCTGAGGTTTGACTGTGTGAGTCAGTCTGTGTGGACGGTTCTGGCTCTGCCGGCTGCACTGTCTGAACCGGGATATGTGACGATACGGGCTCCGGTGCTGATGAGGGCACTGATTCAGTAGCTGCTGTGTGACACACCTGCTCCGGCAGTGACGAATGCGATGTGTGTGTTGGCAGGTGTTGAGTGCATGGCTCATTATGTCTTTGCGGCCCATGGTGAGCTAACTGGGCCTGTGTCTTAGCAAGCTGTTCTGCAGAGCAGTAGTAAGGCAGGAATGGTCTCTCAGGCGCGCAGGTCCGCATGGCCAGGTAGGTGTGCATCAGCAGGTGGGGAAAGCGGGAGGTGAAATAGGAGACAAAGTCATCGGGGATGGAGCCCAGAGTCTCCTGGACCTCAGCGGGTAACTCTCGATAATGGTGTTTCTGTTGAAGTAAGGTCAGCCATGAATGTGACGGTGGCAAAACAGGCTCACTTTAGCACAAAGCTGTTTGTTATAAAGGATAAATTCTTACCTTGTTTCTCATTGCACGCAGGAGGTCTCTGACTGACCCGCCCTTATAGGAGCGAAACTTCCTCAGATCTGCCACACAAGGAAAACTCAGAGCTCAGGCATTGATCATAAAAATTAATTCTAAACACAGAATCAGTACAAAGGAAGTCCTGAAACTAGTGAAGCTGTAGCTTGAACTGAGCATGGTTCCAAGTGTCTCTTGTATTTAAAAACATATAAAAAGGTATGTGTACCATTTCATCTTTATTAAATGTGATGCCTTTATGTTATCAACATTATCTCTGCATTAATCATTAATATCTGTTCCAAATGTTTTATGTCAATAAAAATGAGCGCAGAGTTCATGGAGAATCTGTTGCTGTGATACTGGGTCAAATGGTGCTGTTGACAGGAAGTAGCATGCTTAATTAACCACATGCTCAAATGTTTTCCTGCAGCAGGATGCTGCATGCAACTGAACATACAGGGAGGCACTTAAACAAGCTGTAAAGTGAACTAGTATAAGTGTCACTGTGTAACGTGTGATACTGTCAAGTCTAATTTCACACAACAAACAAGAAGAACGTTTTACAAAAAGAGGCTTCAGGAGTTTGTGCACAGTCAGTCTCATACCGGTCTGCAGTGGCACTGTGATGTGCTCCCTCCAGTCACCCTTGACAACAGCCCTCCCCCCTCTCTCCAGCTGTCTCACAATTGGTCCGTCCAGCGGTTCCTTTTCTATTCTGTCACTCACATCCTGAAAACAACCAAAAACAAAAAACAACCGGTGAATATAATATGGCAGGCAGTCTGGAGTGTTGTTCTCAATGACAATATTATTGTATTATTTAAATAAAAAATGTATTGTAGAAGTTAATATCACAGTAATCAAAAACACTTGTTTTTAAATTTATACAGAAGCTTATTATTAAAAAGGGAAGCTGAACATACTCTACTACACCATTTAGAACATTTAAAGGAAGTTCAGGGTCTATACACAGACTAGTCTGCAGTACCACTGTATACTGGCAAGGTTTACACCACATCGGGAACAGTGTCAGAGGAGTCGTTTTTACAGCATGCAGTGAAATTTACCAGGTAGGGTAAAAACAAGAGTAACCTGAAAGAACTGCAGCTCCTTCTCCAGGCTCCAGAAGAAAGGGTGCTTAAGAACGCTTTCAGCCGAAGGCCTCCGGTGGGGATCCATGCTCAGCATCTGCTCTATTAGATCTCTGGCTACAATGTCACCTGGCAAGACATAAACATAGTAGTTCTGACAATGTGCCACACCTCTTAACACATATTATTACAAAGTCTCACACACACACACACACAAAAAAAACAACAACAACAACAACTCTTTTCAAAGACACTTATGTGGTTTAAATATTGCATCTTTTGCTCCTCTTTCTAACTTTTTGTTTTGTCCAAAATTTGAATATGAATCTCCTTAAACGTGTATTTCTTTTTACTTTCAGTGATATGTTTCGGCTATGTTGTCAAGTTTGTATCTGTTTGTTTTTTTCTCGTCCGAATGAACCAGTTCTTGTCTGTGGGTCTGAAGTCTATCAGGATGTGCTGTTTAAAGAAACCTTTCCATGACTCAGAGGACTATGTGGACACACTGGGAAAATCTTCAGAGGTTTAAATTATTTTGCCTTAAAATGAGGAACCCCAAAGTCCTCAAACAACACAATCATCTGACTTAACCTGCATTACTTTTACCAAAACAGAAGCTGAATCCTCACCATGTTTGTCATTCTGCAGATGGTCCAGGCTGTACGAGCCCAGTAGGATGTTTGCTTGCCTCTGCAGTGATTTGCCAAAAGGGTGGCTTCCCTGGGACACAACGTAGTAGAAGACACAACCAGCAGAGAAGATATCAACTGCACAGGTCTACAAGGGACAGAGAGGAAGAAAAGAGGAGGTCACAGCTGTGTATATAATGAAACAGAACCATAACCACCAACATCATCATCATCAACAAGGTTTCTTCTGTTTACACAAATTATCCAGCATGTAGGCTAACACCAATTTAAAAGCATTGTTGCAACATATATATTAGTATTATTGTTATTAATCCTGGAATGGGTTCTACAATCCTTTGAAATTTTTTTCATCTTACTCTCAAAAGCATCCACTTCAAATATCAAGTATTAGCTAAACTTGCATCGGTTGGAAGTTTTATTTCCTCAATAGAAACAGTAAGAGTTGACCTTGCAGTAATAATTACAGAGCTGCAGAATTACCACCAACTCACCGGGTTGTCTTTGCAGTCCTCGCTGAGGACCTCTGGAGCGATCCAGCCTTCAGTGCCGGGCACCCCAGACCTCCTACTGAAACTGTGGCGGCCCACTGCGAGCTTCTTACACAGGCCGAAGTCTGAAATCATGGCGCGGACCCGACCGTGTGCATTGGGCATGGACACTAGAATATTGTGAGGTTTCAGGTCTCTGTGGACTGAAGAAAAAAATACGAGGACAAAAAGAAAAAGACAGAAAGTTGTTTAGGCACACAAAAAACTTAATGATAATGAAAATATGAACACTATTTTGTATTCAGTGATGGATACCAATGTTGAGGGAGTGCAGATGGGTCAGTCCAGACATGGTCTGCTGGAGAAGCATAACAGGCTCAAGTCCATGACGATTGAAATCCTTTCGTTCCACATACTAGAGAGATGAAGGACAGCCATTAGCACAATCAGAGACTTATAAGAGTTTTGTGAAAAGTTGACACTTTTTGCGACATTATTTTTAACATAGGAAGTACTTTATTGTACTTGTTGTGAGAAAGTGACAATGAAAACCATCATGTGCTAGACTTAAATTCAGACAACTACATGCAAATGACACAGGAGTAAGGCACTTTTAAGGAAACCTAAAATCAGCTTCTCCATACTCCCAAAGAAAGTCAGTGATTACCTCCTGAAGGGAGGCAGCGCACAGCTCAATGGCGATGTACTGGAACTGACGGTCCCGCTCCGTGCAGAAGTAGCGGATGACGTTTGGATGCTCATCAGACTCCCTCAGCAGCTGAACTTCTCGGTCTGCAAAGCTGAAGCACTCTGGGAGAATCCTCTTCACTGCAACTGGACGGTTGTCAAACTGACCCCTAGTGGAGAAATGGTAAAAATACAACATTGGTCATCAGCATTTTACAGTTTAAAAAAACCACCACTGTGAATAACCACTAGCTGGTTAACTTACTTGTACACAATAGTCCCCTCAGCACCATGTCCCAGGACCTCTTTGGGATGGAAAGTTATGTTCCCCACTCTGACAACACTGGAGTCTGCCTCTGATAATACAAATGTTGGTCAGTGAAAGCTAGATTAAACCATTAAAGTGCTGAACAAGCCTAAAGAGTGTGGCTGCAATTTTCCAGTCGTTACCTCCATCTTCGTGCTCATTGGCTGAGCTCCCCAGCTCAGACACAGACAAGTTGGAGTGGTTGGAGGCACGAGGGGTGACATTGGGGCTGCTGTGGTCTGAGCATTCGGAGCGAGTGCGTGCCACCTCCAGGTAGTCGCTCTCTAGAGTCAAACTCATGCCTACTTCTGCAGGTGGAAAAGGCTGCTGCCTCTGCAGCATCTCCAACCTCTCCTCCATCTGTCTCTGGAACTCCTGGTGCTGCAGCTGCTGCTGCTTGTGCATACTCTGTTAGAAGACAAATAATGTGTTAACGCTCTATGTCAACTGATTAGTAGCTGTGAGGGATGTGAACACAGCAGTTAATTGTAAATGTGTGTTGTCACCCAGCAACTATTTTAGGTGACAATAACTGTTCATTCTGGTTTTGAACCCAGGGTGAAAAGCAATTTAGTAGCAATCTAGAGATTAACAAATTCTCTAAAATCATCTATAATATTTCTCAGAAATTAATGTTTGAAAAGCCAGTGCACAATTTTAGAAGTTCTGAGAGATGCAAAAGCTAAAATTTAATTTTAAAAAGTGTGATCATACCCAAAAAACAAACTGATCAGGCTCCATTTCCTCTATTCTATAACCTCATTTTATATAAAACACTTAACAGTAGCTCCACTTCAACTAGTTAGAAATGGGAAATATTAATTATGTATTACCATAATTTATTAAAAACTAATACAATGCTTTATTGCTAATCAACTTGAAATACTTTAGGTTTTCCTTCCTACTTCTTTCATGACAGTTTTTTAAACCTCACAGTTAATCTTAAATGATCAACAGTTCAATGGAATGCTGTAACTGACTTACTTTGGGGTATGTAATCACAAAGGCAACCCAGCCAGCCAGGAGGAATGTGGAGAAGATGATGGTAGCCATGTCTTTAAGCATCGAATCCACCGGGGCCTCTGGGCGCACACCGCGGCCACCAGTCCCAGGTTCTTGGATAGACGTCTCAGGGACAGCTGAAGGGGGCCCATCATCCATACCACTGTCATTAACCTTCTACATGAAGGCAAAGAGACACAAAAATTAGGAAAAAGGCAGAAAAGCAAGAGTACATTTATTAAAGTTCTGCATAAAACCTTAAAATAACTAATGGGTGACACACTGACAAACCTCCTCTACTTTCTTGTCAGTCGTTGGTGGGATGACGTTAGCTTGATGGCGTGGGAAGCTGTCGGGGAATTTTTCAAGAATCTTAGTGTGAGCTTCTGGAGGCGTCTCATGATGACCTGATAAACAAAGAACATTTTTAAAATATCACTACTGTCATCATTATCATTAGGAAACTTATGAACATTCACCTAGAAACCAATTTCAACTGTTATAATTTTCTGCCTGTGTTTCAATGCAAAGAAAAGCCTATAGTGGGTCCACAATGTATCCAGCAGAGGGCAGTGTCGGCTCAAAATCTTCACTGAAAGAACACGGGATCATTTAAGGTCCTGAACTGTGTGAAACCTGTGTGCAAAACCCACCAGCTTACACGCCTTAGCACATAAACAAAAGGTGTGATACCCGCTTCCTGATTGCATCAAGAAAATAAAATAAAACAAGCTAGTAGGTTAGACCTAATATTACTGTCTGGTTTCTATATTGGCGTAGTACCTATAAGAAGCAGGTAGTTCCTCATAAAGTTGACCTGGTTCCGCTCACGGAGCGCAGCGTTGAACTTCACGCTGGTGCTGGGTGTGATGACACACTCCTTGTCTTCTTCCGACTCCTGGCTATCCGGGCCCTCCAGCATGGGGAATGTGCTGCCACGAGGCTAAACATACACAAATACAAACATTTAAGTGAGTCAGAGTAATCAAGCAGATTCCTCGTGTGCTTCTTGTGTAAGCCCAAGAGTACAGTAATGTTACGGAGTCAAGGCCTGTGAGTCAAAATGACCTGAGCTGAGGCAAGCTAAGACAAAACATGGGCATGATGTACCCACACAAGCTTTTTAACATTCCTTCCAAAAATCACTCACTACAATGAAGACAGATTAAAAAACCCTGACACAGAGAGATCACCTATTAGGATTGTTGACTGATGTTTTGCTCTGTCATGCACAACTTATGTTTTACTGAAATGAACACAGAAACGCAGCCATCACTCACCACCACAGTAACTCCATCGTGCACCAAGGACGGAGAAGCATACAGACTGGTCGAGTATTTGCCCACATACAAAGTAGCCCTGCAAAACAAATAGCAGAGTCAAAATAAAGCAACCTAACAACAGAATCTACACACCATGAAAAATTTAAAACCACTTCCAAAAAATAAAAAAACAAGTTCCCTGAAATCACCTCTCTATACAGGCGAAACTTTCACAGAGGATCTAGGTACTGAAACCCGTTGAATGTTTTTCATCAGCAGGTGTTGATACAAGACGTAAAAATATACAAGAGTGCGAAACAAGAGGTGAAACTAGAGGCTTGTAATACAGAATTGGCCTTTAGGTTAGCGAGGAGGCTTCTGGTATAAACCTGGGTTTTCAGGGATTTGGAGGCGGGTCACTTGTTTCTTTGGTACGTTAGTTACTCTGCAGATCTAACCGGCTCTGGAGCAAGTTGTGTTTAAGCTAAAAGAACAGTGCATGTAAAATCACTGCCAAACAATTAATTATCTTTTTTTTTTTTTTTAAAAAAAGTAGAAAATAGAACATCATGGTCTAAACCAGGGATGTCAAACTCATTTTACATCAAAGGCCACATACAGAACACTTTGATCTTAAGTGAGCTGGGTCAGTGAAACTCTCCTTTATGTCAGTGTAAAGACGTTACACAACCTGTTAATGCACCAAAGTACTTGAGACAGTATTTGAATTATATTTTTGTATTTCTACTTTACTTGCCCCTAAATGTTTAACATGAGTTTAACAACAGCAGGGTTGCAGCAGAAAGAATGAGGGTGAAACTATTTCATAGGCCATAAAGACACAGTTGTAATTAAAGTCAGATCTACTTTTGTCTTAATGATGTCACAGTGATACGGCAGTTACTTGTAAACTGCTCATTTTTCAGATGATTTGTTTTTCTCGTGAATAATGTTCAGCTCAGCCGTTGCAACAGGTTATCTGGCCCCGACACTGATGCTATGTGGACGTGCTCACAGCTAGATTTGGAAAACCTGGGTTGACCTCCAGAGTTGATAACCACCGTTGTGTGATTGCCATTTTGCTTTTGGCAAATGATGATGTAAATGGTCTGCATTTATGTAACACTTTTAGTCTAACAAAGCCCCATAAAAGTCTTAACTACAAAGCACATTTACATGCTGGTAACAAATCAGGGCAAGCTGGAGATCCAACACCCAGTTCTTTGATTAGTGGACAGTTGCACTTCTGGGTATGTTTAAATTGCTTCATAGTACAGGCCTCGGGCCTTCTGGCAGCCACTTAGATATTGCATGTCTTGACTCAAACAGTACGCAATCAAAGGCTGGATAAATAAAAGTATATTTTGATTCCACCCTCTTAGTGTGATTCACACAAAATGCTGAAACATGCCTGAGAGAACTCTTAGCCAATGCTTGTTTCCAGAAACTGAATGAATCAGTTTGGCTGGCTCTAACAATATTCAGAAAGAAACTATTCTGACCTCCAGGAACCAGCATGCAATATCCACTTTAGCAGTGAAGCATACAAAAGCATAATTTACATGAATTTGTTCTTGGGCTTCTTCTCCTTAGGAAATGGGTATTTCCACTGCGTGATGCGGCCGACCTCTCCAGACATGAAAGTGAGGTAACGTAGGGTCTCCACGGCCACGTTAGTATGGGCCACTTTGCGGAGGCCCTCGCGCTGCCAGATATACATGGCCACCACCGGAGAGTTATAGTTCTGGACCCACTGGACATCTCCAGATTCGCTGTCCACAGTCACCACAAGGCCGTCACCATTGGACACAAAATGAGCCATCTCTGATGAAGACAAAAAAGAAAAAAGGAGACATGTTATAGTCAGTCTGTCGGAAACTAAAGCTATAAAACACACAGACTTTCCAAGGATCTTACTGTATTTGGTGTCATCGTCAGGGAGGGTGGAGGCGTAGTCGGAGTAGGTGGCATTCCAGCGCAGCTCTCTGCTCTTGGTGTCATACATGGTGATGGTATACTCTAACAGAGAAATGAACAGCAGGGATATGTTCACAAAAGAAAGACATTTTTGTGCTTATACAAACTCGCCAAGTGCTCTGTGGTGTAGTGGTTTGCACTTTTGCTTAACAAGGAAAAGATGCCTGGTTTGATCCGGAAGAAAATATTCAAAAATCAAATATGCTAAGCTACCTGCTGTGATGACCACCTTTGACAGGGATGCAGTTTAAAGTATTTTACAGATTTCTTAAGTAACCTACTAAAAGCCTTTTTTAAAACCAATTTCAGGTAGTAAGAAAGGTGTAAAGCAGTGTTCAACTTCTTCTGCAACAAACAAAGAAAGAAAATTCAGCTTATATGCTCTGTTTACAAATTAAGTTTTGACCTCACACCATGTTCAGGATTAATGGCGGTTATCAAAATCACACACACTGAGATGCCTAGATGTTCTCCAGGTTTAGCTAGAGGTGGTGACGGGGGGGAGGGAGGTGTGGGCTTCTCTGCTTAGGTTGCTACCCCCACAACCAAGTCCTAGATAAGTAGGAGATGATGGATGGGTGGATGAGATTTGCAGGACTCTAGTTCCTTGTCTGCAGTTATAGTTACAGGTAAAGCTTTCATGCTCCAGCAAATGTGCCCGTCTGTGTATAAAATTAAGATGGAGGGGAGAGAGGAGGTTTTCACACACCCCCAGACGTACTAATTTGCACTCCTCCAGCTTGGATTGGGGTGGAATAGAGCAGGGAGAAACAGCAGAGCTCACCAGGAATGGGAGAACTGCATGAAAAGCATAGACAGTGACACTTTTTCATTGTTATTAACACTGTTTCACATCAGCTTTTTTTTATGTTGTAACTTTACTCTTCTCACCCTGCTGGCTCACAGACCAACAACAGTACAAGCAAAGAGTGGCCCACAGACAGGTTGTACTACATATTTTGCGCACTGCACCCATCTCACAACAGAGCTCACTGTCGGCAGACGAGCACTAAACTGCCTACCTCTGCTGGACCATAACATCCTGTTTAACCCAGACATTAAAGTCTGCAAGGGCAGATCAGGGGATAGCACTCTTTCAGGCGAGGTTGGAGATTGGATGAGTAAGAGGCAAACAATGGTTTGCAAACCGTCTGGGCTTACCAGAGTATGCAAGACAAATAAACTTAGTTGATTAAAATCAACAACTGAACAGGATGAACCGCAGAGACTATCGTTGTGTCAGTTAACCGTGTTGCTGGGTTGGTTTTGCTTTTTACCTGTGCGTCCCAGATAGAGAAGAGATGAAGAGGGGCAGAACATCTCAGCAAAGGATGAGGTCAGGGTTTGCTGTTTCTCACCAGTCAACAGATCCACCACATACCACAAGTCCTGCTTTTTACCTGTGTGTGAGCACATAACGCAATTACTTAGCAAGATTTCAACATTCAAACTGCTCCTTGCAAAAGCGATTTCATAATCATGTCCTACAAACCTGTTGTTGCATTTCATATTTACATATTCATAGGCGGGGTTTTATGTATCCAATCGTGACATTTTAATTCTCCCTATTGCTTTATTTTACTACCACTGTGTGTGTCCATCCTCAAAGAGGGCACCTTCTCATGAGGCTTTTCCAATTTTACTTCCTACTCTTCGTTTTGTCACACGGAAACAAAGGTGTAGCAGGAGAGAGTGCAAAACATCTAACATATATTTGCCTCATGTAAAGAAAACTGGCCAAGGAAAACAATATGGATTTAAAGATTGACAGAAATGGGTGTTACCCATTCTGTAATTCAATAAGCAGCTTATGGACTCCTTGCCTCGCCTACTTTGTCAATGCAGGGTGTAGAAGCAATGCCAGCCGTTGCTAGTTATAGATCAATACAAAAGCCATAAAACAAAAAATGGCTTGATTGATTGACAGAAAGCAGACAAAGAGGGACGGTTGTTTGGCCCTGATAACTGCAAAATCTACTTTGCAAAAAATTCATACATGAACAAATTTAAGTAGTGAGAATTTGTAACACTCATCAGCTCCAATATGCTTAAACTGGCTGCAGTGTCAGTTAAATGAAAGCAAATACTTCACTGATAATGACCACGGGGAGGCAAATGGCAGCCGCTTCTCTTTTAACAATGACACATAGTAACCACAGCAGATTACCTTTTCTGTGCTAACTGTTGCAAATTCAAAAGAGCAGAGGCAACGACAGCAGGCTGAGTGGAAAAGAAAACCACTGTGATATATTCTGTTGAGGCCAGAACGTCACCAGCTCAGCTAGACAAGGTGATACACAGGACATGGACTGCACACAGCCACGGAAAATAAAACACTGAGCTTAATCAAAAGTGTCCTAATCGTTTTATTTATGAATGCACCTTACCCATGTAAAGGATTCCATCAGAACTGCGACAGGGAGAAGCTTGGACCAACTCCGGGATGGTGAAGGGTAATTTCTGTTTAAGGAAAATGAATGAACATTAGAAAACAATATTAATCTGCAATCCTAAAATAATATATGGAATCTATGCATCCCCACAACTGCAAGTTAAAATGAGAGAGTATTACTTTTAGATACTTTTTCCCCCGAACAGAGAAGTGAGAAGTAAAGAGGGGGGAGATTATAGTGTGTGATAAGTTTGTTTCCTCTTACTGTGAGGCCTTCGTTGTTCTTCCCGCCTAGAGAGTACAGGCTGCCATCATTTGGGTCAGGCAGAAAGGCCGGCCTGGTGCAAAGAAGAAAAACAGCATCAGGATCATGGCTCAAGATGAGCTCAACAGATTGCCACGATTATTTGCATTCATCAACTTTTGACAGTTAAACATAATACACAAGGATGCATGTGAACACAAAGATACTTACTCTGCTACATGCGTGGGGACCTGAAGAACTGGATCTGTGAATTGAGACCAGAAGATGCTAGTCAGGAGTGACAAGAATATCAACCAACAATGAAAAGCACTGCCAGGAGTGGTTGAGTAAGAGGATGACATGAGCACTGATGACATTAAAATTGCAGAGGACACACAGTCCAAATGAACATGGATTCCCCCGTGGCAAACATCAAAGGCAAACAGGCATGTCAACAAACAGCTTTCAGTGAATAAATCAGACATGTAAAGACCAACTGTTAAGGCACAAAATGTGATTGTTTTGTTGGAAATAATGTGATAATTTCCTCAGCTCATCTTGCAAACAGAATCTTTTTTTTTTTACTCCTGCCCTGCTAAGGAAACAGAGGCATTAAGAAGCTTTCAGGGCATTTCCCACCTGAAATTCTGCCAGTTTAGTAAATATTTCAAACCCTTTGTATTACTACTAATGCAATCATTTGGCCTATCTGGTGGAAAGCTGTTTAGTAGAGGTGAAAATTAGTTTCATATGAACATGAAACAGAAGCATTCATATCATTTAATCTGACAAAAACAGAAATTGATGGTTCATTTTCAAAGAAACATTACTGCTGTCATCATTTCTGTTACTTTCTCATCACATCTTATTTTCTTACCATGTCACACAAACAAACAAGCAGTTCCCTAAAAGAAGGGAAAATCCCTTTTAAAAAAAGAGAAAACACTAATACGGCCAGCCACTACAACAACTTCTAAAATACCAGTGTGCTTCCTTGACACGCAACAGTCAAAATGTGAAGCCTCCATTTAAACAGGTTAAACACACACCTCCCTTACACTGTGAACATACAGGGTGTGGACCAGGTGGAGGCACCCAAAGGGGTCAACAATAGCAGGGTGTAAGCACAGATTATATGGAGGTGCTAAAGAACAGTACGAACATTCATTCAATGTGGTTACAGAGGGTGTGGAGAAAACAATTTATTTTTCTGTGCTACATACAAGGATGTTACCCCCTGACCGCCTTTAATACAAGTATATGTTTACAAAGCCAACACGGAGTAATAAGCAAACAGTAAGGGGACATGTGCACGTGCAAGCATGTGGCTTGACTTGTACTGCCTTGGTCTAGATAAAAGACTCCTGCCTCCTTTTCGTTATGCAGGATTACAGTTGCCTGACAGACGCACAACAACAGGTGTGTGCAAAGCCTGGAACAAAACTGGTTACATTTATATTCAGTAGTTGTTCCAGAAAAACAGATGATGCGGAGGAGGCAGCTTCTGCCTCTCATTATTAATGGGGTAGCAGACGGACTTACAGGCCCACATCTCTACTTTTACCAACCTTAAAAATGTCAGAAAAGTATCAGAAATTTATGTAGAAAACAGGGAAACTTTCTCACGTATTATGTCTCTTGAATGTTTTCCAATTATCCCTTCGTGTATCTTATCTACTACAACTCCCAAAGATACAGTTCCTACATTAACATGGTAATCACTGCACACGGTGCATGTGCAGTACGGCAACGTTGCTTACCCCGGCCCACTCCGACCTTGATTACAGGCTATATTTTCCCCTCTCTCAGTTAATAATTAACCAGTTTTCATGCATAATGGAGCCTTTCAAACGACTCTCTTCAAGTAGGGACTGAAAATAGGATTCAAGCCTAGAAAACACCACCTGTCAATAACTATTCTGACAATATAATTCATAGGTATAGATGTCTTTTAACTGCTTTTAGTTTGTTCATATGGTTACAGTCATTACCAGTATAAATAAGCCCTAGACAGCATTACACCATTTTAATAAATTGGGTTTAAATATTGCCTAATATTACAATTAGGTTACAATTAAATCCTAGTGTTAATATGTTGACAAAGTGCACAACCCTGCATTCATAAAAGAAGGAAAGAAAACACATAAGGAGTACTGCAAATCAACAGGCCAGTTTAACAAGAAAGCCAAGTATTATCTATGAAGTGTGCAATTTATGGATATTGTGTTTTTTGTCCCATCTTCCTCCCGCCACCCTCAAGCAGTCCTGGCAGATTGCCGCCTATCCCTGTGGTTTCTTCCTGCTAAAAGGGTTTTTTCCTTCCCACTGTTGTCAAGTGTTGGCATAAAAGGTGGTCATTTGATTGTTGGGGCTCTACAATATTACAGAGTCTTTTATCCTACAATATTTAAGCGCCTTGAGGCGACTGCTGTTGTGATTCGCTATATAAATAAATTTAAGTTAAACTGAAACAAAATGACAAGAATAGTTGTCTGTAGCTCATTCTTTTTAAATTCTTTAAAGTTTACGTCTTATTGTTGTATTCTAAAACAGCTTACATGACATAAATAAAATGAACCTTAGGCACCTCTCTGACACTTTCTTTATTCTTTTTCAAAAGCAGCAGGATACATTGTTTTTCCTGTGGCTGCTTGGAAAAAAACCCAAAAAACCCAGGGCTTTAATGGGGCTGAACAGAGAAAAACACAAACAAAGACCTAAACCTGACTCCAGTCCTCTCCTCTTACCTTCTTTTAGAGTCCATTTAATAGAGCCTGATTTCTTGCTAACAGCATGCAGGTTTCCATCCAGGGTGGACACAAAGAGCAGGCTTTCAGGAAGCGACACTGTGCTGCCACTGCAAAGCCCCTACAAAGAGCACAAACACAAACAGCTCTTAATACAACAAGTTATGTATGGTTGATGCAAATAAAAATCATCACATTTGCAAAGTTAAAAAAATAAATAAATAAAATAATCATAATCAGCCACTGGGAAAGAACTGCAATCTCATTTGCAGTCAGACACTGGTTATCTGCACAGACAGCTGAAGCAAACGTTAGGAAAATGTTGAAATTGTTTACACTGCAAGACGAAGGCATCAGACGGAAGAAAATGTTACACCTTCAAAAAGATGCTTTCATCATCACCCTGCAATAACTAGCCTTTGCTAGAACTTGCATGGCAGTCATTTGCCCCAGGAAGTTTGCCACCCTTATAAAAATCAATGAACTTCAAATCAATACAGCAGAAGACGCAATAAGAAAGACGCTGACAGGGTGGATGACAGGGGGAAGGTTACTGGATAAGCCCTTATGGCTTTTTCATGCATTTACATTGGTCCACGTGGAGCCTAGGAAACTTTGCAGGCCAGTTTCACAAGCATGTGGTCTGTGGGCTACAACTGTTTGTGCTGTTGGTCCTTCAGCCAGTCGCAAAGATAAAACATACAAACAGCTAAAGAGAAAACAGGTGTTACAAATAGTAGAAAGTTTGCTCTGCACCCAATGCCTGTGTTTTTAATGCAGTTTTTGATTATTTTTTTTATGGTTGTGGTGCATTCCAAGAAAAAGTCTGAAGTCTGAATTTCCGAGTTCCCAGTCAAAGTTTGAATCTAGAAAGCCCCCTGAACTGATTTTCCGCTTGGAAAGTCGAAGAAGGCCCCAGAAACCCTGAGCTAACAATCCAACATGGCAACCCTGAACTTAAAACTGTAAAACTTTAAATCAGTACTGTTCTGTATTTGTGACTCATTAAATAAGTCATATACAGAGCACTGGCCAGGCTATAGTGGTGTTTCAGCGCAACAGAACAAGGATTATACTGTATTGTGATCAATACCTGAATACCTTTGCCTTGATAAAAAAAAAAAAAGCCTACAAGAAATCGTGTTTTTGTTTTTCCCACACTTTCTGGAATACACTAACCCATGAGTGCAGTCATTCCCAACTTCTGAGATAACCGGAACGTAGCATTATTCACAACAAACCCCAAGGCCGCTGGCTTTTCTGTTCCGGCCAACTTTTTAACCAATCAGCATTGGGCCTACCACAGGATGCGCCATGAGTTTTTGAATGCAAACACAGTACCGCAATCTTACTCTTAATGCCCAATCAAGTCTTTAAGAGTGGCAGCAACACTTTTCTAGAACCAATTCATAGATTTCATAATTCATCAAGGACAGAATGATAGAATATCTTAACAAAAAAAAGAATAAATAAAAACATTTTTCTTGCCATTCAATCTTTACCACCACAGCCAAAGTTACTTAGTGAAAAGGTTATCAAACTGGGCCTTTGGCTGAGTTAATCTACTGTCATGCTGCCACAAAGTATGCAACTCGACTTTAGACTACATTTTGTCTGCTTTGCATGAGAAATGAAAACGGACCATTTGTCTAGAAATGATGAGGTTTGAAGCTTGTCTACTTGTCTACTGATTGTGGAAGCTGAAGTGCTCGTCAGCCAGACAAAAACTGCCAGAACCTATCAGTCAGAGCTGTGTGTGGGTTGGTGAGTCAGTTAGGGTGGAATCTTACTTTATAATACTATTTAAAAACACAAAATGTCTGATGTCAAACATACAGACTCCTGTCTTTCTGTCGAACTGATCTCCCAGTGCTGTATTGTGCACACTACAAGATGCAGCACCAGAGGTCAGTGCCCACTGGCTGAGGAGGTGGAGAAAGATGGTGACTGTAAGTGGTCGGGCTGTGTGCACTCAGAAAGCTGTGGCTGGAGAGAGCTGCATGTCACACTGACACTGATGATGTGTCAGAGTCCGCAGCAGCATTGAGGGTCATCGCTGCCTGATATCATACACCTATGCAGCTATTTTTATCTGTATAACCTCTAGCAGCAGAAGCTCAGCTTTTCTTTGAGTTTTTTTTCTAAATAACGTTATATACCATAATCCCAGATAAAATGAAAGCTAGAGGTAAGCCAAGCCTCCAAGAGCACAAAGGGAATCGTAAATTGACTTCAGGGTTTTTTTTTTTTGTCACTCTACTTGAAAACAGATTTTGCAATGGATTAACTCAGAAGAGTGCTTCAACATCCCGCTGCACAGATGACTAGTAGGCTGACGAGCTATACGGGCACCTAATCCTTTCACAACCTTTTTCTCCTACTCAGAAATATGTGGCACAAGAACAGACATGGGTTCAGCACATGAAAGAAATAGCCAGTATACAAGGAGGAGATAAACCAGTACATACAAAGAGAAAATAAAGAGAAAGTAAAATGAAAGACTGTGCAGGGAAAACAACTGAACCCACAAAACCCATAACAGTGGCAAAGCAATCCAGCCCCATGACTTGGCTTATGCCAGAATTAACAACACTGTGGGTGAAGAGTGCTCCAGTCACCCACTAAGGAATGCTAGAAACTCCACTCTTGATAACCAAGTCGTGGGCATCTTTCAGTTTCTGGCAGGAAAAAACTCCAGTGGACGCGCTTGCCTCCCCACAGAAAAATGCACAAACCCAACCTGATCAGTCCTTCTACCGTGATCATTTGATGAGATATTTTCTCAAACTTGCAACAGGTACTGGACAAGCTATCAGGCCCACTCAAAACAATCTTTTGGCTTAAAAAAATATATATAAACAGCAGTGTATCCAACAGTTTATTTAACAGTTAACACCTCTGTATTGGTCTGTAATTACATCTCTAAAACCACTACTTGATTATGACACTGTTTTCAGCTTTCCGTGTGCTTCAAATATTATTAATACAGTTAAACAGCTAATAACAATGTTACCCAAGACTTACTTTAACTGAAATTATTGCAACATAGAAATGAGAGAAGGACTGACTGTTATATACTGTAAAATGACTGGCAAAGCTGGGAAATACAGAGGAAACAACAGATGCTACTCTGGCAGATTATGGGCTGTGGTGTCAGCACTATAAGGCAGTCAGATACAATAGCAGGCTATTACATAGTACATTTTGTTGCAACACAGCAATGCATAGTGCAATTTCTGGGTGGTTGAATGTCAGGTTGCTTTGGATTAGTACAGGCTCTGACAGACTCGAGGCTGAGAGGGGGATCACCAGATCAACCTTGACTCTTAACACTTTTCTGTTAATGACGACTACCATAAATATTCTTCAACCCAGGTTTCAAGTGTTGTCTTCGTGTACCAGCACTCAATTAAATTACTTCTACATTTCACAAAGATTACCATCTGGCACAGACAAGAGGCTCTCAGAGAAGCACCGCTAGTGAGAGGGGAGAAACAAAGGAGTGTATTTCCCCACTTTTAAGAGTGAATAGAAAACGTAATACAGGCTACACTAGTGAGAAAGCACCAAATCACAGTTAAACTCCAAATTTTACCATGTTAAAACACTCACTTCTTTCTTCCTGTGAGTCATTCTGCTCAAAAAATGGGAAGACACTAGCATGCTTTAATAGTCTGTGCAGAAACCAAGGCCAAACAAACCCTGAAAGTTTCACACTATCTACATAAAGAAACTGTGTCCTTCTACATTTGCCTACAAAATCCCTGCTGTAGTCTCACCTATCCTATACAAGCATTTGTGTCAACAATGTGCATCTGTGACAGTTCCCACTGGGTGCCGAACTCATGAGAAAAACCATAACTAATCCAGTTTTAGGCCCCCTGTAACCTTTACCAGCGCTCTTGGTTTTGCAAACAAATAACTCTCCAAACATCTGCTAGCCTCCTAGTCTTGGACGCACACTGATATTCATCAGCTGGTGGATACAGTATTCAGCTTCAGGGACATCTGCTAGACAGCATCTGGCTGCTAGCCATGATTGAGCATGTGAGTTATAAAGCGCTGTATAAGTTAATGGTGAAATATTGGTGCACTCCCTCTCATTTCCTCATTCTTTTTTCTAAAAGAGAAATGTGAAGTTATTGCACAAGAGTGTTACATAATACTACAAGACTGAGGTGAAACCAAAATCTTGGCTTATTCTAAAGATCTTCTTTTCCTTCTGCAATGAGACCCAGCATGGCTTAAAGGCACACAGACTACAATGCTTATGGTATTCCTGTTAGCAGTCACTGAAGTGTCACGGTGCTTCACAGCCTGTTGCTTGCCAGACCAACCTGAACACGGGACTGGCTGTAATTGGCAGCTTTCCAGCTGAGTGTAAACAAAGCACTTTGATAGCACATTACATGCATCACAACCCTCTGTGTCTGATAAGATGCTGGAGTACATCACCAACCAACAGACAGGGGTTAAAACATAGTTTGTTTTTGTTCTCATATTCTTTCTGCCAACCAAAGTACAGTGCAACACGAGGTTAGGAGCAGACTGAGTTATACTGATAACTCTTTCACCTCTCTGTTTGGGTTGATACACACCTCAAATACCTGGTGTATTAAGAGAAAGCATGGCATGTTCGTTTTAGCGTCATCATGCTCATAATTTAGAGCAGCAGACCATGGAGAGACTATAAAAACATGTGTGCAGATGTAGTCATCTGTTTGGCTGTCTGAGTACAGGCTACAGCAACAGACACAAGTATTTTCCTTTATTATCTGACCTCTCAGGCGATTATGTGATTACAGAGAAGCGCATTAAGGAGCCAAAGAACAATAAAGACTTTATAAAGCAGGGTTGATAAAGACAGTGAAGTATAACAGAAAATTATTTCGCTTCTTTCCCCCTTAAGTAAAAACCCTGAGAGAAGCTGTGCTGTGAAGCATGGGCTTTTGGATCACATACATAAGAGGGGTGAGGGTTCTGTGAATAAAAATCTTAGAAAATAAATAATAATAGAAGAGGAATAATGACATTTGTGAATGGCATTAAGAGTTCACCAGTCAAAAACTACCTCCGTGTGGTAATTAACTTCTTGCTAAATTACCTCTGCCAGTCCTACCAATTAGCTTGTCTGCAGCAATAAGCTGTGTTTGCAGCTTGCTTTTGTGCAGGAAGCAAAAAAAACCAAAACAAAAAATATGTCACATGTTGGCCCACGATCAGGCACGCTCAGTCAAAGTGGAGTCAATCCACTCCTGTGATAAGACAAGAGTAAGATCGCAGCCTTTTATCCATTTTCTTTTAAAAACAAACCTTAATCTTGTCTCCATACTGGAAAAATAAGGATGAAAATAAAATGCTGTTCTTGTGAGCAATGGGTAAACTACAACTGAGGACAAAAGTATTAAATATAGTGTTGTTATACACAGCCTGCAGAGTGTAAAGTGAGGCATTAGAAAAGACTAAAAGTGCATCTATAAACAAATATTATGTTTTGCTGAAACAGTTAGCAAGCTTTTAGTCAGAGACGTCCTTCCCTCAATGGAAAAAATAAATAAATCAGCTGACCTTAAAAACAGTGACAAGGAAAGAGATATATTCTCTGAAAATATCCAATTTATATCTACCACTCAGACACATGTTAGTCAGAATCTATAGATAGCCTATCATCCGTCACCCTCGCTACACCAACAGACCATCTTAACAGGCTAAGAGAGTAACCTGAGACATGATAGGGAATTATAAAGCTAGTTTAATCTCCTGCTTAGCTGAAGTGGTTTAGTATCTGGGTACTGAAGGGTCTCTGCCTCCAGCCTTTTACTATGAGATCTGGCTCATTTACAGGATGTTAGCAATACAGGATAGGTGAGATTGGGATTGGTGTTGGTAGATAATAGGGAGGGTCGCCATAGGGGTTTTGGTCAGAACTAAAAGAACGCCCAGATCCAATTACAGCTTTTCAAAGCTTTTGTGAGAACCATTTCTTTTGCAAAGAAGAAGAAGAAGAAGAAGAAGAAATTTGATACCAATACATCACTAGCACACGTACTAGTTCATACATATTCCATCTCTTGCGTGCAGTTACTGAGTGCAGGTGTTTCTGCATGATGGCTTAATTTATGCACAATGTTATCCTTCGAGATTAAGAAAACCAACAACAGAGGGAGCACATTTTCTGTAGCCACCTCTCATTACCTTGAACTGAGCTTGCAATTGTAATATCTCATCAATGTCTCCAGCGTTTGGAGAATGTTTATTCAAGCCATCACATTGTGGTGCCTGGTTTGTCACCTCTGCAGCTTAAATATACTACAGCGATTACTGATGCTACTGATGTGGATGTGAAGGGACAGGATGTGTGCTGATGCTTGTAAAAGATACTGCGTACTAACTTATCACCAAGCTACAAAAACACTTTAAAATCCTGTTTTTGAAACAAGCAAACGAAGACGTCTAAACATGTAAATACAAAATTTCTCGTTTTCCGCAATAACTCAGATGTTTAACAAAAATGTTAATGTAAACATGTTTGCTTCTTTCGCTTGTGAAGCGGGTCTGAAGCGCTGAAAATGTAAACTTGGTGCCAGTAAAGTTCAATTTTAGAGCTTTTCAGTCAGGTAGCTAACATCTGTGTTAGCTCACTTCTATCATGTTGGGGCAACACGAAGCACACAAACAGGCTTCAGTGACACAATTTTAGCTCCCTGCGGTGACACCCGTGTAGTGAAAAGTGTCTGTCCACGTTTTGTTTAAAACCATAATTTTGCTGTCAGTGTCCTCCAAGTTTAGCTAGCTTAACCAGCTAGCTCTCTTACCTTTTGTGGGAGACCAGCGTAGCAAAGCAGGGCTAAAATGCACCACACCAGGGCCCGACTGCTCACTGTCCAGTCCATATTCTCTGGTCTCAAACCGGGATAGACAGCTGGGGAGGTCCGAGCGGCCGCAGACTACATAGAAACCGCTTTCTGGTTCGCAGACAGGTGTTATAAATAGTTTTGTAAATGTTGAAACGTTAAAGGCATCGAGCCAGCCGCACTGGATGCGACGTTAAATGTGCTTCTTCCTGAAATGAAAACCGTGGGGGTTGGACTTTGGGATAGATATCCACACGAGTGGAGGAGGGGAAATGTCGAGAGTCTGTGAGCCAATGAGAAAAGCGATACGGACACCGGATGTGGTATAAAATAGATCCGGGGGACATTTTCTACAGCGGTCTGCGAAGAGTGTGGGAAGCATGCTTTTCAGCGTTGGGCAAGCGAACTGCGGCATGGTCGTGGTTAATTTGGCTATGAAATTTTATTCATGTATATGTTGTAGTTATTATTATTGCAGCTGACTGCCAGTGCCTATATGATGGGGAGGTGTAAAGTTAGAGCACTGAAAGCAATGACTGCGCGTTTGAGCAGCGGGGCTTGACTAGGCCGCATGAGCAAAGAAAACGAAGGTAAGAATTTATTTTAAAAATTCAAAAAAAAAAAAAACGAAATAAAAATACAACCCCCTTGAGTTCCCATCTGTAACCAGGTATTTTGGTCTCTGTGAAATAGGGTGGTGATTACTCTAGTGGATGTTTTCTGCACTTCACCACGTGGACAGGGTGGTGTCATACAGCCTCATGGAGGACGGCCAGCAGCGAGGTATGAAGTCAGAAATATGAAGTACAGAAAATGTGTTTTCCCTTTGGTTCATGGATGATGAGTTTTCGTGCGTTAGACTTCTGATCTGAAAATGAAGTCAGAATTGAAATCTGAGTTGAGTCACTAACACAGGTCAGGATTTGTAATCAATCAATCACATGCACTTAAGCTTTCTTTTGTTTTTAATCATTTTCTCTACAGGGGTCTTCAGTGTGAATGGATGTTCAGGATAATGACACAGTAAGTAATTTGAGTGTAATCCAAAATAATTGTAACTGACAAGTCTTCAGATAAATTTGAAGACATCATTGATCTGCCCCCCTCAAAAAAAGATCTTTATAAACAGCTTGTTAACAACTGAGCTTATTTGTTTTCTTCTTCAGGGACCAGCCTGTGATGCTCAAGAAGTGGACCCAGGCTTGAAGTTGCAGTGTCTCAGATAAACATGTTCTTTTTTTTTTTTTTATCTTTGTTTTTATTTTATTTGTCGTTATTTGTACTATTTGTATTTATGTTCTATTTCTATTGTATATATTAATCGACATCTGCGGGTGGACAGCAAAGAAAGAATTTCATTGCACACAGAGAAATGCCTTTTCTCTTGTGACGCGTGACAATAAACACTTTGAATCTTGACTCTTTAAAAAGAATAAAGCATTTTTCCACAAACCAACAGCGTTGTTTTTGTTATTTTAACTTATTTCTGGGCACTCCTCTGAACCTGGCTGGCCTCTTCCGTGGCCACTCAAAGGTCGAGAGCAGTGCAAGATCAAGTCATGTCTTGTCATAACTGGGGTTTCTTGGCTTTTATTTCACCAAGTCTCTCTTTTAAAGCAAGACACAGACTCGAGATGAAGTTCAGGTATAGTGTTCTCAAAGTGCATAAGCTGCCCATGTGACGGAGTTTAACATCCGTCTGTGGTGTCAGCACATCTGTTAGCTTTAACACTTAATTTGACACCACAAGTCAGATGTTTTTTTTTTTTTAAAAATGCAGCCGGTTAAATACTGAATATTTTTGTCAAGTGAATATACATCCACACACATACTATTTTTAGATTGTGAAGTGTCTTTCATACTGCACGTCCTTGATTCCTCTCCCCCCAGATGAGAGCAGACGGGGCTAGGAAAAACTGGTTAACAAAAGTAAGATGCCACTTATGACATGGGACAGCGGCATCATGTCATAAGTGGCTGTTATAGCCACTATATTTATTTATAATTGGAAATGATAAAGTTCATTTGTTGAATATCTTCAAGTCCAACTCTCAGCAGGCTTCATATCATCCAGTGATGTGCCACCACTACTTCACGTGTATAAACACTTCCACAAATGACACCTGTGCAACATCTCTCCCCGCAGATTTGTTTCGGGGGTTGAGACAACTCTTAGCAGATCAAACTGCTATCAGTTTCCAGGTCACGAGTGGGAACACAGAGACCAGTCCAGCCTTGCATTGTCTAATTTTGTGGGTTGTAGCCTGTGGATTGTGCTTAGCTAACATGAGTGGCACCCTGTGTGGTCTTCTGCTGCAGTAGCCCATCTGCTTCAAGCTTTGTTTGGCGTGTAATTAGAGGGTGCTCTTCTGCATACTTTAGTCATAACAAGTGGTTATTTGAGTACTGTTGCCTTCCAATCAACTCAAAGCATTCTTCCCGCCCTCCTCTCACATCAGTAAAGCATTTTTCACTGAATAGTTTCTCTTTTGGAACATTCCCTGTTACCTTAATAGATGATTGTGCGGGAAAATCCCAGTAGATACCAGCCCATCTGGCATCAACAACCATGCCAAGTCAGTTAAAACACTTTTCTTCTCCATTCTGGTGCATCTCATCTTGATACGCCTCAACTCACTGAGTTGGCGCCTTGTGATTGAACAGGCGTACCTTATGAAGCGAAACAGCATATAAATGCACGTCTTCTGATGAGAATCTGGCTCCGGCTTCTCATTCCTCATCTCTTCTGTCAGAACATCAAATCCATACGTATTCTTTCCGAGCAAAAAGATTTTATTGATCCACAATGATCAGAAACGTAACATTCTGCGACATCACTGAACACAACAGCAATGTTTGATATTGTCATCACTTGTGCAAATAAACAACACCGAGACGTGAAAAACCAAAATGGGCATGTCTTAACAGACACAGTAATGGCACAAAGACTTTTTTTTCCCCCTTTTCCTATTCTCAACTGATGCAAGAAACACGGCGGCTCACTATGGAGGAATGTTTAATTTACTTTAAAGGCACTTTCTGCCTCATACACTTGCCAACACACATGTCTGGACATATAAAGTAAAAGTCACCTGTAAAGCAGGGCGTCTTGGCAGATTACAAAGATCCTGTAGTTCTAGTGTATGTCATGTTTTTCTTTAATGTGTACAACAGTAGACAGCATTTAAAAAAAGGAAATCAATAAATAATTCAACAGAAACGGAGCATTCATTAGCTGGATGTCTGCTGAGAGCATTAAATAATATGGCTAATATCCAGTATGTTATTGATTTAAAATAAAACAGCAAGAGTGGATGTCCCCGCTCTTTAAACTACACATTTCTGAGTTTATGTGTTTCCATTTAAACGAAAAGTGTTTCAGTCTCCTGCTCATTAAAATCACTCCCTGCAGATTATTTTTCTCCGTCTTCTGAATTTCTGTTTACCTCATACACAACCCTCTGGTTTCTTTCTTTAAACCACACTGAAAGATTGCTTTGGCAATAAAAAATAGAAAATTATTACTTTTTGTCGACTGAATATAACACAAAAAGAGCGCTTGAAACATGTTGCTTAGAAGCACGTTTTCAGTGAATGAGCTATTCCATTGCACAGCTAAAGAGCTGCATTCCTATGTATACATTCAATAGACCTAGGCAATGTTTTGCTGCTGCGTTTGCAGATGTACTTCAATTCACACGACTCCTCTGTAAGTCCTATGACACAGGTAAAAAGCATAATGACAGTCCTTTATTCTAAACAGGCCTGGTGTCTTTTATAGACAGAGCCGTTGATTGGTTTGCATATAGGTGCCAGGCAGCCGGCACAGGCAGCAGTGTGAGTGGTTGATAAATGTGTCTCGACATCCCTGTGAAACATGTAATCACAGATGCTGGGGTTTTGGGCGTAATCGCCTGCGAATTTAAAGGAATATTCTGTCAGGTGTTTGCTCGCTCAGATATACACAATCTTCATTTAGTGGCCTCAGGAGTTCTCAAAGAGTTATAGTAACAATAAACCAGTCAATTAGAAACGTCACATAAAAGGTTTACACTGTACAACTATCACGTTTGGGGCAGCTGTACATCACAGGTATTATGGTTCCTCTGGTTGGATCGGATGGCTATTTGTCAATCCACCATGATACACACGCAAACACACACACATACACACACACACACACACACACACACACACACTTTAACCATGTCCCCCAAAAAAGTAATTTCATCAGAGTGAATCATAATATTTGATGTCACACTAAAACTGTGTGAATGGTCGGCAGTCTGTGAGTCACTGTTCTCTTCTGTTTGCTTTTAGTAGCCAGATATGAGTAGATTTCAGATCGTTTTGAAGCACAGACTTCATGGACCGGTGCGACAGCAGGACTGGAGTACTGGTAAAAATACCAGGGAGCCGACCGAGCCCACTGCTGGAGCTGTGATCTCTGAGACGGGGCGGGGACATGGCGATAAAAAGCTTGTCATTGAACACCTCGAGCAGCGTGCCTTCACATGTCAGAGACATCAGATTCAGGTTCTGGATCCTTCAAGGCATCATTTGTCACAGTAAACAAGTTGGCATTTGAACGCGTATCCATGGCAGAGTGCATTATGGGTAGCCACACATCATCCATGTTTGGCATCACAAATATTTTCTGTGAAATGATGAAAAAAAAACAAACAAGGATTAGCAATAAATATGGTGGAGGACAGTGAAGCATGTTTACTCGAAAACCACTGTGAGAGACTATTAGAGGAACAGAACCTATAAATTCTAGTTTTGTCATCAAAAACATACAAAATGAAAACAAAAATAAAGTTTCAAACTATCTCTTTTAACAAGAAAGCAACAAAGCAACCCTGTATTGTTATGTCTGAAACCCAGTAAACCCTGAGTCCAGCGTTTGTTGAAAGCCAGATGTAAACACTTGCTCACAAATGACAACAGTGTGCACCGCAGCGCTATATTTTACTAGAAGCATTGTGGAGGGGGCCAAAACGTAATTACAGCCCCTGAGGAGGAGGCGGAGATAAATGTTGATGTGTGGTAAACCTGACAGGGACTATTTGCTGCGGTAGTTTGCAGAGGTGCTCTTTGTCCTTGGTGAGTAAACTTTGAGCTTCTCAGCCATGCCAATGGTAGACTTTCAAACATCAGTTGATAAATACCACAGGATATGACATCATGCACTAAATGCACCCATGTTTACAAAAAATTTTAGGGTGCTGTGTTAAACGTAAAAACAGATTTCAGTGATTTGGAGGTTATTTTTAACTATATTCAATTGAAAATAGCACAATGTATTAACAACATATTGGATTTAAACCTATTGGTTAAAACTTTCTGTGTCGATCTACATGTTCCTCCCATGCACACACGGGTGGTAATTCTAAATAGGCCAAAGGTATTTTACATAAAGATTTAAACATTGGTTTAAGGCTTGGCCAACTCCAGGCTGGTGTCCTGCAAGTTTTAGATCTCACCCTGGGTCTACACACTTGAATCAAATGATTCGTTCATTACCAGGCCTCTGGAGAACCTCAAGACATGCTGAGGAGGTCATTTATCCATTCAAATCAGCTGTGATGGATCAAGGACACATCTAAAACCTGCAGGAAACCGGGCCTCGAGGCCTGGGTTTGGACACCACTGGTTTAAGGTGTATTCGGATGTGCTAAATACATAAAATGTCCATTCTTCAGTTCCCAAACAGAGTGTCAAATTCAAACTGAACACTCACCAGCCACTTCATTACACCCTGCTAGTACTGGGTTGGACCCGGTTTTTACCTTCAGAGTTAACTTAATTCATGGCACAGAATCAATAAGGTGCTGGAAACATTCTTCAGAGACTTTGGTCCATATTGACATCACAGCATCACACAGTTGCTTCAGATTTATCGGCTGCACATCAATGATGAGAATCTCCCATTCCAACATTTCCAAAAGGTTCCCTATTAAACTGAGATCTGGTGACTCTGGAGGCCATTTGAACATGGTCGCTTAAAACTGTGTTCAAGAACACAGTTTTAAGATGATTTGAGCTTTGTGGCATGGTGCGTTAACATGGTGGAAACAGCCATCAGAAGATGGGTCCACTGTGGTAACAAAGGGGTGGATGTGGTCAGCAACTAGAACCAGAACTAGCCCAAAGCCCACCAACCTGAATCATTAATACAACACAAGACAGATCCATGTCAAATTCTGATTCTAATGATCATTGCAACAGATATCAAGAATCGTCAGACCAGGTAACATTTTTCCAATTTTCTGTTGTCAAATTTTTCAAATTGTAGCCTCAGTTTGCTGTTCTTATCTGACCACACTGGCACCCAGGGTGGTCTTCTGCTGCTGTAGTCCATCTGTATGTAGAGATGCCTTTCTGCATATCTTGGGTGTAATGAGTGCTTATTTGAGGTCCTCTTGCCCTTAAAACAGTCTAGCCATTCTCTTCTGACCTTTTACATTAGCAAGGCATTTTCATCCACACAACTGCTGCTCACTGAATATTTTTCTTTCTTTTCTGACCATTCTCTGTAAACTATAGAGACGGCTGTGTGGGGAAATCCCAGTAGATCAGCAGTTTCTGAAATATTCAGACCAGCCCGTCTGGCATCAACTACTATACCACATTCAAAGTCACTTACGTCACCTTTCTTCCCCATTCTGATGCTCAGTTTGACATTCATCCAGTTGTCTTAACCATGCCTACATGTCTTAATGTATTTGCTTGTTGCCATGTGATTGGCTGATTAGATATCTGCAATAATGAACAGTTCAGTAGGTATAGTGAATGAAGTGACCAGCGAGTGTAAATTTAAAACCATGCAATTCCCCGTTTTTAACAATTGAACTTGCAAATGGATAATAAGTAGACTTTATTATGACTTAAGATTAGATTTCACCGGTGCTTGTTTCTCCCAGTGTATACCTGGAACTCCTGTTCCAGTTTCTTCTCAATCCACTCTGTTACATGCCCCAGCGTCACCTCCCTTTCACCGAGTTTGGGCCGTGCTTTGAGCTCCAGATGAGGCGGACTCCGAAAACCATACCTGACAGCCAAAAGGAGAAGTTTGTGATAATCGTGTTGAATTTTCAGACCAGCTTCATGAAACAGATGTCGACTGACGGGTTTTTCCTTAAATAACCGCTTCATTTCAATTAAAAAAAAATACATATTAGCAGTATTTAAGGAGGAAAAGGGTTAAAAACATGGAGGAAAACATGCAAAACATATATAGCATGCAACAGAAACAGATTTTTCTATGTTGTTATTTTTCTTAGCACCTATTTAGTGGCGCAAATAAAGAAGTTCGTATTAATTAAGCCAAACATAAATCAGTGTGTATTTAAGGCTTCAATGTTCCACATCTTTAATGGAAAACACACCTTTGTGCCCTCATTTCTTAGATGTGATTAAACATTTTTATTCTCTCATCACTTGCTTGTCTTGTTTTTTTTGCCCAGCAGAGGGTGCAGTGCTATAATCTCAAGCCATTCACATAGATTGTGACACACCAACTTCATCCTGCAATTTTCCATATCCTCCTAAACATACCATATCCTGTCTGTGGGGGGAGGTGGGATGTTGACAGCCAGAGTCCCGCGGCACTCTTGCACCTCTACGGTGAGCAACAAGGGCGTGTTGGATACTTCCTCCATCTTCTTCTTGATGAACTCCGTCTCTGTGGCTTTCTGGAAGTACTTCGACTTGGCTATCTTGTCCACAAAGCGCATGATCTTGCTGGGTCTGTGGCCTCCCACATAACTACGCGAGTCGATGATGGAAACAGAGGAGGAGGGGAGACAAGGAGTGAGTCAGGTTCATAATTAATTCATAACGGCATCTCTTGCTACTCAGCACCCACTATCGAGGGGCTATGTGTGCAAGTGACCGGGTGCTACATTAAATCATCAGCGAGCTTTCAAATATGTATGTCTGAGTGGGTGGCTGGTTGGATAGAAAAAGGAAAAATGTTCTGTTTCGGAACCTCAGTACGAATGTTATTCTGCTCATTTTCAATTCAGAGGTGTACTAATGTTGTTAGAAAGAGACATTTGCTCACCCCTCTGCTCCAGGCAGAACAGGTTTGTCACTGAGGAGTTCTGGAGGATCCTCCTCGTCCGATGAACCGGCACTAGACGATTCCTCGTCACTGTCTGCCAGGCAGTATGTCCGTGGCCTTGACCTGTCACGCACACATAAACAAGCACTCATGTTGCAAAGTCAGGCCCCAGTGGCTTTGCAAAGAGCCCTTATCAATCACTATTAATTCCCATTAAATGTATCCCAGGAACTACTTCTCCACCGATCTCACTCAAAAAAAGATCCAATAACTAGAATGGGTAACAAAATGTATTGTTTCAGGGACAGCGACTGTAGGCATCCAATTCCCAAACTCACCAGTTTACTGGACAAATCCATAGCGGTAAGCATCCACAGGAAGGATTAGTATATAACGAGAGGGAGGGAAGAGGCAACACGACAAAAGGGGAGGAACTGTGAAAAACACATGTGACAACTAATATGGCTCTAAAAATGCAAATGCACCCGATTACCATCCGACTCAGAGCTGGTTTTCTTTAGCAGAAAATCGAATCCTTCACACATTTTATTTTGGCACTGTCACTGAGAATGAGACAATAAGAAAAAAAACACAAACACGGAGGAATCAGGACAAGCTGTGGAGGACGACTCTAAAATCTGGAAGCCTTCTTAAAAACAAAATAAAATCAGACCGAGCTTCACTTAGCTCCATTATTCTGCTTAAAAGAAGAAATGCACTTTTAAAGCCTCACCAATCTTTCCCTTGTTCTCCAAGGCCCTCGCCCTCCTTTCCCAAACGGGCCAAGTTCATCTTGGTCTCCAGCGTCATGAGGAAAGAGCCCGTGTAGGAGACCTCCAGATCAAACCACAAACCTGAGAAAAAAACCCATAAAGACTTATAATGTTTTTTATACCAAACCCATGCCTGCTGACATCCTCATCAATAGCATAAGGAAAATCAATAACAACCTAATGATTTGTGTTTAATTGTTGCAAGGTTAACTTAAGTGCTCATCTACCTAAAAAAAAAA
Organism: Neolamprologus brichardi; assembly: GCF_056152115.1. Classification (NCBI taxonomy): domain Eukaryota; kingdom Metazoa; phylum Chordata; class Actinopteri; order Cichliformes; family Cichlidae; genus Neolamprologus; species Neolamprologus brichardi. The sequence goes on from NC_142107.1 coordinate 10,527,472, forward strand.
AAAAAAAAAGGTCACCTATGAGGAAGCAGTTCTTTATTAAGCTACTTCCTGTTTACACGTCCCACTCCTCAGCGGGCGGCAGGAGAATTATTCAGATTACGATCCCCCTGCTGTTTGCATAGTGAACGTCTGCAGCCGGTAACTGACGTTTATTATCCCCTCTGTCTGTCCCCCTCCCTTCTCTTCACTTTCCCTCTCCCTGTAAATGCTCATTGATTCGTACAGTCTGTGTGACAGCAGTGCCAGAGAGAAGCTACATGACAGCAGCAAGGCACATCATGGAAGACAGTGTCTCATTGTCTAGCACGAGACAAACAGCAGGAAGAGACCGTCTGGATTTTCTCATTAAATTTGAAGGAGCTAACACATCTCTACCACAGACAGATGTAGAACCGGGAAACATATCACAGCAATCCTGCATTAGATATTCCTTTAAATCGCTCTCATTGTCATACATATAGTGTGGTGAATTTGCCTCCACATTAATAACTTCCATTTGTGCAGCATGTGCATGACCAAGCAACTGCAAAAGTGACGCTTCAGCCCGACTCTCCTCTCAGCTAATTATGAAATGTTTGCATGCTAAAATGGTTAAAACGGTTCTGTGCATACACTAACGTCAATAATGTTATACCCACTTGTTTCTTATAAGCCTCTAGCTCATTTTCACATCTTTGCACAACTGACAAACATCAAAGTTTGTGTGTATTGTGCGATTATCGAAGCACAGTGTAAACATTGTCAATCAAGCCATGTCTCCCCATAAATAAGGCATTGAGAAGCTGCCTTTCCCTCAATTTTACCATCATCACAAGAGAAGAAATCACAAGCGTGTTCAGTTCATGCAGGATGAAAGCGCACATTTCATCATCGGCTAATGATGCTTTGTTAGTATATATCTGAGAATGTATAGGTTCAGACAGAACACATTTGTGAGCTGCAGCTCCAACAACTGAACAACAAGAATCTTTAGACCTAAGATCAAGAAAAGCTGAATGTTCTTAATCTGAAATTGATAAACAAAAATTTAAATACGGCGGCTCCTCATGACATTTACATTCACTGGACATTTTATGAGGTACACCTTGCTAGTTGGACCCCCTTTTGCCTTCAGAAGGGTCTTAATTCTTCATGAGACAGATTCGAAAAGGTGCTGGAAACATTCCTCACAGATTTTGGTTTCAAAGGTGCTCTAGAGATCTTGAGCTCTGGTGACTGTGGAGGCCATTTGAATCCAGTGAAGTCTTCAGCATTCAACATTTTTCTTCTGTTGTCCAATTTTGGTGAGCTCATGTCAATTATAGCCTTAGCTTCAGCAGGTCATCTTGACCATGTCTACATGCTTAAATGTACTAAGTTGCTGCCATGTCATTGGCTAATGAGCAGTGTTGGGAAGGTTACTTTTAAAATGTATTCCATTACAGAATACATGCCCCAAAATGTATTCTGTAACGTATTCCGTTACGTTACTCAATGAGAGCAACGTATTCTGAATACTTTGGATTACGTAATATATTATCATGCTGTTTACAACTACGTGAATGTACTATTGCTGTGATTTATTACTGTTACTGAAGGTCCGCGACTCTGTAGTAAAGGGACCTCTGGCTAATATGTCGGTTCCCTGTCGGGCTCCTAGCCGAAAAATAGCTTTACTTCGTTGTCTGGGTCAACTTTGCTTGCGAGACACAGAGAGAGGCGTTGAAAGGCTGCTCCAACGGAACTTATTTTTTCGGAGGAAAACACAAACAGCGTACAGTCGAGTCTTAATAGCTTACTTACAACTGGGCTCGTCAGGCACTCTTCTTGGCTGCAGTGGTTATTATTATATTTACATGCTTCCAGCTCCCGTTTTTGCTCGATGACAGCTCGTATACTTTTCCTTTTTCTCCCTCCCTCGCTCACAGACACATAACGGGTATGGCAGTCCATTGTCCCTGCAGCACGGACTACACTGCTATGATGCTACATTCTTTAGAGCTATGCCTGTAGCATTCTGCCTATTAGCTTAGCACAACAACAAAAAGGCGCTCTCTCACCCAGGAAACACGCAGAGAGAGAGCGTCACCCTGTAACCATGGCAACCGTAACGCTGCCGCCTGGAACAACAGAACATAGCTGTCAAACAAAACCCAAACAGGCCTGACCCGCCACAATATGAAACAGGAAAGTACCGCCGTGTAATCCATTTATTTCAACAAAGTAACTGTATTCTAAATACCACCTTTTTAAACGGTAACTGTAACGGAATACAGTTACTCATATTTTGTATTTTAAATACGTAACGGCGGTACATGTATTCCGTTACTCCCCAACACTGCTAATGAGGCATTCGACCAGTTGAACAATACCTAACAAAATGGCTAGCAAGTGTATAATCATCTCTTTTTTTGCCTTAAACCAGCTGGAATTAATACACATCTCTGCTCTGTTTCTGTGTCAAACTAGTCCCTTTGCTCAGGCTCAAGGCAGGCTGGGTGAGTCAGTGTTTCAGTAATGGATGAGAGGGAGCCAAGACATGAAGTTTAATTACTGTGGCTTAAAAGCGCAAACATGCAGAAAGGCTGGACTCCAGAGGAGAGAAGGACAGAGTGTTGGAGGGTAGGGGGTTATGGCTTAATCTAGCGAGAAGAGGAATAAGATGGAGATATCGTATGAAAGGTGAAGAAGACGGGTTGGGGAAAAGACAGAATTAATAAGTGGCTCGAGTAAGATAAAAATAAGAAATCTTGAAAGCACCCACAAAAATGTAAAAAAAATAACACACCAAATATAATTTCTCTTCCTACCTTGGTGGTCCACTGAAGGTTTGGAGGCACGGAGGATCTTAGGAATGGAGAAGCCCATGTCTAGCTCTGTCAGAGTCAGCTCATTCATAACATATGGCAGCTAAAAGACAACATGTACGAAAAAAGATACAAATACAGCCAACGCAAAGACAAATCTCTATCTCTTGATGAAATCTTCTTGCATTTGGATATTAATAACTATAGCTACTGCTACTACTCACCCTAATCTTACTGAGCTTCATTTGGATCTTTTTGGAGACTACATTGGCCCAATATTTCTCTCCCAGGAAGTCCCAGAATATCCTTCCCAGAAATGCATTTACCCAGGCCTCAGGCTCCGCAGTCTCCTCTGAACTCCTACGCAGCTAAAGGACACACATACATGTATGAATGGCAGTTTTGAATATCTATAATCATTTTGTGCATCAAGCTTGAGCTTGATATATTTAGTTTGCTCCCAGCAACCCTTCAGTGAGATTCACTGAGTTGCCAGTGGTTCTCTCTGGGGTAACTTCAGGTGACAACAGACTGATTTAGTTGATATTGTGGTTTAGACGTGCAGACCCCAGGGGGGGCTTTTGATAGATGCCCACTTTGGATGACTCTCTTTTTCTATTCAGCCTGACATGCATCCATCTGTCTCCTACCTTTTTGGTAGTCTGGGGGCTGCTATCCGGGCTGTTCCCAGCGCTGTCAGTGGCAGTCGGGCTTCTAGGCGGCACCTGGGGACTCACGTATTTGGCCATGTAGACATTATAGTCCAACAGCATCTTTTGTTTCAAGCCTGCAGTAGAGCCACAGGAGAGAGCGGCGGTGGTCTCTTTGTGACGAGACTGAGACTGAGACAGCTCCTCCAGGCTTCCCCGGCTGCTGCTCCTGCTGTCAGCCTCCAGGCCTCCGACAGATTGAATGCTGCTACTGCGACTGTGGGAGGGTAAGAAGGCTACAAATGGAAGGAAAAGAAATGTGGGATGTGAAGGCGGTGTTTTGACACAATTACGCTTGAACACGGAACATTTTTAGTGATTCCAGATTTGTATACAATAATAATAAATGCTCAAAATTTAATTAGCCTTAGATAGCTGTCAGCTATTTTTGTATTCCTTTCTCACAGTAGACTGCAGCACTCTGAATTAGCATGCTGTACACTGCTTTCCAGTAATCCAGCCCTACCTTTACTACCTTTATCTCCTGACCCACACAATTTTGGCATTTCTCTTTGTATAAGGCCTCCTCCGCACAGGCTTACATCCCACTGTGGAAAGTGATGCTATAATACGCTGATGCTCTGTGCTTGTAATCCTGCTGACCCACCACACTCATCGGTTCACTTAGTTGAGGGGATTGGCAGTCCCTAAGCTGGGGCTTATGCACAGATCTGATTGCTGCGCAGTTGCCTACTTAATAGAACGGCTATTCTGACATCGAGGAATGGCGCGTGTCTGTGCAAATACAGGTGTGTGAAAAAAAGAAAGAAAGAAAGAACATGGATAACAAATGCTTTACGTGTGTGTGTGTGTGTTTGCACCTTGATCTGGGAGAGTGTGCATAGCTGAGTCTGAAGCTCACCATTCTTGCAGATGCTAGGCAGACTGCCACCTCTCCCCTCTGATTTCATTCGGGATGCTAGAAGAAATCTACGGAACCACTCTTCCTTTTCCCGACCCGTCCTCCCGAAAAGGTAGATAGTCAGATCCCCGCCTCCAAAGGTTGGTTTTTTGGGTTCCTCTGCTGACGCTGATCCTTCTGCCTTCTCACCCTTGTCCGTTTTCTCCACCTTCTCACTCTGAACTGTCAATTTTTCTTCCCCAGCTTCAGGCCTCTCTCCCTGGGCCTTGGACATGAAGTCATCCTGCTTGGCCAGCTCAATGCAAATGGGGTATTTTTTGTTCCAAACTCTCTTCCTAGCCAGGCTCTGAGGCATCAGGTATATCTGTGGGGTATAAAGACTGACTTCACTAAATCAATCTCATGAACACAACTGATTTCTTTATTTCTTTATGGGTGTTTCTAGGGCAACAGAATGATTATAAAGAAAAAAGGATAAAGAGAAAAAGTGTTCACATTTTTATGCGGCAGATTGATACCTGAGGGTATGAGTGGAAACAACTGGTGGCAATAAATGTAAGAATATGCCTGTTTTCTGTTGATAAGTAACCAAGATTTGGCACCATTCAGGGCTGGAAAGGTTCATGTACTTCTGCTTTTGTTCTTGCTATGGGCCAACAATTCTCTAATACAGACAGCAGCACTTCATTCATCCCTGTGGTCGTAATGGGCTGGAGCGGTATTGGATCTCAGATTACTCAAAACAATAACACCATGAGCAGAAATTAGACCTTCAGGGATGGTTTTCCTGTACAAGTGTCTGAATAAACTACACACTAAGTATCTACAATAATAACTGAGAAAGGGCACTTAAGGAAACCAGAGAAGAAGAGTAGGTTAAGGGTGCATGATGAAACCTTTTGCCCTGTGATACACTGACATGAGAAATGTCAGCTGTGCCTTGAGATATGCAAAACTGTTGAATCAGCGCGCTAGTACACAAGATACACAACTGTGTATATAAGGTCAGTGACCTGTGATATTCACTCTGCGTTTACACACAGTGTACGAGTCACAAGCTGTGATTGTCACTGAGCATGACCTATTAGCGAGCATGCAGTCGGGCAAAGGCAAATGTGACGGGACGTGTGCTCGATGTCACTAAATGTTAAGCTTATCATCAAGCACAGTAATACACTGAGGAGACGCACACACACTTAACACATTAATTTCCCCCTCGTCTTTGAGTGGTGTTAGCAAAAACCTCTCTTTCCATGACCAAAAGGCTTGTTTAAGCCACCGCACCTTGCTGTCAGTCAGGTCGTAGATCTTCTGGCTGATGTAAGTGACGTCAGGTTTAGGCTCATTGTGTGTGGCACGGCGGGAGATGTTCCGGTTGGGCTTGGACAGACGCAGGACGGAGCCCTCTAGACGGACGTAAACAGAGTGGGTCAGGGTGGCGTGGTACGTCTCCGGGTCATAGCTGTGGATCTCATTCATCCAGCCCTGCGAGAGAGAAGCAGAAGACTTTTCAGCTACAATGAATTAAAACTCGAGTCACCTCTCAAGACTTTTGCACAGTCTTTCATACACACATCAGATTTTCAGTTTAAAACCAGAGAATTAATTTGCTCAAATTAACTAAGTAACCTCCTGAGATAAAAAATGAAACCATCATTAAAGTGCCAAAAAACGCAGTTTATTGAATCTCCACTATGTATCACATACCATTGATTTAAAAAGACATTCTTGCTTAAAATTTATGCAACACAGCAAAAGATAAAGTGGGGCATCTGAGTTTGTGTATTCCCAAAGAAAGACAAGTATGAAGAAAAAGACAAAGCTTGTTGGACCGCTTCCCCACACTTGTGTGCCCGAGGGGCCGTCGTTCATCTGCCTGTATCATGTTCTGCAGAGCTCCTCTTTTTGGAACAGCTGTGGCCTCTAGCCATCAGGCTATCCTGTGCAACAGCTTGGTACCCACTAAGGCACACACACATACACATGCTTGCATAACTCTGTCAAATTACTAAAGATTTTTCTTCTGATTTTCTGAGGTTACTCGAGAATAAGGAGAATAAGGTGCTGTCATTAAAATGTTTCGCTTAAAGAAAAACTGGAGCCATCACTGGAGAAGAAGTGTAACACAACCTCGTGATTCCCCAAGAGGCTGCACAGATGGAATTCTCATCCAAACTCCTACCTTTTTGTTCCCGAAGGCCACTGTGTTAACAAAGGCAATTCAACTGAAATAACAGAGTAGAAACATATAGTCTTCTTCAGAGTAAGGACAAACTGAACATAGGCGCCACACTTGCAAAAACTAATCACAAGTTTACTTTTGAAGTCACATGTTTTGCCTTTACCTTGAATATTCCTGGTTCCTTAATATCCAGCTGGGCCACATTCCATTGCTCTATCCTTCGCCTCCTTTTACTGCTCGCTGATGAGGAGGGCTGAGGGGATGACAGCCAAAGCACGAGAAAGGCCAATGCGAATCCCGCTATTATCCCGTGCACTACTGAGCATACACAGGGTGGCACAGGAAGCACCAAATACCAATACACCAACTGTGTTAAAATAATGAGACCAGTCACGGGTAAGGTCTCGGCCTCCTCTTCGGCTCCCTCTTCCTCTGGATCGAGCTCACTACACAAACCAGTGCTACCAGTATGGGGTTGCCGGGACCCAGAACGATCACCGTCCGGTGTCTCTGTGTCAGTACATAACTCAAAGTCTTCGCTGTACAGCTCACAGAAGTCCTCGTCTTCCTGTCGAGCTACCAGGGCTGACATTGAACAGCGGCCCAGAGTGAGAGAGGGAGATTTGTGGAGGGCAGAAGATGAGGCCTGGGTGAGGGCTGGCGCGAGTGACGGGAAAGAGAAAAAACCTGACTCTGGGCCCTTAGCTGTGGGGGTTTCTTCCTCGTCTTCTCCTTCTGCCCCTTCCTCCTCTTTGATGCTGTAGTTGTTGCCGCCTTCTCCGTGTCCATTTACCGCCGTTACTCCGCTGAGCTCCGACGCGCTGGAGGACAGCGATTTGGCACGATAAGCAGCACTTCCAGCAGACCCCGTACCAGACTCATCCCCCATTATCTTACTAAAAAGCTGCAGAGGGTCTGACATCACTTCCGATAGCCGCCGCTTGGTATCCTCTATCTTGGCCTCCACCTCTTGGACTTTGAAGAAGGACCTACCATCTGGAGACATGATGGGGGAGGAGGGGGCTGTTTTAGAGTCTCCACCTGCTTGAGTGACGATGATGGGACTGGAGGATAAACGGGGTTGGGAGAACTGTTTGAAGAGTTGCATGTTGCGAGGTGGAGGCCGATGGGATGGCTGTATTTGCTGATGCTGAAGAGGCCCTTCCGAATGGTCAGCCTTGGAAGCATCCGTGGACAGAGACTTAACAAAAGACTTCATTAAGTGTCGATGACGTGCGTGGGTTGGTGCTACGGTGGAAAGTGAAGGGACAGTTTCTCGAGACTCAACCTCATTGGACAAAGACCTAACCAGACTAAGAAAAGGCTTGGAGGATGACAGTGCTGCAGACTTGCATGGTGAAGAGGAGCTGGAGCTTGCGGGCGAAGGATTGACTGGGAGCCGTTCAGACGGCCAGGAGGAGCTGGCAGGAGGATTGGAGGAGAGGGTGGATGTTGGATTAATAGTCAAGGCAGGAGAGTGTGTGTGTGGCTGAGGGTCTGAGGGCTGCACAGATAAGGTGGTAGATAAAACTGGGAGAACAGCAGGTCCCGAGGGGGTGTCTGCACCAGCAGATTCAAACAGCAGTTCCTCTTTTGCTTCCAAGCCTGTAGCAACACACCGGTCATCAGCTGCTGAAGCTGGACCTTGAAGCCCCCCTGTACCATCGAGGACAGACTTGTCTTTAACAGATCCAGCGGGTATCCCAAAGAGCTCCTCTTCCTCATCGTCTTCCTCTTTCCCCAGAGCAGAGAAGTGTATGGTGATGGTGTCACGAGAGTGGGAACGCTGGACCTGCAGCTTGGGTCCAGGGGTGTGACGAGGGGGCGGAGTGGCAGCATGCTGGCCACTTCCCCTGCTGCTGCCGCCCTGACTGCTCATCATCACCCTGCACAGGGCTCACGGCCTGGGGGGAAAAACACAGAGACAGTGGGAACACGTGGTTAATAAAAAAACAATGAAGCAATAGTGCATCAGTGCAGGGGGGAGGGAGGCTGTAGTGTTTGTAGTACAAATTGGCAATTCGATTTAATCAGTGATTTCAAACCAGACGCATAAGTACCCTGAGGGCCACTTCTGCAGTAGCCAGGGGATAGGTGGGAAGATGAGATCAACCAATGGGGGAAAAAATTACATTGCAATTTAATTACAGAATTGAGCAGGCCTGAACAAAATGGTCTGAGCGGAAAACTACTGGAAGTAGTCGATAAGCAGTAGAAAACTGACACCCATAGAGAATGACAGCCAAGTAGATAAAAGTATAGATTAAACTATTACATTTGTTACCCAACAGCACAAAATACATTAATGGCTAAACACTTCAAGATTTTTACTATGCATCATGAAATTATTGGTTGCTAACTGCCCTCAACTAATAAATGGTAAGCTAAAGAAGTGTCTACCCAGTTAAACTGACTGAACACATTCCTGCACGAGGTGCTGTTGATGAAAGAGTTCTCGAGTTCATGTGACAACTGCAGAGACCCCCACGAGCTCTAAATGCACTCCTTGTACACACAGTACTTGAGACAGAAAAGAACAGCCTTGCAGCTTTCTGTTCACCCTAATGTGAGTGGACTGGACAGGTATGTCTATGTTCCCCAACCCATTAGCTCTCATTATGTAAGGTTGTAGCCGGAAGACCGAGTTGCTCTCAGGCCAAGCCTCTCTCTCTCTCCCGCTCTGTCTTACAAGCACCCAGTCACTCATCCCACTATGGAAACATGATTAATGGGGTACTTCAGAGCTCACAAGTCTCAAGAAGAAGGGCCGTCAACATTTCAGCTGTGTTTAACTCCACCCTCCAAAGGGGGAAGAATGCATCGGGTTAAATACTGAAAAGAGGTGAGAACGGATCAAAAGAAGGAGCACTCCAAGAGCTCAAAACCTCCCCCATGCCAGCTCACTCTCTGGGCGGTTTTTCATGAGATTTCTTTTTAAACATTGAAGTTTGCAGTACAATAAAAATAAAGCATTACAGGTAAGCAAAGTTCAAACATGACATGATATTTGGATGCAAACTAAAACGTGATGTTTAGAATCCAGATATACCAGTATGACTTCCTGAACGTTGCCAATACAAACAAAGGCAGCAGCATTTTAAGACCAGTTTTAAAGATAAGAGATTTTATAAAGGGTTGACCTTATTTGACCTTAAAAAAGACAAACATTCAAAAAAAAAAAAAAACACTTTCCCTCACCAATCCAAAACAATATACGGGTCATAATGACACCACAAAGTGGCCGTTCAGCTGTAGCAATCACAGAAACAAGGCGTCTTTTGTGTAGTTGACACAGTGGAACCGCAGTCGTTCATCATGCAATGATTTCACTGGTCGTTATTGAGTTATTGTGCTTGTTTATTCTTCCACATCGCCCATATTGGTACCTCATCCTTGGTTAGCATGATCAAACAGTCAGAGCACACATATGTGCAAACATGCTGTTTGTGCACACAACACCATACAGGCTCTTTGGTGTTGGGGCTTTCAGCTGGTTGATAAAAATAAAAAAATAAAAAAATAAATAAAAAAAAGGTCTGTAATGGAAGAAGGAGGGACGGGAGAGGGACAACATAGCTGTTAGCTTGTGTGATTGTCTGCATTTCTGAGAAAGCCTCGGTGCCCCTTAGGGGCTCTCTGGTTGGCACTGTATCTCCAGAGATTGCATTTGCCGGGATGGAATAACAGAGCGTTTGACTTTCCCAGCCAGCCATTCACTTGGCTGAGCTACAATAGGTTTTGTGTGTGTCATTTTCAGTATATGCGTGTGTGCTGTTGGTTCTGCCATGGTGCTAGGGGCACAGCAGATCGAATAAAAACAACAAAAAAATGACAGATACGGGGAAAAAAAGAGCAACATAAAGAAGAAAGATGAAGGGCCACGGGGGGTCTGCAGAAGCAGCAGACGACCTTTCAGAGACAAGCTTTTGAAGCAGAATTTACTTAAAGACAGGAGGAGAGGGAAAACAGGGAGGACGAAAAAGATGAGGGGAAGTGGATGAGAGTGAGAGGAGAGCATGGAGAGGAGAGAAATTAAGTGGGGAGACAGAGTCATGGAGATGGGAGAGGTTGTTGTTGTCATCAGAGCCTGAAGGACGAATTAAAGCATTATGGAGGCTGACAAGGTGAGCAGGGAGCAACGTTTCCAAGTTTTCTCAGAGGCAGGTTTTAGCAAGGAGCAGCAAAAGGCAAAAATAAATAAATAAATAAAAATCGCACACTCAATGCAAAACATAGCACGCTTGCACGCACCTACACATTTTAAGGTACTGTTCTCCTCTGTAGACGTAAGTTTTGCTGTTAAGATGAGTGCTATTCAGGTTCACACCAACACTGTGTTTGCTGACACACCCACAGTTTCAGGTACTTCCTGTCATCAAAGCTCCACTGCCATTAAACGGCTTGCGTGTGTTTGTTTTAGCCACTACTGTGAGACGAGAGGAGACTGGCATGGAGACGAGACTCATCCAATTAATCAAAGCAAGCATGACCTCTCTAATCAGCTCAAGCCAGCCCTATGGAGACTTCAGAGAAAGGGAGGGAGGTTAAAAGCAGCAAGGTAACATAATGACATAAGAGGCTGAACAGGCTACAGGGCAACAAGCATGTCAGCACAGGGCACAGGGCACAGCGGCCCGCGTAAAAGGTGTTCAATGACGACTTCTACATAAAGCAATGTTTTTGTAATGTAGAGTCTGCTAATCAATATTATACACAAAAACATCCTTGTCCAATACCAACATCCTGCTTCAATTCAAAGTGCATCTACTCCACAGAAATCCTCTCCTATCCATTATTAGACACAGAAAGGGAACATGAGAAGTGGGCTGCTAAAGGAAAGGTGGGACTTTTAGTCAACACTGGATTTTTAGGGCCAGTACCAAGTTGTTGTTGTTTCCTAGTTAATCCCAACCTCTTAAGTGCATCCTTGTAATTAAAGAACAAGGTGACTGGCGGGTGTTCAGGACAGCCCGGCGTGACCCCGCCTAAAGTCTGCAAAGTTCATTTCCGCAAAGAAATTTTACCTTTAGATAAACAAGCCGAAAAGAAAAGAAATAAAAGCAGGCGTGCAGGAGTGACGTGAGCCCACTGGGTGAAAAATGGTTGCGAGAGAAGAACAGAGAGGACATCAAAAGAAGAAGCGAGTCAGCGAAGGGACTGAAAGGGGAGGGCGACGGCGGGAAGATAAATCGAGTGAGACAGAGAGATCGGAGATGAACGCAGGGTGCAGGGCGGGGGAGGGGGATGATGGCGCAATTGATTGTCACTAACAACCGAGATACACACTCACTAACGAGTGCACGCACACTCACACTCTGTGGACTTGTGATGCGCACAGTTGCCTGGATGAGTAGGGCGCAAGCAAACCGAGACAAAGGGGAGAATAGTCTGAGCAGCTAAAGCGAGCGGAGGGAGAGAAACAGAAAAAGACACAAAGGTCGAGGAGGCTTTGTCGCCGAGCACACTACAGGCTGAAGAGTCACACAAAAGCTCAGAGCAGGTAAACACACGACGCACCTTGTTTCATGCTCTGCTGCTCGCTCTGAGGAGAATGCAGGTCCCAGTCATCACGGGCACCCTGGCCCTATTACGCAAACTGTACTGGACTTTGTTTGCTTACATGCAGCATATTGCACAGAGGGCGAGTCAGAGCGTGTCAGCTGGGAAAGAATCCAAACATTTCCCACCGTGACCTAAATCAGAAGAGTCGAACGCAAACGAAGAGAGGTCATCACGATCATAGACCAACACGAAAGCCGGACTACGCCCGCTTTTATTAGCCACATCAGCCAAGGAGTCCCTGACCTGACTCTCACAGTGAAGAAGCAACACAAGCAGTTCTTAAAATAGCTCTGCGAGGCAGTGGAGGTGTCGTCCCCCAACACCAGACTGGCCGTTTACAGCGCACAGATGGGAGACTAAAAAGGATTATGGGTAGAGATGGTTTTAAGCATTAGTATTTGTAGAATAGTATATTCAACAGACAAAGACAAGATTTAAAATCGCTACTAAATCGCTCACTAAATGACATGAACTTTTGTGACAATATTCCATATCTGGCATACAACAAGTAAGTAAGATTTATTAAGTGCTTTTTGTAGACAGGCAGTCACAAAGCGCTGTGCACAAAGGTTAAAATCAAGAAAACATTAAGTAATAAAATAGACAATATAAATAATGCAAATTCAAAACAATTCAAAAGTGTTGATTAACAGAAGGCCTGTTTAAATAATAAAGTTTTTAACTGCTTTTTAAAGGATTCCACAGAGTCAGCCAAACGTAGTTGTGGAGGTAGACTGTTCCACAGCCTTGGTGCCACAGACTGAAAGGCTGAAAGGGGAAGAAAATTTAGAAATAACAGAGTCATCAATAAAGTGCCTGCGCCTAATAAAACCTTGGGGAAGAGACTCCGAGTTGACAGACACATTAAAAGAGACTGACTTATGGTCACTAAAAACAACGTCATTTAAATTCACGTGGTCAAGGGATAAGTAAGTGTAGTGAATAAGTGAAGACCAAGTCCAGAGTATGCCCAGCAGTGTGAGCAGGGTCTGATACATGCTGAACAAAATTAAAAGAGTCCATGATGCTCAGGAACTCCTTAGTGGTACTATTTGATGAGTCTTCTGCATGAATGTTGAAGCCTCCAACAATGATGACCTTGCCCAGTTTAATAGTGGAAGTTAAAAGTTCTTGCAAGTCTGCCAGAAAAGATGCAGCAGACCCAGGTGGACAATAAATTAAGATACCGTACATGGGCTGATCTCTTCCAATTTTTATCATGATCATCTCAAAAGAATTGTAACAGCTCGAAGAGATCATCTGGCATAAAAATGTCTTTTTAAAAATTACAGCTGTTCCACCTCGTCATCGAGATATCCGAGGTGCACAGAGAAATGAACAGTCTGCGGGACAAAGCTCTAAAAGATGTGAGACTTCATTCTCACGCTGCCACGTCTCAGAGATAAACATAAAATCAAGCGTCTCTGCACAGAACAAGTCATTTAAAATATAAGACTTGTTGGCAATTGAGCGGGCATTAATTAACATCACCTCTGTAAAGATCTGCGATCATGTCTTGTAGTTCCTGCAGTGTTGGCTTATCGTGAGCTGGTTACTTACCAAGAACATGACTTTTTTTTTTGTTCTTTTTCGAAGTGTTTCGAACGGCTCTTTTAAAGATGCAAATAAGAAATTCGACTTTTAAATGTATGCTAATTTCACAGGTTTTAAAAACAGAAATCTGAATAATGGCTGAAGCAAGATTCAGAATTCGTGCTTTGATTTGTCAACATTAGAGGGGTTTTTTTTAGAGAGGGGATTATATCTTTATTTATTATTCAGAAAAAATTCCAAATAATTGTCAGCAGCCAGGAAAAAAAAATCCATTTTTGATATGCGAACAAACCCTTCGGTAAATCTGTAAAGTAAATGACGGCAAATTTATTTCGGGCTCATTGTGTGAAAAAAGAGAGAAAATGGGCTTTAATGTGTTTTTCACATTTTGTATTTTGCATTGCAGGTTTTCTCAAATGTATTCTTTAAATATGTGTTAACCAAACTCTTATTTGCATATGCATTCATCAGCCTCTCTGTTAAAGTGCTTGCTGATGCAAATATGTAATCAGCCCATCACATGGCAGCAGCTCAACACATTTAAGAATACAGACATGGTCTAGACCTTTAGCTTTAGTTCAAACATCAGAATGGGGAAGAAAGGCTATTTAAGTCACCTGGTATGATTGGTGGTGCCATATAGGCTGGAGTATTTCAGCAACAGCTGATCTGCTGGGATTTCCCAAGAGATTTACAAAGAATGGTCAGAAAAGTATGCAGCGAGTGGCTGTTCTCTGTGTGGATCATGTCAGAGTTTAGAGGAGAATGACCAGATGGTTTCAGTCTGATAGGAAAGAAACTGTAACTCAAGCAGCCACTTGTTACAACCAAGGTATGCAGATGGGCATCTCTGAATGCACACATTGAACCTTGAAACAGATGAGCGATAGCAGCAGAAGATCACACAAGGTACAACTCCTGTTCACTAAGAACAGGAAACAGGGCTGCAGTTCACACAGGCTCAACATAATTGGAGAAAAAGAAGATTGGAAAAATATTGTCTGGTCTGATGAAACTCAATTTCTGCTGCAATAGTTGGATGGCAAGGTCAGAATTTGGTGCAAATAATATGAAAGCACTGATCCATTCTACCTGGTATCAATGGTTCAGGGTGCTGGTGGTGTAATGGGTACACAGAAAATATCAACACAAAAGCCTACCTCAGTATTGTTGCTGACCATGTCCATCCCTTTATGACTCTAGTGTATTCATTTTCTGATCTGATTCCAGCAGCTCAGATTCTACAAAGCTCAAATCAACTTAAGCAGTCACCAGATCTCAATACAACCTTTGGGATCAGGGGTGCACATAAGTGGTCCGCGGGTGCGCATTCGCTGTCAAAATAAAAGACGCGCACCAGATAAGAAGTTGCAATGCGCGTTTGCGTACATAAGATTTTCTGGAGGAGGACAGACATTTGTTTAGAACTCTTAAAGATGTAGAAGAAGCAAGCTCCTTTAACCAATTACTTTGGTGTTCCTCCACCTCCAAAGAAATGTCAGAAGGAGTTCGAACCACAAAAGAAGCGCGTATTCTCGGAGAAGTGGTTGCAGGAGGTGAGCTGGCTTCAAACAAATGATGAATGCACAGAGAGGTGGTGCAGAATGTGCCGTGAAACAGTGCCTTTTATATGCACGCAAACGCGCGTTGCAACTTCTTATCTGGTGCGCGTCTTTTATTTTGACAGCGAATGCGCACCTGCGGACCACTTATGTGCACCCCTGTTTGGGATGTGGCGGAACAGTAGATTCACATTGTGGATGTGCAGCCAACAAATCTGCAGCAACTGTATGATGTTCTCATGTCAAAATGGACCAAAATCTCACAGGAACGTTTCTAGCACCTTGTAAAATCTACAAATTTATGGAAAAAAGGGGGTCCAGCCCAGTACTAGCAAAGTGTAACGGTAAATGTATGACAACAGACAAGACAGTATTTTAAAATAAAGACATTTTTGAACATTTTCTTTGCAAAAGTCTAAAATAAGACATGTTATGTAAGTTAAATAGCCCCCAAATGCAAAAGTGAAACGTCCTTTTGATACTGTACCCCCCACTTTTGCATCACACCTTTGTAATGTTAAACCTGAGTGTGGACATGGACATAATGGACATGTCACATTCAGTTTTACTGACTATTTTTGGGCATTCACATCAGCAGTGATCACCACTGCCCGTCTCACACACCAGCACGTTTGCACAACAACAACACTTGCTGTGTAACATTCTCATATAAAACACACAAGCACACAGAGCTTAACACAGTCCACCTCCAGGGTCTGACAGTACACGAGCTGGTAGTTTGATGAGCTCCAGTTGAGCTCAGAGGAAACACTGAGGAGCGGTTTGATGGTGAGCTGAATCATGCAGCTCTCTCTTAAAGAAAGACGTAAAACAACAATAAAATAAAAGCCAAGCGAGATAAAGAGCACACGCTCAACTGAGCTGGATCAAACCAGTTTTCTTCACCTCTCCCTCTCATCCTCCGTCTCTGTAACCCAGAATGCACCATCGACACGTCAAACATCCAACCTCGCCGTGCGGCAGATGATCGGATGGTTGCCATGCCAACCGAGAAGCTTTCATCTTGCTCTGCACTCGTGTCTGCATCCTTTTGTTAGGGAGGGCAGCTTCTTCTCGCTCTGTAATCGTGCTCTCTGAGGAGTGTGTGGTGTGGAGGGTTTGTTAGCACAAGGCTGTCAGCGAACTGTGTTCATTGTGTGTGTGTGCGCGTGTGTGTAGGATGTGTGGGTACAAAGCCACAGAACTAGAAAAAGAAACGGCAAAAACTAGATCTTAGATGTAAAACTTCTGAGATATGTGAAAAAGAGAATGTGATGCACATCAGTTGGTCATTTTGGGGATTGTGCTGTCTAAGATGCGAATGTGCCCGATCAATTAATAAACTCTGATTATGGTTGTCAACATCAATAAACTTTCTCCTGACAACTTAAGCCAACTTTAATGTTCTCTTTGAGTGTTGAGATGAGCATGTGCCTGTTACCAACATTTCAAGCAGCTGATTTGTTCAAATAGCTGGTTTGACACTTCGCTTCGATAAAGAACAGATTTGGGATAGATATCCAAATCTGGCAGCGTCTTACCCAATTTGACAGATCAAAAGGCAGACGAACGTGCAATCCTGACTGAATGCACACAAACATGCAGGCATCCAATACAAACATATTAAGTTATTTATAATCCATGTAAAAGCTGCTTGATGACCCGAAAACAGCTGGAGGATTTGGCATTAGTCATAATCCATCCAATTACACGATGAATGGAGAAACGGAGGGAATAGGGGGAGACGTGAGGGGCAGAAAAAAAAAAAGACAGAAAAATGTGTGTCTCTGTGGATAAAGCTGACTGTCACAAATAAGTTGTCTATATTGCTGAAACATTAAACAGTAGTGCTGCTGTTTGTGGCTGAGAGCAGTAGATACAGTGCCAGTTTTTGTTAGGTTTCACACACTTAGTAACTGAAAGTCACACAAGGAAATTAGATTGGAAAAAAAGTAGGACAGAAATAGACACTAATATTACAGCCTTCAGGTTGCACACCTTCCACCAACGATTCATACTGCAGTATGAATCGTCTGTCAGACTTATATAATATATTGTAGGTAGCAAACACTTCCCAACTTACTAAAGTATCAGATCAAAAGTGAAATGTGTTCCTGAGTGCTAAAATGTCACAGTGATTTTTGACAAAGTATAGAATGTACATCCATTTTCTTAACTGCTTTGTCAGTTCAGGGTCACAGGGGAGTTGAAGCCAATCCCCGGCGTCTTAGGCCAAGAAGCAGGGTACATCCTGGACAGGCACAACCATTCATGTTCAGCTTCACTCTTCATCTTTCTTATTGGTAGTCTCTTCAGTTGGTCACCTTGAAGCTGACAAAAATTAAGAGCTGTGTCTACACCGGAGTCTAAGGAGCTTGGAAAGAAAAGCATCTGGAATTCTTTAAATTGCTTCAAGACGCTTCACCTGTCATCCGAGAAGCTTATTCAGTTCTAAGGTCCACTGTCCCCCCAATAGGGACAATGGACCCCCTAATGATCCTCTAACTCAGGGGTGTCGAACTCCAGGCCTCGAGAGCCGGTGTCCTGCAGGTTTTAGATATCACCCTATTTCAACACACCTGAATCAAATGATTAGTTCATTACCAGGCTTCTGGAGAACTTCAAGACATGTTGAGGTAATTTAGCCATTTAAATCAGCTGTGTTGGATCAAGGACACATCTAAAACCTGCAGGACACTAGGCCTCGAGGCCTGGAGTTCAACGCCTGTGCTCTACCTAATCACATGAACCAAGGTGTGAAAAAAGGGTGTAGGTCACAATCAGGACAGAAAGGTTTCAGGTGAACTCATTGTGAAACCAAGCCCCACTCAGGTCAGAAGAATCAGGATGCGAGTGGGCGTTAAGGGAGGTGATTTGTGCTGATTTGGTTACCAGAGACCACAGAGAGTCAGTAACATTTGACAACTTCAACAAGCAAACAGATGATTGACATGTGATAAGATGACAAATAGATTAAAAAGTTACCTAGGCAAAAGTTTCCTGGAATTTCTGCTCACAACCGACCATTGGCGATAAAGCAATGCGCAACAAGAGAATTGCTTCATGTGTGAACGTCCCACATTGGGCGACAAGTAAAAGTGCAACTGACAATTAGTGGGCCACCCTGTCTCTTAACCTTAAAGTTAAGAAATGTTTCATTTGGGGACCTGCCCACTGGTTGTTGCTTGAAATCCCCAAATGTCACTGACTTTCTACAGTTTCTAGCTACCACATAAGTGTGTATTTTTTCCTATGTGGACACTTGATTCCAAGTGACTACTTGTCCTAACTTGATGTGCCAGGACCAATATGGAAAGTTGTTGAAACATTTTGGAAAAGAGCATGCTCTTTTTGATATGCTAGGCAGGAATTCAGAAAACACATCCATTCAATCTAATATTTTACCCAATTAATGTAGAGCTATCCACTCCCTTAATGCTATCTGCTGACTGGGAATCATTGGAGGGGCACCACACATCACATTTACCTTCACTACTATACAGCCATTAATGATTTAAGCTTAGATAATACTCCACTGTGGACATGGACAGCTGGAAACCTGACTGCCGAGTGCTCATCCTGTTATTTTTTTTACCTCCACTTGAAGTCCACTGCCTGGGGCGCAGGCATAGTTGCACTGTAATGTAAATTATCTGTGGACTAGTCTACGTGGTCCCAAAAAACAGGCAGGCACACGGACGTCTGTACGGATCCTTACGCTAACCATCTGATGATGAAATCTGTGGTCCATATTGTGGACTAGTGGACGTGGGAAATGTAATTCCTGCTTAAGCTTACCTTGATTAGTGGACCTTTTGCTATTAGCTGAGCAGCAAAACAAATTTAAGCAATAATATTTGCAAACTTAATGGTCGTAGCTTTTGTCTAAAAATACAGAAACCAGCCAATGCACAGGCCTAACAGGCCTTCAGCCTGGCAAAAGAAAAAATGGTACCACATGGATTTAACTAAACAAGCAGGTACGAGTCTTCCATTGCAAATGGATGACCAAGTTTTTCCATCAATGGATTTTTTCCCACCACAGAGTACAGACCTCAATCCCATTATGAATCTTTGGGGATGTGCAGAGGAATAGGCAGCAGTCTGAGTCTCCAATCATCAACTCAAGATCTTGGTGAAAAATTAATCTAAACCTGGGCAGATTTAAATGGTGAGACAAAAGCCTATTGAAATGATGTAATGGAAAACCTAAAGCAGGACCATAGCTGTGTAACCTTGCTGGCCAGTAGGAAGGTTGTTATTGGTCAGAACTAGCTTGGCTCAGCTACAAGCGCATAGCTTGAAGCCTGGCAAGGCTTGTGACCGTGATCTCCCAAATCCATTGTTCCTTTAAGATATTTCTGTAATATTCTGTTCACAGGGACAGGACAAACTGCCAGCATTAAAGAGGCCTAAATGTAGGGAAGCAACCTAGATTTTGAATTTCTATTCATGGATTGCTCCTTAAAGTTGCTGCAAGCCTTCAGGGCATTTAGAAAAACTATTTAAATTACATTCACATCTATGTTTTTATTCAATATTTACCAAGTAGACTCACAGTATCAACACAGCCTGCAAAACCAACATCATTAAACGATTCCAGCCCAATAAACAGCTCGAAATATTTCATCTCCTTTCTTTGCGGCTCATTTTTGACAGTGAAGTGCTGCACAATAGAGGCTTGACACAGGGGCTCATTAGCATATTAATGACATAAAATAACAGGGGGCGGTTTTCAAACAATGGTTCTTCGTGTTGAAATGTGCCATTTCCCCCCCCCTATATCTAGCTTGTTGAGCATGTGATCAGACACACACTCAACAATAGTGGTGGTAATGAGAGCCTGCAATACCCTCATGAGTTGTCAGCAGCTGAAAAGCTCCATTTCTCATTCTTAAGTAGGACACCCACAATTCAGCCATTACATTGTGCTGTCACAGGCAGTTTAAAATCAGGCTTGACACGAGAAATCTCTCAAAAATCCACCTGTAATAAGTTGAGCCATGTTCTGCGAAGATTGCGTGAAAGAAAAACCAGACCACTGCAGATACGATCATGTCGTAACTTCATGCGGAAATGACAAAGTGCTTTTAGCAAACTGTCATTAGACAGTATTTGTTGGGGATTATTTTCAGCCCCGGATTAATACACATTTGGTGATGTGAAGTGAGTATTTAAAGTTAAGCGGGGTTGAGTCAAAGCAAACTACAATGCCCGTGTTCACAGTAATGAAGGAACAGATTACAGCCTCCTCGTTTTTGAACCATGAATGAATGGCGTATGTAAAATATGGAACATCACCGGGACGGTCCTTAGCTCATGACATGCCATGACAAACATAAGTTACAAACTCATGTTTCAAGTCTAGGTGAATATGTGAGACCCTACACTTTAAAACTGCACTGCAATTTCCAGGCCGGACATATACAGGGCTTTCATGCCGAGCGCAGTGTGGCAATATCAAGTGTGTTTTCCGTGTGGTCAAATCTCTCTGTGTGATCAAACCAACACAGACTTCCTCCTTTCTCTCTAAATCGAACTTCCTGTTTGTCAAGATAGTTACGACAAGACGAAAGCACCACCCATTACTCTCGCTCTTGTTTAGTGCAAAGAGAAATTCATGCATCTTCACCAGAGTGAATTATTTTTCCAGCTGCAGTAAATCATTGTGCAGACTAGTATGTTGCTTTGTCAGTGAGTGCTTTTATAAAATTGTAATTTATATAAATAAAGAGAGAGGAAGGAAGACAGAAGGTTTTACAGTCAGTTGATGACAGTTTCATTTTAAATTAGTCCACAAGATTTCATAAGGAAACGCAAATTTCTGTAGAACTTATCAGTTGCTAATTTGCATTTTCTTCTCCACACGTCAAACCACAGAGGTGCATTTGAAGTGAGGACATTTAACATTTGAATATTACTTGAAAAATAATTGTGAACTATTTTGGAACCTGGCTGCAGGAATTTGATCGCACTCGGTTGCTCTACAGAAGCGTCAATAAAGTCGTGCTGGGGACAGTTTTGGCTCAGGCCATGTACGAAAGTCGCCTAAGGTGTCACCACATGGTGGGGTGCCAAAGAGGGCGAAGAAATAGTTTGTCACTGCTACTGATCTATCCTTAAAAGTCAGTCGGTGACTTCCATTTGACTGCATATATTGCTAAAAACACTGCTCACACTGCAGTAAACAGTTGGTGCTGAGAGATGACTATACATTCAAACACTTTGCAGAGGCATGACTTTTACATAACCTGACGTTTCCAACCCACCACTCATCTGCTTACACTGCAGAGTGAGAATCATATAGCTTACTGTTGTTCCCTGCAAACATTACATGATCTTCACTGTGAAACATTAATATCTTCCCCAAATATGGTAAATGTTTATCAGTAGGTGAAACAAAAGAGGAACAATGACATAAAGATTAAAAAAGGATTGTGTCAGGAAGGAGCAATTCAGACATTTTGTTAAAACAAACAGCTATAAATACATATGTTTGCTCTAGAAGACACACTTTACATGCCCAAGCTGCAGGAGGCACACACACAGAGGTTATTAAAGAGGTAGCCAATAATGAATACTAGTTTATGGGAGTCTTTTCTCTGAGATCACTAAATGCCTGCAACAATATGGTTACCTTGAGTAGCAGGGTCCATATGAGTATCCCCAAGTTCAAATTGACCATCGGGATCGTGGAGACAGGTGATTTAAGTGACTTTGAAAATCACATGGTTCTCTGTGCCAAACAGGCTGGTCTGAGAATTTCAGAAACGGCTGATCTGGTGAGATTTTCCCACACAACCATCTCAAGGGTTTGCAGAGAGTGATGCTTTGAGCTGAAGGAAGGCAACAGCAAACAAGGTATGCAGAAGAGCATCTCTGAATACGCTACACGTTAAACCTTGAAGCAGATGGGCTACACCAACACAACTGCCACACCTGTGAGTTAAGAACAGGAAACAGACGCTACAATTCCCACAGGCTCACCACTTGGTCAGTAGAAGAGTGGAAAACACTGCTGCAACACTCAGTGTAAACTACAATAGAACTCTGATCGACCCCGCCTTGTATCCATGCTTCAGGTGGTGGTGGTGTAATGGTGTGGGGGATATTTTCTTGCCATGCTTCTAGCCTGTTCACCAGCAGCTGTGTGACGCTATCATGTCAATATGGACCAAAATATCTCAGAGGAACGTTTCCAGCACCTTTTTGAATCTACATCATGAAGAACGATGCCAGGTCAGAAGACAAAACAGGGTTCAGCCTTGTAGTAGCATGGTGTACCTAACAAAATTGAATGTATATTTTATTTTTAGCAAAACCTTAATTTCAAAGATACTATTTAAAATAACCATAACTGTAGCCTTACGGTCTGCATAAATGCTTCCCCATCACAATACAGCATGTAGGACACAACCTCTCTCGTCATTAAAGTAACTGCTGCCACAAAGTTAACAACACACCACGGTCTAAAATATCAATAAATGCTACAACATAAAGGCCTCTGATCAAAGCTATATGAAGAATGTCTTTAGTCTAGCAGCCAATCGAGAGCAGTTAAAACCAAATTAATGCCTGTGAGTCTCTTACACCGTCATCAGGAACATTTGTTAGAGTTGCACTGCCCATTATCGTATATGCTTTCAGCCTGCACCTGCTTGGTAAACAAAACAGGGAGATGAAAGTGAAAGAGCTATAAGGCACATTAGCATGACACCAGCTATAAAATGGTCGTAGTGGGAAGTTAAGGCTAACAAAGACAACTTTACTTCCCAAAACTTGCCAAAATGCACTGACATTATACCTGAATAGACAAACTGCTTCTCATAGGTACTGTAACATAAATACATAGTAAATCACACTGGCTTTGTCTATAACCTTCCTCTTATTATTCCTATAGAGCATGCATATTCCATTGTTTTCATATTTCTTTATTTCTCACTGATCGTACTCTTTCCCCAGGACGCAGAAAATACAACAACACAATAAACGTGCAGACGACTGTTCTTTTGAACAGTACTGGATACATCCATAAGTGTTAACAGGACTAACACATCACGCACGCTGACCCCCATCAGAGGGGTCAACTGCCGACTCAGAGACAGCTTGTCAGACGGCCTGGAGCTGAATTTATTTTAAGTTTAAACTAAAGGTAAACTGCAGCTGAACCGTGAAAGTTCACTGCCTGCAGCGAGCAAACATGTAAACATAGAAACACAGCAGACCCATCCAATTGCATCCAATTCTTCGGCCTCACAGAGCTGGGAAAACCTGTTTTTAGCTCATATTGTAGTAAAAAACAACAGCTAATTCAGATGGTTCAGCTGCCCCTGTTTGCTTCCACCCCCAAAGCAATTTGTCTAATTAAGCCTATGAAAACTTATTAACCCCTGTCATGCAGAAAAACACGTCACAGATGTTTGTGTCCTAAACACAGAGTGTGTGCATGTATAAAATGTACACAAGTGAAATTCCACGTATGCTTTCAAACAGGAAAATGTGCTTTTACGCTAATGAGATAGATGTTTGGTACTGAGTAAGAGAAGTCGAGATGAAGGAGACAATTAAGGAGAAGAAAAGTGAGGCAGGGAGCAGCGCTCAAGGCCATGGATCAATTTGAACGCAACCAACTCACAGATATACACAAACACACACACACACACACACACACACACACACACACACACACACACACACACACAAGGTCAAAGAAGGGAGGGGGTGTCTTACCTTGAGATTTTAGAGGCATTCAATCTTCTTTCGGATCACAATCTGCTCGGACACACACAGCACAGCCATGGATCACGATGCTGACGTACCTGGGAAAACAGTGGAAAAGGACTGTCAGGTTCAAATGTGTCCATCAGTCCCTCCTCGGTCTCTTTCCTGGAAGACTGTACACACTTTAAATAAGTCAGCCTCCAGCTCCTAAGGAACTGGCTCAGATGTGGACACTGGACACAGACCGCACCCCCCACAAAGAAAAGCAGTGTCATTACAGACCTGCTATGATCCATTCCTGACATAAAGCTATCTTAAAGTTACACAATGATGAAAACAAGAGAGATCTACTGTTGTGTGTGGATCTGATGCTGTGGCCTGATCTAAAAGCAGAGCCCAGAGTGAGAGAAGCTACACATGCAGACTTGTGCAGCTCACAGCAGGCTTCATGGATAACGAGCCTCAGCTGATGCATCTGTCACCTGCCAGCAGACACAGCCACTTCCTATAAACCCGTCTCATCTACTAGCTGTGACTTACAACATGGTCCGACCACTGAGACATCGCCACAGTTCTCAGTGTACTCTGATAAAACTGAAGCATCCTGAGAGCTGTAGAAAGTGTGGCTGCTCTATAAAGAAATCAACATTTTTTCCTCCTTTAACATACCAGGAACATTTATAAGGTACGGCACATACAGCTCCATCCGTCCCTTTGTCCTCGGCTTCAGCTCTGCGCTGGTTTATGTCTGACTGTAACGCATCCATGGGCCGAACAGGTGATACCGAGAGCGAAGTGACAAGAAGACAAACCCCAAACGCACCTTTAATCACACCGTGGGCATCGCATCATCATCCCCAGGCCACTGGCTCGCCCTGCATCCAGGCTTTGAAGCTGCGTAACGCGATGCGAGTCCCTGCGTGGAGCGCTTTTATCTGCAGCCCGGAGCCTGCGGAGGGACGGGGCACGGCGGGGATGGCTGCCGAAGGCTGGCTGGCTGGCCTGAGAACCCAGCCGGAGTCCGAGCACACAGACAGCGCCACAGCGATCAAACCTGGCTCCCTGTGCACGAGTGCACCAGCTCCGGGCTTGTACTGATTTTAGTGAATGGCCGATACTTTGCGCCACACCCCCCTCCTTCCTCACCATTTACATGATATTTACACCCAAATCAGGACCCGATCGTCGGCACACTGGTGATTCATATTTTATAGTGATGCAGCAGGAGAGTGCGAGTTGCGTCACGGCGTTGCAGTATGCCCACAAGACGCGGATTTCCCTCCGCAAACAGCATCAAGTCTATCTCTGATAAAGAGCTGCCTACAGCTGAGAACCTGATCAGCTGATGAAAACATGAGGGCTCCAAAACGGTTAAAAAAACCAGCTTTATCCCCTCATAGACGCCATGTTTCTTTTTTGTTTTGTTTTTTTGTTTTTTTTACATTAACCATCAAGTTAAAAAACAAACAAACAAACAAAAAAAAACAAACAAACAGAGAGCTCAGCCTACCCCTGGATCAAGTCCACTACGTGTACAGCATTTCTGGCACTGAGGAGATCCGTCTAAATTTGGGTTCCTTTAATCTGATTATATTAGCTTGAATAGGCTGCCACCTACTGGATTGATGTGATTATATCAAGAGAAACCGTCCACGTGCGTCCTTTTTTGGATTTTTGCCCAGCCGGTTCAGCTTTCATCTGATATAACCCGCACACTAAAATCGACTGATCTTCCGGTTACACTGCAGTAAGTTTGTTGCATATATCTGTGGTTGGATCAGAAGTGAGTTCCAGCAGCAACCTTCCTTCTGTCGGTGTAGGGGGCCATCTAGTGGACATCAATGCTAACGCTGGGCCGCAGAAAAGCATTGATTGCATTCAAAATTCCATAAATCAACTCAAATCCCAAATAAACGATGCAGTGTTGTAAACCCAGTCTCTCTTATCACAGTTTGCTGATTAAAGTGGAGGCCCTGGGGGATTTTAGATAAAAAAAATTTATTTTTTATTTTTTTTAAAAGCACTTTGTAAGTGTAAGAAAATTTAAAAGAATGCCCCGTTTGAGTTTCTTAATTCATGACTTGTGGTTATGGTGGTGTTGTTTCTTGTTGCTGTAAATGTGTTCCAGTCCTTCATTAGAGAAGCAGCTTTCCAGAGGACACCACATACAGTACTGTGCAGAAGTCTTGAGCCACATCTGGTTTCTTTATAGACTTTTTTGTGGTTTTGAAAGTGGTTCTGAGCAAAAGTTCTCCAAACGATCTGAAAGTGAAAGTCCCTCCCCCCCCCTTTGGACATTAGCTTTTTTTAAAATAAATAAATAAATCATTTTCAGTCCAGTACTTATACCTGACCATTTTGTTAAGCCAACTACCACCTATGAAGCATTCAAGGATAAAAAGTCACCTAAATTCAGACAAACTAGTGTTTAAATATACATAACAGACTTAGCAATGAAGCAACTTTAAACTGTATCTTTACACACTTTGTTACAGGCACCCTGTCAGAAAATTCATCATTTGTTCCCACTTCTTTAGTTGAATCAACTAAAAATGCTCAAGACATCTCCTTAAAAGATTGGGAAAACCAGAGAAGTGGGGGATAAAAGAAATGTCAGAGCTAAAAATAATAAACTTAAAGACTGTCTACAGCAGATGAACAGATACCTGAGACATGTATCTGGACCTTCAGTTGATCCATCTACTGTTCACTGAAGCCTCGTCAGAAAAGGTCTGAGTGGACAGATCAAGAAGCCATTCTTAAGGAAGGGAAACAGGGTCAGAAGGCTGAAGGATGCCAAATTAGACAAGAACTAGACTGAAAATCAGTGGAAACAGGTCTTATGGACTGATTAATCCAAATTTGAAATTTCTCACCACAGTGAGAGTCAACCGGTATCTGTAAAACACAGTGGAACTGCAATTCAGCCATTGGTGTTGAAGATTTTGTCAAAATTGATGGAATATTGAATGCAGAAATGTACCACCAGACTTTGATCCACCATGCAATACCACCTGGAAAGCATTTGATTACCAGCTGCTGTTTTTATTTTCAGCACAACAACAATCCTAAACAACAAATCGAATGTTGAAACTGAAATTTTACCTATAAATGCATGTGTATAATAAGCAGTAAAGTGTAAGAAAACATTTAATTTGAATTGGTGTGGAATAACAAAGGATGGAAAAATTGTACATAGCTCATGGTGAATAATCAACATGTTGTTAAAACAACTGGCCAATAAAGGAGCATCCAAGAGAGTAAATAACGCTCAGGAGGGATTCACTAAATCTAAAAATTGTTTAAGAATATAAGAATTGTGTATCTGTATACACAGATGTGGAGTAACATGCTGGCTTTTCTCTGAAAGCTTTTTTCACCTCAAAACATACCTGCCTCTAACAGCAGCAAGGCTCCACAGTGAAGGAGTACTGTTACAGGTCACCCACTGAAAACCTGGGTGCATTATGGGGGGAAAAACCACAACATCTCAGAAATGAAAGGCGAAACATTTTGCTTTTAAAACTACACCAGTTGTCTCCTCATTTCTCAAACACTTACAGAGTTTTTTTTTTATTACTATTATTATTTATTTTCCTCTGTTTTTAAGAAGAGATGATGCAACACGGTGGTAAACATGCCACTGTCCTATCTTTTTTGTTGAAAGATGCTTTCAGCATGAAAATAAAAACTAAGCGTGTATATATTTTTTTAATATGTGAATCTGCTCCATCATTTGACATATTGTGGTTGTCCTACCTTGAACTGAATATAAGGTTTAAATTATGGACTTGGGGATTAGCCTGTTCACCTTCAGGCTAGAGTGAGAGCGATGTCAAACTGAGCCATTTATGTTTCTGATGAGATACTAATATCTATCTGAATGCTCATGGTGTTAATCCTCCTCTGATGGGTTAGACTGTAAGCAGGATGGTCTTCTGATTCGCTCCAGTGTCCCTGCTGTTAACAAAGACTTCAGTCTATCTATCCATCAAGGTAACACATTAAAGCTGAATGCATATAAAAGAGAAGAAACAAAGGTTCTAACAAAGAGTAACCCGTGTTTTATATGTGCATATATTTTGCTATATTTTAAATTGAAAAGACACATGCAAAAGTGCATAAGGACCAAGGTTACAAAGCAGCAGCTGACACATGGTGCATGAGGTGGATGTCTTGCAGACTGCCTCCCATCTGTCTCGACAAAGTTGTCAAATCTTCTTAAAAACATTTTACTTGTTGTCTGTGAAGGTTCTCAGTCATTTTACTTGTTGATAAGTGTGTATCTAAGTCTTACTGGGTAAACAATATTTGTCAGCTCTTTAAGCTCTGTGTGGAACTTCGGGCTTATTTTTGACCTCCAATTCTGCACAAAGGCATTTGACCAAAATGGAAGAGAGAGAAGTGGTTATTTAATGAAGAGGGCAGAGATCGGACCAAACGAGTGCTGGATTTGGTAATACCTTATAATACGGCCTGTGACTAAGGGTGTAATTTCCCTGTTATAAAGGGCAATTTTAATTTAGTTTATTTGAAACCACAATGTAATTATATTTACCTACTAAAAGGTAGGTGCACTACAAAAAGGGGGTATCAAGTCCAGTTTCAACAGGAATCAGAGAAATAATTATGCTGTAAGTAAATTTAAGTAGTGAGTAAATAATTGTGATTGTTGTCTGGCTCTTCATGTTAGTCCTGCAACATGCTGGTGACCTGTCCAGGGTGTACCCTGCCTCTCGTAGCTGGGATAGGCTCCTAGTTTAAATAACTTTAAAAACATGGTGTCTCCTTTAGTGTAAAAAAATTAACTTGTTGACCCTATTTGTAGGTAATTATAATTATATTGTAATTTCAAACAAAATATGATGAAATTACATTTAATTACAGGGAAATTAGACCCTTAGTCGCAGCCCATTTGGAATGTTTAACAAAAGAGGATCTTCCAGAAGAAAGTGGCAGCAGGTCTGGATTTGGTATAATAGCTTCTATTATCTAGTGTTTATTAAAGACAAAGGGTATAGAAGTTTGTGTCATAGTTTTTCTCAGTTTGTAGTTAGATACAGTTTGATGATTATGATGGAAAGTTACAAAGGCCTTAATTCCCATCTGATGCTCAAGAATCTTTTATTTATTTTAACCCCAAAACTGTGATGGAAAATTGTGAAAATCCTGAAATCCAGGACGACATTCCTTTCTTCAACTCCCACAGGGAGGATGTCATGGTTCAAAACACCTTCTCTGTTTGAGTCCGGCCTCCACCCACAACAGCACAAATGGAGGGAATTAAACACCAAACATCAAACTGGGCAGCATCATGCACTACAGTGCATCCGGAAAGTATTCAAACCGTTTTGTCATTATAGCCTTTTTCCAAAATGGGATTAAATCCACACAATACTCCATAATGGCAAAGTGCTTGAAATTCTTGCAAATTTGTTAAAAAGGAAAAACAAAAATACAGGCACACATCTGTCTATGTAAGGTCCCATAGCTGACAGCGCATGTCAGAGCACCAACCAAGTCATGAAGTCCAAGGAATTGTCAAGGCATGGATCTGAGGAAAGGTACTGAAAAATTTCTCCAACATTGAAGGTCCAAATGAGAACAGTGGCCGTAAATTTGGAGCTACCAGGACTCTTCCCAGAGCTGACTACCTGCCCGATCTGACTAATCAGGGTAGAAAGGCCTTAATTGGGGAGGTGACCAAGAACCTGATGGTCATTCTGACAGAGCTCCAGCCTTGCTCTGTGGAGAGAGGAGAACTTTCCAGAAGGGCAAGTCACTCCTATGAAGAGGCAGATGACAACTAGCCTGAAGTTTGCCAACAGGCACCTGAATGACTCTCAGATCACGAGAAACAACATTTTCTAGACTGATGAAGCAAATATTGAACTCTTAGGCTGGAATGCCAAGCGTCATGTCTGGAGGAAACCAGGCACCGGTCATCACCTGGCCAATTACATCCCATGTGAAGCATGGCGGTGGCAGCATCATGCTGTGTGAATGTTTTTCAGCAGCAGGAACTGGGAGACCAGTCAGAGTCAAGGGAAAGATGAATGCAGCAATGTATATAACAATGCATTATTAATAATAACCTGCTCCAGAGTGCTCTGGACCTCGAACTGGGGTGAAGGTTCATCTTCCAACAGGACAACAATCCTAAGCACACAGTCAAGATAACAAAGGAGTGGCTCTGTGAATGTCTTTGAGTGGCCCAGCCAGAGCCAGTACTTGAAACTGACTGAACCCCATCCAACCTGATGGAGCTTGAGAAGTTCCCCAAAGAATAAATTGAGAAACTGCCCATCACACTCAAAAAGAGCTGAGCCTGTAATATCTGCCAAAGGTGCTTCAGCAAAGTACTGATTAAAGGCTGTCAATATTCATGTTATGTCTTCTTTTTTTTTTTACAAAACTTGCAAGAATTTCAAGCTAACATTTGTGACTTTGTCGGGTATGATGTGTAGAATTTTGAATACATTTAATCTATTTGGGAATAAGGCTGTAACATGACAAAATGTGGAATAAGTAAAGCACTGTGAAAACTTGCACTGTACTTGGACACCATATTATGTTGAACTTCAAAGGTCACTATGGTTTTTAACTCTGGAAACCGATGGACACCAAATGGCTCATCATTTGCATCTCATTGAGGTTGTCATCACACTCAAAGAAGTAAAAAAAAAAAGAGGAAGAGGAACAAAAATGGGTCAATTATCACTTATATAACAAGGGCTTGGCCTTTTTGTAAGGTTTCAGTGGCTCCCTCTACCTCTCCAAAGTTATTTAACAGTATGATTCACATCAAAGCACCCGGGACCCCTGCTGTTAAACTCAAAGGCCAGACAGCCAATCTCTACTCTGACGCTCTAATAACCATCTCTTTATGAACTTCATAAAACCCACTCCTCGCTAGATCACTGCAGATGGTGGGCCAGGCTAATAGCTGGAAAAGTAGCACAGACCGCCACCTCGCCTGGACTCCTTTGAACTGAACCGTATGCAGATTGAACAGGGGGGGCAACCATATGCATCTTTCTGTGTGCATTTGAAAAGAGGAAGACTAAATCTCTTGGTGTACGTGTGAGAGTGTGTACTTGTGTGTGTCCTCACACTTATCCTGTCGCAGCAGGGGAGAGACATGAAAGCCTTTCTACAGTGTTTGGTAATTGCAAAGTCCTGCGCGCTGCCTAAACAGCACAAGAGACGACACCCTCATCAGCACACGGATGGTTCTAGATATCAGGTCTTGCATTAAAAGTGGTAAGAGATGGTGCACACACCTTAGGACCGACTGACCAATCAATACTCTTGACTATATAGAAGTACGTAGAATAGGGGAACTTTCTTTTTACCACACAGGCTTTTCTTTGTTGGTGTAACCTTTTAAACTGAAAGGGGGGGGAAAATGAAGGCTTAGGTAGGCCAGTGTGTTTGAGAGGAGAGGTTATGCTAAAAAGGGGTTAGGGGGGGTAGTGAGTTGCCACCTTTTCATGTTACCTCTCTGCTGTTCAGCTTTATAACGAATGTCAGCGCTGATAACAAAGCCTCATTTGCATATCATAATCCCCATCTCTCGACCTTCTGATCAGGTGTACTTGGAAGCAGGCTGTGTTCTTTCAAATAAAAAAAGAGAGAGAAAAAGAGATAGAGAGCGCGAGAGGAAAAAAACTCTGTTCACTTTAAAAGCTGTTTGAAGTTCGCTGCCAGAGTTCAAATAACACTAAAACATGTGCATGGCATTGAGTGGCTGATTTGTATTAAAAAGAAGAAAGGCGGAGGGATGAAAAGAGGTCAGGGAGGGGAGACTAAAGGAAATTTCAGGAGCTAGTAAGGCCAAAATCCTTTTGGATCCCATGTCACTAAACATGCAGAAGAGCAGACCCTTTCATATTCAACCTTTGAACTTAAACTTTACGTGAAGCTTAATCTAGCTGCACTAAAACTTAAAATTTGATTTTTGCTTTGCATTTGCAATTCTCCTATTACTGAATTGCAAGAAATAGGCAATGCTATCTTCATTTTCATCATCGCCAAAGAAGCTTCTTTCTTTCACGCAAACAGACAGCTGAGCAAAACTCCTCTGCCAGGCTTCAAAGAGCTGCTGCTGCTGGGTGATGCAGAGCAAGCGAAACAGGCTTGGATTTGTGGCAATGCATGCTCCAGAGGTCAAGGTATGTGTCTGTGAGTGAGTGTGAGTGTTATTAGCAACTCTGCATGTCATGGCAACAGATCCAAAGGTCACAGACCACCCCAGCTGTGTGTTCACACACTTCATCATCGACCTCACTGATCAACAGTGGCTCGACTGTTCGTACAGAGCACAATGTTTGGATGGCTACCAATACACCGTGTTTCTGCCCTCTCAGTGTCGGACACTCCCTCTTGGCTTGGACACACTGCTCTCCACGGCCCTATGGTTTCTGAATCCCAGTTGTGAGGACCAGACGTTCTTTCCCATGTGTGAAGAAGGCCTCCAGCAGAGCCGCTGAAGCTCTTCAACGTTCTCATAGTCCTCTGTTTGGCCGGAGTTGTAAAGCCAGGCCCTGGGAGTCGCCCGCCTCCACTCTGATCCACTCGGCTCAACTCTGCAGCAGAGGCTGTCCTGCCAGCTCCTTTATCCCAGCTACCGCACACCCAGGGAAGGCCAAAGCCAGACTGACAGTCCCCCGCTGCCTCTAGAGCCTACGTCTCACTTCCCTCTGTAGCCGCCCACCACCCCTCTCAGCTTTTCAATCTCCGAAGCAATTAGAAGGAGATCCCTTTCTTTTGTCATCTATCTGTGGAAAGAGGGAAAGCAAGAGAATGAGAGAAAAAGAAGAAGGAGGGCCAAGTTGTTGTTGGTGGTGGAGCTCAGGCCTAGCCAGGAGCCACTTGTGAAGCCCTGGGTATTAGGGCTCACATGGTTTGTTTGGAAAGGCTTCTCCAGGGGCCAAAGTGGGATTACGTTGCAGATTGCAAGTTCCCATGGAAGAGGCCTATACCAATGAGGGCTTTGGTGGGTGGGTTTCAGGTTGGGGGCCATAGAAGAGGTCTTTATGAGTTTGGGGTCTGTCTGAATGGAAAGGGCCAACTCCCAGCATGCTAGCCTTCCATATTAGATGGACACAGAGAGGCTATTGAAGTTACCCAGACATCCCCCTTTATTTCTTTCCTTTTCTGTCCTTCTCTCTCTCTGTAATCTTGAAGACTTTGGTGTTTGCAAAGAAAGAAAAGAGTAAAAGACTGTTCGGGGAGCTGAAACGGTTCCTGTGTTCATTTTTGCGACAAAATCTGATCTGTGATTTTTGAGCAAACATAATATAATATGACCGTTAGAAGCTTTGATTTGGTTTGAGCCACAATGGCCACGGCTTTGAGAACATGAGCCGATTAGGTTGAATTATTTCAGCTGAATTTAACAGGAATTCATTTTTTAAAAAAATCATCTTTATGTAATCTTTTTAAATTATTCAAATAAAAACCACTCCACTAAAACCGCTTTGCTTAAAGTGTCTAGTGACATTCTGATGGCAGCAGACTCTGGAGAGTACACCGATCTGGTTATGTTGGATCTCAGCTCTGCTTTTGATGCTGTTGATCACAGCATCATGATAAATAGGCTGAAGGACTTGTTTGGGATTACTGGTGCTGTTTTAAAATGGTTTATGTCGTATCTATCTGAGAGATCCTTTACTGTCTGTATGAATCATGTGTTGTCTGAAACATCAGTTCTGCTTTTGGGGTACCTCAAGGATCTATTTTAGGTCCTATTCTCTTTTTGCTGTATATACTCCCTCTAGGCCAAATTATCAGACGTTACAATAATATTTCTTATCATCTCTATGCTGATGACATTCAGTTATACTGTTCTTTCAAAGCTTCGGAGTTTTATAAATTGTCTTGTTTAAATAATTGTCTGTCAGAAATCAAACCATTGTTTGATTTCTGACAGACCTTGATTATTGCACCTGATCACATGCTCTCAGAAATTAAGCAGCATATCAGTTTTTTAGACCGTTCATTTCAGTCGAGTCTCAGAAACTTAGGTGTTATATTTGACAGTTCAATGTCTCTTGAGAAACACTCTAAACAACTTGTCCGGAACTGTTTTTATCATTTAAGAAACATTTCTAAACTCAGACTATTGGTGTCAAAGGCAGAACTATTCAACTATTCAGAATTATTCATTCTTTTATCTCTTCTCGTTTGGATTATTGTAACGGTCTTTTTACTTGTCTCAACAAATCAGCTCTGGATCACCTTCAGTCTGTACAGAATGCAGCGGCAAGACTTTTAACTGGTACAAACAAGAGGTCACACATTTACTCCAGTTTTGGCTTCTCTTCACTGGTTGCCAGTAAATGTTAGGGTTCATTTTAAAATTTTAGTTGTAACTTTTAGAGCTCTGCATGGTGAAGCTCCCCAGTATATCTCTGACCTGTTGAAACCTCATGCTTCATCCTGAGCACTTAGGTCTTCAGGTCAGAGGCTACTGGTGGTCCCACGTACTAGGTTTAAAACACGTGGGGATCGAGCTTTTCAGGCACTGGCACCTAGGTTGTGGAACTCTCTGCCGTTGTCTTTACGCTGTCTAGACTCTACTGACTCCTTTAAAAAGCAGCTGAAGACATTTT
Source organism: Neolamprologus brichardi (assembly GCF_056152115.1). Taxonomy (NCBI): domain Eukaryota; kingdom Metazoa; phylum Chordata; class Actinopteri; order Cichliformes; family Cichlidae; genus Neolamprologus; species Neolamprologus brichardi. The sequence continues at coordinate 10,562,027 of NC_142107.1, forward strand.
TATACAAACGGGCTTTTAATTAATTTTAACTTGTATGTCTGAGCTTATTGTGAAGCACTTTGTGATTTTTATCTGTCAAATGTGCTATATAAATAAATTTTACTTACTTACTTACTTATTTGAAACTTTAATCGGAGCAAAGTTTTTATTTCAATTCAAATGGAATCATGTATGGCACATCAGCTAATCAAAAGCAAGAAACCACATCCTAGTGAGAACTCATTAGGTGTCCCAGCATAAATCAGTCAAGAAATATCTCATTTTACTCACTCATGGCCTGCAGAGATGGTTGGTTTTTATGTTTCCTTTTCATGTTATCTGCAAAAGCAGACCTTGTGGTTGGTATGGTCAGTCACTGTTTATTTGTATTTACTTGTAGATAGGTACACTAGAAGGTACTTTTCATATTATTATTATCATTATTAGAATTCAGTAAAAATAGGAGGCTTTTCGTGCATTCTGGCAGAGGGGGAAATATTAAGATAAAAAAAAAATCTCCATTTGGCATTTTAGAAATACCTTGAAGGCTCACATCATTTAAGGAGCTACACAGCTACGGAGTCCCATCCACCCCGTTGAGTTCAAAGCTGTCAAATGCACGCTGTCCATGATCTCGAGAGCCTCGCAAGAAATTCATGAAAGAGGGATCACAGCTAGATCTATCAGGGTGTGATCAGTTCAAACTCTTGTCTGCAAAGAAAAAAAATCAAGGTCATTGTTGACAACCAATGTGGCCTATGAACACCGCACTTCTAGTATCATTGGAAAGGCATTACCAGTGAGAATAAAAGTATTTTTAGTGGAATTAATAAGAAACCAAAGCACATGACGGCATATTGACTGTGTGAAAAGTAGCACTAACCCAGGAGAGATACAGGTGTCATCCTAAAAGAGCATTACGTCTGTTTGCCAGCATTCTGGAAGAAAACCCAGTGGAAGTAAAGCCAAATCAGCTTCATCAAGATTGGGAGAAAATCACAGTAAAACCAGACATTCTTTACTCAGTCAGCACCTGAGAGATGAAAGCAGAGCTGAAGCTGCACTTTCCACAACCTTTGGGTCAAGTGAAGTCATCTGGTCAGCAAAGGAAAGATTATTCTGACAGGGCTGTGAAGAGACCCAAGCGGTAACAACAGCTGGTGCAGGACTTTGAACACATTTCACAAAACATGGTTGTTTAGAGTGTAAGTGGAACATTAATGCCTCGCCACCCAGGCGGTGGAGAGTCACCTGAGGGAGGTGTGTGGGTGGTCAGCTAAGGCGGGACTGAAAAGCAGTAACAGACCCTCATGTTGGCTCTGACACAAACGGGACAAATTGAGCTGGAGGTCTGGATGTGGGACTTGGCTGACGCTGCTAAACAGAGAGTCTTGTGGTTAAGGGTCAAAATATTCAATGAACGGTGGGTACGGCCTGATGACCTCTTGTCAGCCGAGGCTGCTATCTTCAAGAAATGGCTCTAAGCAGAAGGCATCCAGTGATACACGGACATGAATACCCACTAGTGTTGAGATTTTGCTACTGCACTTTAATTTTTTGCTGAATTGAATCACAGGAACATGACTGATTACTTAAAATTAACAGCGAAATTGTCTAATTTTGATATTTTAAGGTTTTATGATGATATAATGCGTAGGTTGGACCTTCAACATACTTATAATTTCAACATAAGAGCAAAAAAAAAAAAAAACAGCTTTATTTGAAAATCATGCACTCACACAAGTTTGTAGAAGGACCAAAGCAGTAAGTTATAAATCAGCATCATCGCTCTCCAGATGTCTCACACACCCCTTACCCTCCTGCGTTTCAATTTCTCATGTCACCCACGAGCTGCCCTCCAACCTCCAGCACCCCATCAGTCTCTGTCTGCAGACCAAGCAGCCGTGCTCCCCTTCCACTCTCCTTCACCCCTCCCTCCAGCTATAGCCCTTTGAGCTGTGCCACAGCAATGCATAAATACATAAATCTGATGTCAATGTGTGGGTGTGTGTGTGCGTGTGTGTATGGGGCGGAGTACGTGGGGGATGCCAACATATAGACGATGGGCCGGCAACCCCACAGGCAGATCCCTTTCATGTGTCACCAGATCACAGACGCTCAGTGTTTACACACTAGACCAATCCAGACAGACAACCCCCTCCACCAGTCCCAACAGAAACTTGTCACCCAGACTGAGGAGGCTTGGGGACAAAGACTGGGAGTTAACCTGGTGGTGGTGATGGTGCCAGACTGGCTCTCTAATCTGATCACGCTGCCGCTGACCAAATGTGAGATACAACCAGTGGTCACAGGTCAGAGTGGCTATAAAAAAGTCAGCTGACCTTCCCTGGATTGTTTGACAACTTCTCCCAGCACACACTTGAATTTAATGTCTTGTGACTGGAGCTTGTTGCGAATCGCCACCCTATCATGGTTGAGGGGTTTGTATGTCACAGGACATACAGGAGCTATGCTGTCTGGGGCTTTGCCCTTGATAGGATGTCCCAAGGCAAACTGGTCCTAGGTGATGATGAGCAAGATGAAAATAAGAGGACTCCTATCCTATTACCAGTTTAGCCTGCCCAGGATAGGTTTAGCCAGACATGGGGAGAGAGCTTGAGGGAGGTTGGGTCTTAGCCCATGGCCCCAGCCAGGCACAGCCCAAAAAGGAGTCCCAACACCTGCAGCAGGCACCAAAGTCATTGGGTAAAATGTATGTCAAACAGTGGTCAAGGACAGGGGCCCTGCCAGTCCGATCACCAGCTACTGAAGCTCGCTATGGGAACATGTCTGGGCACCCCTGGTTGAGGTGTTCTGGGCATGTCCAGAACAAATCCGTGTCCCCAGGACACTCCAGAGACATCTATGGGCTGGGCTGGGAATGACTGAAGTGGGAGGAGGTGGCTGAAGAGAGGGGGGCTTCTCTGAAAGGCTGCTGCCCCAGCGACGCAGCAAAAAAAATTGTAGCTTGATGGATGGATGGTGAGCTGTTTTAATGTGAATTCACTGTGCTGAAGTCCTGAAGGGGCTACTGACCTCAAACATGCAAAAAAACAACAACAACAACTAAGCAATAACTTCATGATCATCTTCAATTCTCAGTGCAAGAAACAACTGGAAATAGAAGATGACAGCGGACTGATTCTACTCATTTCTAACTCTGTACTTGTATTCTTGGACTCTTTCTTCAATCCAGCTTTCTTTTGATTGGCTGTTCCTCACAAACAGAGGGTTTAAACAGCAGCTGACTGGGGCTTCGGACCTTGTGAGGAATATGAAAGCTGTACAATATCATACAAACACAAAAACTGACTAATTACACAGAGCATGTGTAATACGTGAATCCACTGTTACAGCAGTTTATATCTGAAAGAAAATGAGAAAAATCTCTAATGGCTACACTTTAACAAAAGAATACGAGAATAATGAGTCATAATCCCAAAATATTCCAACTATTTGCACACTTGAAAGATTCATATCTCCCTGTCAATGCACTTCCGAGTGATAACGGAGAAAACAAGACGGGAAGATCAAAAACAAAATCTCAAATCAAGACAGTTTCACATGAAGATAACATCTCCACAGATTCCTTTTTGTTTTCTCCTTTGAATAAAGAAAAGCTGAATTCAACTTAAAGTTGTGCTGTAACAATCTTTGTCTCCCTTCCGGAAACAAAACAAGGAGGTAAGAGAAAACGAGACGAAAGGAAAACAGAAGAAAAGAACAAAGCTAAAGGAAGCATTTTATCCTGCTGTGTTAAATTGGGTGTGACTATGAACGATTCGGAAGCCCTGAAAAGGATGAGAAAATACACCCACCCACACACACACACACACACACACACACACACAACAAAAACAAATTAACATCTAAAATGCTCCGGCTCGTTTCAACCGTTCACTTCAAACCGTCATCAGGCCTCTAATGGGGGCCAAGTTCAAAGCTCCACTAGACTCCCGCTGCTTTGCTGAGATGGAGGAACAACTCTTTCGTCTCCCTCTGCCTCCCTGTGTTTGTTTATCTTTTGCTTTGCTCTCTTTCAACCTTCTCTTTCCCTGCTTTACTCTCTTTTTCCATTGCTTTCCTCCCCTTATTCTGCATCCCCCTCTTCTTTGAGCAAAAGCATCCGCTCTTTCTTTTCAACTTAGCTCTCCTTTGACTTCCTTCTCTCCTGTTCTTGCCTTGTCTCTTCCTCTTATTGCCTTTTCAATATTTGATTTAGTGGTGCGTGCAGCTCTACGCAGCCCTCTTGTTCTCCTATCCCACCCCTCCACCCACCACCCCCCTTTGTATCTCAATCCAGCTTTCATCACATGTGCCAGTCTTTCAAATCTGACAGACATTGATCAGCGCGGAGCAGCAGGGATGCTGTCCTGGTGCAAGTTTGTTCTGAAGAGCCCCATCAACCCCTGGATCCAAACAGAGCCTCGACCAGCTCTCTCTCCCTCTCAGAAGACGACCGCTGGTCCGTTATAGACAGTTGCTCAGCGCTGCCCTGCAGATATCTGCCAGGATCAAAACCCCTCTTTCTCTCCTCTCGCCTCTCCTCCCCGCTCCCTCTCTTCCCCCTCTCTGCTTCTCTTTCGAAGATGGCAGTTCCACAAATGTTTAACTCTGGCTATCTGCTCATTAAGAGGTCTTCAAAGCCTTCCATTGATGCAAAAAGCATCCATTTGAATTTGTAATCACCCTTTGCTGTACGACTGCTGCGCTCAGCGTAATTTCCCCCGGATTTTCTGATAGCCGGCTCAAAGAGCTAACAACCCGCTTTCTCCTCTCTGAGTAGCGTGGGGGGAAAAAAGAAAAAGAAAGACTTTATCAGACTTCTGAAAGCAGGGCGGTACGTATTTGTGAAGGCCTTGGGTTTGTTTATATGTGCTGACAAAGAAAGTAAGAATATATAGAAATTCACTCCAGCAACGACGCTTGTAAGAAGATAAGAGCAGTGAGGGGGGGGACCCACTAGAGCTGGATATGGTTTGTTTGAAGATTAAAAGTTCTGTCGCCATCATAGGACAGGCTACTTTCCCGAAAGAAATATAAATGGTCTAGAAATTGGTTTGTCTATAGGGAGAGCCTTTAACTGATATAAGTCCTTTTAATGGTAGACTTTACAAACTTAAAGGTGTGTGAGACTGCGAGAAAAACACACTTTGCCCACATGGTAAATTTTAAAAAGAAGCAAAACATCCAACCTGTATGCATATTTAGCTCCAAAAAAATCCTCTGTGTGTTGTGATGATGGAGAGCCAAACTCTGTCGCTCTGTCGTGGCACGGGGAGAAAGAAAATATCGGGAAATAAGAGAGAAAAAAGAAGAAGGAATCCGTCAGATCCTCGAGGCAGAGGAACATACCTTTACATCTGGGTTTCCTCACGAGACGGAAATGTTTGAAATGTAATTCATAAACATTATTCCCTCAGCTCGCCATTTCCCCCTTCACCTGCAGAAGAGCGTGCACTTCTTTCTGAGCCACTTTGGGTAACTTTTCCACAACACAGTCCTCCTTCAGTAGGTTCAATAAGAGGGCTGACTGGGATTTGGCTCCTGCCATGTTTCATCAAACACACTTGTCTTCAGCCATCGCAGGCCTGCCTGTCTGTCAAACGGCTCATCATAAATCGCACTTTCCCTGGGTTTCTCCTGCCGTCTACAGAAATGCAGCTACTAAACAAGCAGCTTGAATTTTCTGGGCTTTCAAGGACAAAGTGGGCAACACAGATTCTGGTGTACCAGAACTAACAGGCCAGTCATATACTACTAATAACCGTGCTATGTTACACCAGAGTAGCTTTGCCTGATTTATAGTTCAAAATAATCTCTATTTGTCTTACACCAAGCCTCAATGCAGCCCTACACATCATCCACTGTCAATCCTGTCTTTGAGCCAACTTTCGTCTGATTGGCTGCCTCTCATAAACACAAGGTTTGTGTACAGGTACAGGCAGGGTTTACTGTGTACACACCATGTAACTGATGTTACAAACTGCTCACATCTGACATCATGCAGATCCAAAAGAAGAAAACAAAATGAAACAGAGCATTTCCAGCTAACTGAATCCTGATCATTTTGACTCATAGGTATAATGTGCACACACTTGACTTTATAACTTCAAACCTTAACTATGTTAAATATGAACATCTACTATTGTAGCATAATATTTGTAACTGAAAAGGGAAACCTTCATTTGTAGTGCCTCTTATATTCAGCAAAGTAATAATAGTTATAACAACCAATGATCAGTTTTAAACAAATTTCCCAGCTAGTCAATTTAACTTGGACCAAGAGGATGGGGGAAGAGATAATAAAGGCTTTACACCAGTGTAAATACTGATACTTAATGGATATGGATGGTTAATCCACAAGAGCACGATGTGTGTGTAAGCGTATGCGTGTGCGTGTGTTTCTAGGAGAACACATGTCACTAGGACCATTGACTCCAACCTAATCCCATCCTGATGGCCTTTTCTTCAGACGCAGATGGAGACTAGGGGCTCTTGACCTTTGACCTGCATCACTAAATCACATCAGTCACTGGCTGTGAGGGCCGCAGGGCCCCCGAACTCCACCAGGCAGATGAGCAGCTGCTCACACAAATTCACACACAAACACACACACACACACACAAACACACACACACACAAACACACAGAAATTGTTTTTTTATGCACATACATGTGTCTAGTCAAGATTTTATACACACATAAAACTTACATAGAAGTCAATCTGCCGTTCTCACGCTACCTCACTTTCAAGCACTGGCACAAACAACACACACACACACACACACACACACACACACACACACACACACACACACACACACACACACACACACACACACAGCACCACTAAATAATGTTCTTTTATATCTGTGTCTAAAATATTCTCTGTCATCTGTGTCCTTTTACTCAGCCACATCACACGCGCTCTCTGCAGCTCTCTCCTGTTTTTAACTTTTCTCCTTTTCTCTTCTCTTCCCTCGTGTGCTCCTTTTCAATCCCTTCTGGTATCCTTGTGTTGTGGCTACTCTGTTTTTTGCTGAATAAAACACAGCCCAGGAAAGAGGGCGAGAAGGTGAGAGACTAACAGAAATGCAGATGTTTCGAGAAGGGGGGGGGGGGGGGGGGGGTAGGCTATGACGGGAAAAACAGACAATAAAAAGAGAGTTAAAGTGTCTTTATTCTCTGTTCTTATTACCACACAGAACAACACTGATGAACAGAATGTGCCCCAAATATCAGACAAGGTCATGCTCAGTTCAAGTTTGTTTTTGCATGAAATGTGCTTATCTACCGCTACAAATTTTCATGGTAAACAAATATTTCAGGTGAGTTTTTGTGAAAGCCAGATAACAATGATAAACGCAAAGTTCTTAGACTTCTTAGACTTGGCGTCACGTAGCAACAAGCATATCTTTGAAAGTGAACTTTGGAACAAGTGCTTTACATGAGAGGCGGCTCAGCCGAGCTGAAATGTGGGCTGGCTCCTCTCGCACCGACGTGCTGCTCGGCCACGCTGCGCTCCTATGGAGGTCCCCCTCACTTTGTTGTCTTCACAGCAGGCACCTGCATTCCTTACATTGCTGTCTCAAAAGTTTCAAGACCAGCTCGCTATCTCTCCGTCTGCTGCTCTCCCTCTCTCTCCCTCCCTCCCTCTCTGCTCAAACCTTGCCGTTGCCTTGTTGCCTGGAGATGAAAAGGAGCGAGAATGGGGACAACGGAGGGGGGTGTCTTACCAGAGGAGGATGAAAGAGGAGAGAGATCAGAGGGGAGGGGAGGGGAGGCCGGCAGGGGAACGATGAAGTTTGTTTGGGATACTTTGGATTTTTATGGCTATTGTGCAGTGCCAGTGTCCTCTCATTACTTCCTCACTCCAAGCTCAAGGAAAAATGCTTCTGGATGCACTTAGCTGTAAGTGTAGAAGAAAACAAGTGGTTTAGATGTGTGTGGATGTGGGATATTGTTGACAGGTACTACTCTGCTCACTAAGCTGGTGTGTCAAAAAGCAAAGAGTTCATTTCAAAACAATTTTATTTATATAAATCAAACAACCCTCTATGAGCAAGGACTTGGTGACAGTGGGAAGGAAAAACTCCCTTTTAACAGGAAGCAATCTGTTTAAAAAATAAATAAAATTATTATTATTATTAATTAATTAAATAAATAAAAAGAATAATTATAGAACTTTGGAAGAGAGGCAGAGATTAATAATGACTAAAGACGGAGTGGTGTATAAACACACAGTAAGTGAAAAAACAAGAGCACCAATGTCAAGCTCTGACATATTTGTGATAAAATAGTCCCATTGTGTCTAGCAGTTTACCTCATCAAGACACCGGAAATCATCCAGAAAGAGCCGACTGGCAGAGTAATGGCTCGAGCGCCATCCTAACCCATGCTAAGGGAGGGCTATGGTGTCTCCAGAGCCCTCCCTTAGCAATCCCTTAACCCTTGACCAAAGCACTCACTCACATCTGGAGTTGGACACCTGGCACAGCAATGCTGGTGGACTTAGGATGAGTTTTCCAATAGAGATCAATAACTGCAACCTTCTTTCCTTAACCTCAGTTGGGACTGAGAAGCCGAGTCAGTGGACAGCCAGAGGCAAATGTACCACAGGTCACAAAAAGGAGGGCGTGAGGCAGATAAAAACACATAAAATACACCCAAATAGCACAACAGTTAAACATGTATGCTGTACTTTCTTTAAGATTTAGAAAAGCAGTTAGTTCAAGTTCGGTCCTATGAAAATAAGAGCACCTAGTGATATGCAGTGTGCAGCCAGCTAGTTTGCTGTTTGCATATTATTTACTCCGAGGCATCAGGACGAGAGCCATGATGTAAAACATACGCCATCCACTAGCACGCAGCAGTGGAAGGGAGTTGTTGTGAAAGGCCGTCAGTTTGAAAACAAATCCATAACAAACTTCTAAAACTCGTGTTCCATGGTTACAAAACACACACACACACACGTCTGTTTACCATTTCATTCCATCTGAACCTGCCTGTGTGTGTTTATGTGTAAGAGGGAGAGCGGAATTTTCCTTTTGGAATCTCAACATTCCCGTTTCCTCCTTTGCCGCTCTTTGTGCAGCCATACTGACTTATTTATCTTTCCCTCCTATCCCAAACACAGGAACGCTCCCTGTGGATGTGATCTCGCCTGCCGCCCCGATGTGTGCACAAACCGACCCCCGTGAACCCTTGCTCTCTCTGGATCTTTCTCTTTCCCTCCCTCTCTCTTGCTTCTCCCTCTCTTCCTCATGCATCTTTGTCTTCTTCTGCTCGTGCTCAAGAAAAGGCTCCGAGGCTGCAAGGAGGTTCGGTTAAACGTCCTGCGCCCTCCGTGACGTCATCAGCCGTTGTTCTCTGTCACAGCGCCTGAGGTTTGCCTTTGAAGCCCAAAGCTGCTCTTGAAGATGCGTCTGATGGCTTTTGCCCTCTCTTTCATTCGCCCACTTTTATCCCTCTGCGCAGAGGCAGACATCAAGGGAGATTCCTAACAAGCATGTTATTTAGACAGTGATGTCATTGCCATGGGGATGTTGTGTTATGTCTGAGGCCATGCATCAACGACGAGGAGAAACACAGGATTTAGACGCGGTCAAATCTGGCTTTAGCCTGCAAAATGTAATGACAGACAGTCATATCATAGACAGCTCAGTTGAGCTTTTTATCCCCCTGTGTGGTGGAGAGAGGCTTTTCTACTCTTAACGTGACAAAGCTGTGACACTCTGGATATTGCCCTTGTTTAGGCTGATGAGGACTGTTAAACAGACACCAGTAAAAACTCATGCGCCTCTCAGACTGGTGCACTTTTTAAATAAGCCTCAGAAGCACCGTGGCCTCGATATGATATCCACCCATGTCCAGATCCTAGCCTTTGATAGACGGCCGGCTGGATCAGCAGTGTGCCCACCCTGCATAAAGCCTCTATTGTTGGCTGCAGGTGCACGTTTGTGCATATCAGTGGTACTTGGCGGAGGGGAAGGGAGGGTAAGCGAACACCTTGAGTCAGCATGTGCAGGTGACGGGTCAGGAGGGCAGCTTTGGCTTGATGGGAAAGAAGTATTCAGGGAACAGCTGGAGATGGGGAGAAGAGATAAGACATGGGGGACGCTGTGACAACAAAACACAATAAAGGCGAGGATTTAGATGGAGGCAAAGGTTGTAAGCAAAGCAACTGTTAAACTACTTCAAGCCAAGTTAAACTGAGAAATAAGCCCCAAAACATACATCAGGAAAACCCGAAGGTTTGTTTAACACCTGTCTAATTAGCTTCTTTTGGTAGAACTTTATAATACAGCCTGTGATTAAGGGTGTGATTAACCAGGAAGTAAGTGGAATTTCAGTCTATTTTACCATAAATTATGTAATTATGTAAGTATATTTATCTACAAATCTTTACTAGTGGACATAATAAGTGGGTAACATTTACATTTTACAGGAAAGATAAATATACTGTAGGTAATTTTAAGTACCGGTGCCTTAACCATGCCTCTTTAGATTTATAACATAAGAAGATAACATGCAAGCTGGGGGAGCCAGGGACCGAACCACCAACTTTCCAAGTAGTTGTTGACCTGCTCTACCTCCTGAGCCTCAGTACTTACTACACAAAACTACAAAAACTTAAATAATGTCAACAAATTCTCTCTGCAGGTCTATTGTAAGAACCCTATCTGAAAGAATATAGAATAGGGCATAAAAAGGAAATGATGAGGGTTTTTTTAAAGGCTTCCTACCAGAGACGAGCAAGACCAGTGCAAAAGATGGAAATCAAAACATATCTTCAGACATAGATTTCTTTTTTTATTTTCTTAGTTATTCTGATTTCTCAGTGCAAATTATCAATCACACTTAAATGTTTCAGGTTATCAAACAAATTTTAATTTTAGACAAGATAACCCTGATTTCATTTATTGAGGGAACAAGCTATCTAACCCTACATGAAAAAGTAATCCCACTAGTCTCTCTAGTGTTTATTAATGATGTGACAGCAGATAGAAGCAGCAAGATGAACTGCTCAGATTCAGCAAAATACTGCTAAACAGATGAAACAGTGCGTCACCTCACAGTGCAAACAGGTAATGACCCAAAAGCAAAGCGTTTTAACTTTTCAGTTAAAAAAAAAGAAAAATATTTGAGAGTCTGAAAATGGGAGGCAGTGTATTAAAATAGCCATTTTTCTGCGACAGTTTGTGCAAAATTTCTGCAATTAAAGCTGAAGGTCTGCACTTTAATTACATTTTGATTGCTTGATTTAAAATCCACTGTGTGTGTTTGTCCAACATGTCATGGACCTAACTGTATAGATGCTTACTATCTATTTGGACGACACAAGAAATCACTCAAAATGCACTCTCTCTGTCTCCTGTGTCATGGTCCTGGGTCTTCGACACAGTTTTTGAGTTTTGTTTTCTTGTTGTTTACGTCCTTTAAAGTATAGGATCACTATATTCTAGTTTATGACTGTGTTTTACTTTCCAGTGCCTCTGAGTTTGTTATTTATAGATCTTGATTTCTATTTTTTTTTCATGTTTGTTCCCTTCGTGTCCAGTCTGTCCTTGTTATCTTTTCAGTCTCCCCAGTCATATACCCGAGTCTGTCTGATCACTCTGTGGCTGTCTCCGTGGCTGTCTGTGTTCCCCTGTCTTGTCTAGCTAATACATTTGTAGTCCTGTCCCTGTGTTTTCTCCCTTCACGTTGCCATGCTCTCTCTGTGTTTCACCCTTTTGTCTTCCCAGTCTGTTACTCCTCCATGTTTGTTTATTCCCAGTCTCTGAAGTTAATGTATCTTAGTGTTAGTGTGTATTGTGTGTGTGTGTGTGTGTGTGTGTGTGTGTCACTTCCTGTTTTATTTTGACAGTCCCTTGTCTCATGTATGTCATGTTTAGTTTGTTAGCTGTGTTTTGTGTTTAGATTCTGTTCAGCTGTGTTCCACAGGTGTGTCCACTCTACCACAATTGCGACCTGTATCTATATCGTCTGCGTCTCCATCTGTTCTCTGTTGTGTTGTCCACTCATAGTGTGTTTTCTCATGTTGTTAGTAAGTTCTGGGGCGATCGTGGCTCAAGAGTTGGGAGTTCGCCTTGTAATCGGAAGGTTGCCGGTTCGAGCCCTGGCTTGGACAGTCTCAGTCGTTGTGTCCTTGGGCAAGATACTAATCCCATGTTTGCCTACTGGTGGTGGTCAGAGGGCCCGGTGGCGCCAGTGTCCGGCAGCCTCGCCTCTGTCAGTACGCCCCAGGGTGGCTGTGGCTACAATGTAGCTTGCCATCACCAGTGTGTGAATGGGTGGATGACTGGATATGTAAAGTGCTTTGGGGTCCTTAGGGACTAGTAAAGCGCTATATAAATACAGGCCATTTACCATTCTAGTTTTTAGCCTCACCTGGGTTCTTGTATTTTTTGTGTTTTTAAGTAATAGCAATAAAGCTACCTCTTCTAGTTTATCCCTTTGTCTTAGAGGTGGAATTAATGAATAAATAGTGAGTGATTTCACTAATTCTAACCTGTTCCTCTTGGGAGTTTAATCTTTTCTCAAACACTGTTGTTAATGCATTACCTTCAAAAACATGATATTGGTATGATCCTTTTTATTTTTTGGCCTGTGAGAGTTTCCTTTATAGTATGCGATTGATATTTCTGCCAAATCACGAGACAAGACGTTAAAATCCAATGGGAAAATATTTAACTCCTTTTAAAATGTGAATTCCTGCATTATATATACAGACAGACATACAGCACACACTTCCAGGCTCTCAGCATGTACTGTCAGGTTCAACGCATAAAAAACAAGTTGCAGAAAAAAAGATAAAGGAAGAAAGAGGATGATATGTTTACATTTCTGCTGAGAAAAATGAGGGCCAAGGATCTCAGTGTAAGCAACACCGAAACGTGTTGAAAAGTGCGTGGCTGAAACTTGGTATGGGCTGCCCCATAATAGGAGGTGGCGGTGGCAGTGGGAGGGGGACTAATTTGAGAATATGAGAGGTGACAGTTATCCTATCTGGTCAGACAGGTCTGACGCTGCTGCACGCACACACACACACACACACAGACACTCAAATACACAGACATGATATGCAGGCATACAGCACACGGGTAATTAAAGTGTTGGATGACAGTGCTGCTTCCTTTGGAATCTCAAAGTAGGAGCCGCCACCGAATGCTCTCCAGTTTTGCTTGTCTTTTCAATTCTGTGTTTTCTAGTCAGTGTGTGATTTACTGGCTTGGCTGAATGGCTTTTTAACTGACAGCCTGAATAAATGTTCTAGCTGCCTGACTGATTAGCCGACTCATCAACAAGCTGGCTGGCTTCTCAATCCATCAATCCTGCTGTTTTTTCTTTTCTTTTTTTTTCTGCATCCACTATGTACTTGGACCAGATCATTGTGATTCACAAACATCAATTTGACCTCAATTGACAATTTAGAAAGCTAAAAGCAGAGGGCTTCCTAAAAGGCTTAAGGATTTGTCGATTTTCTTCTTGAAAAGTGGAAATCGTGCCAAGCCCCAACCTGAGCCAAGCCCTGGAGCCAGCGTAGTCTCACATTTCAACCACCAAGAATGGGCAAAGGTGAGACAAGAGGTAGATTCACCACAAAGAGTTGAGTGCGTGTGTGCATACATTCGTGTGTGTTCAGTTTGTAATCTAACCCTGCCAGATAGCTCCAGGGAAAAGGACATTCACTGTTGCTGCTTCCCCTTCTCTGCATTCCTGCCTCCCCTTGACGTGTGGCACCAAAAAGGTGAAGGAGGAGGAGGAGGAGGAAGAAGAAGAGATGAACCAGATTGTTTCATGCCAAACTGATTGCCTCGGTGCTCCCTTCCAGTTACTAATCAAATTCATTCCAGCAGGCACCTGGAAAAAAAAGTCCCATGCAGACATTTGGTCTGCTCTGTCTTCTCTCTGAGCCACCTTCCAACCAGGCTGCTTCGCTGTCAGGACTCAGAGCAAACAGGAGTTGGCCCAGCTCTGAAGTGAAAGCAGCACTCTATTTTTGAGTACAGTGGATGATGATGAGGCCACACTGCAGCTTTGTGCCAAGTGTTCGGGGCTGGGGAAGCTAAGAATATACAAAATAAAAGCAGAGCGTGACAGCGGGAAAAGAAGGTATGCTCAGGTTTTGTTTGGAGTTGAGCCTACTATGTGTGCAGCGGATTCAGAAGTTTGTTACAAAGAGCAAAGTAACTCTGCTCCTGAGGGAAGCTCTACATCAGCCTACCTGCACCGAATTCTAATATCAGCCTCTCAAAGTATGTAAATACACAACATGAAACTGCAAATGCTATTCAAACCGTGTGCTGTGCTAACCGTGCAGGTTACATGTAGATGGTGTGAGCAGATCCGTAAAATATAAGGATTTCTGTTTACACTATTTACACCTCTAGATTTTAAAAACACTGAGGGAAGACAACAAAGAGCCCAGAGTCCCTCAGTGCAACAACACTCGGAGAGAAATGTCTGACTACTCAGCAAAACAACTTTGGTGTGCAACTTTACCATTTTTACTACCATGTATTTGTTTTTGCAAATGGAACGAAACCCTATATACCAAAGATCCATATTTATCCATATTCATTCATTGCAAATAAAGGCCAAGATTTCACCACTGATGAATAGTTCGTGTTATACTACTTGTTATTCCAGTCTGCTTTGAGATTATATGCGTAGCCAGTAGTATTTATGTGGACAAGTGCACATGGTTGCAATAAATTAGTCTAGTCATACATCCAGGTAATTGCAATTTTATTTGTATAGCAAACCCAAAGTGCTCAACAAAGACGATAAAAACAAACTGTATAGGTTTCCCTTGCGTTAAGGCAGGGAAGACAGCAAGGAGCCCTCTTCTTCGAGATACTGCTACTACAATGAATGAGTCCTTAAAATTTGTTTATGGTGTCCGCAGCTGTTAGTGTGTGCTTCCAAGTATGATCCCAGTTTTAAAGAGCAAATGTCCACATGAAGACTTACTTTCATCCTGTTATGAAAGAAACTACTTGACTTGGACCCACATACAGGTTTTGCAACCATGTGATGTTAAATTGTCTGCCATTTTGGACATGTGACAATCATGGTGACAGAGTAGGATCGCGCGATTAAGGTCTAAGTCAACCACTGGTCGTGAGGTAAAACTGAGTATGCCCCAACCGGTTGTGAGTGGTTGAAAAGTCACGCACATTAGACATTAAGTTGGCAGGTTGATTGCAGTGGCTGGGGAAATATCACTAGCTGATAGGTAATGTGTTTTCCCCAGCCAGTAAACAAAAACCTCCTTGTGATTGGTTCGGTTGCCAGCACATCGTTGTCGTCATAATTTGAATGGAAGTAACAACATTTTCTACAAGCACTGGCCAGTGACTCTTCGAGCTGTCGTGAAACTGTTTTGTTTTTTTTGCCTGTCCCGTTTGGCTCTTTTGCCATCAGAATTATTGTCTAAAGGCGAAGAAAGATGCCCAACGGATTCTCTTTACCAAATAGACCATCCCAGCCTTGCCGTAATGGTCTATTTGATTCACCTTTTATTGTTTATTTTATTTTATTTTCACTTGCTAAATACGGGACGTATTTGACTGGGGAAAAGAAAGGGGAGAAAGAAAAACAGCGGGGAAGAGGGACGGGGATAAAGGGCAAAAAACAAAAACCAACAAAACAACCAGACAAAAAATACATATATCAATCACCTGGATCACCTGTTGAGAAAGAGAAAAGCGAAAACAAGCAGAAGAAAAAAAAAGAGCAATAGAATAAACAACATCGTGATGATCTATGGGAATATAACTGTAAATACTAAATATTAAACATTATTGTGCAGCACGTAATATCGACAGCACACAGTGTGCTTTGAGGTAGGAGCCAAAAAGGGTGTCGTTTGTGTGTGTGATCACCCGTGTGTACACCTGTGAGCATGGACGCGCTTGTTTTTTAAAAGGTACCTTCGTGTAATGATCTGCTAGAGGGTGTGGGGGGCCACTGCCCCGTCCTCCAGGGCATGAAGCAGGTATGGAGGAGATCAAACTCCAGACATCCAGAGACCCTCAGAACACAAGAGACCAAGGAAGACCAACGGAGGGGCAGCTGCGCCACTATCCCAGAAAGAGCTGAGGAGAGCCCCAGATGAGGGGTCACTCAGCAGCTGCGGAGCAGAAGCCAGGGTGGGTCACAGTGACGTGCCCGTGAGCTCCGCCGGCAGCCAGCTGTGCCAGAGTGACCGAGCCCCAGGCCGAGAGGCCGAGGGCACCCCACTTCCACTGGCTATTTCTTTAAGGTCTGAAAGTACTTCAATTCAATTCAATTCAATTCAATTTTATTTATATAGCGCCAAATCACAACAAATGTCGCCTCAAGGCGCTTCATAGATACAGAGAAAAGCCCAACAATCATATGACCCCCTATGAGCAAGCACTTTGGCGACAGTGGGAAGGAAAAACTCCCTTTTAACAGGAAGAAACTTCCGGCAGAACCAGGCTCAGGGAGGGGCGGCCATCTGCTGCGACCGGTTGGGGTGAGAGAAGACTTCAGAGAAACAATGTCAGTCATCACGCAACCAACATTTTTATCCTCTTCATGTGGATCCCAAACCCCAGATTTACGTAACAGATCATCAAATAAGGGTGTGGAAATCAAAAAAGATGGATGAGAAATCTCAGACGCATTTTTTTGTCATTTTTAACCACAATCTTTTCATCATAACTAAGTTTGTGTGTACGTTTTGGTACAGGACAGCATTTTAGAATCAAGGCTAACGTCAGACCTAAGTGGTGATAAGTTCGGTAAATATGACATCAGTGCAGAAACTTCTCAGTTTGTGCCCAGATTTCCAGCAACACTAGCAAAAATATGACATTGGGGTCAGTTTGGTAAAAATTCATAAAGCGTTCATCAGAAATACAATGCTTTTATCAGAGCTGCCATGCTGAATACTAAACATTTATGGATGTGAACGTTGGTGAGGAGCTGCAGATTTGTGTTGATGTGTTGCTGTTACGAGACAGACAGGACCTTAGCATGTGTCCCAAACACACAAACACACACGACTGCATCAGCACAGCTCTTGCCCAGCCTTCCATCCGTAGGGATTAGGCAAGCTTTGTTAACACGATGTCAAGCAAACTTCAAAATAACCCCCATCTCAATCCTCTGCCTCTTTACCACCCCTTCTGTGCACACACATGTCCTCATCCCTCACTCACTTTCTCTCTCTTTAAAGCATCACTGCTTTGCTGTCAGGGGAGAAAAGTGATCAGAAGCTCACAAGACTGTGGCAAAGACTTCTTCTCTCTCACGCATGCACATACACATCTGATTCTCATCACCCACGCTAAGCAGCAGTAATTAAGTCACACACATTAGACAGCTTAGGACGAGCAGATTGATGCTCATCTCTTTAGCAGAAGATGACGGTAATATGTGTATTTCTAAGTTTGTGAGCGCGTTTGCATGTGTGGTGGCTCTTGTGATTCTCTGGTGTTTGCTAATTAAAGCAGAACATGTAGCAGGGGGTTAGCAGACCTGTGTGAGGCGTCCCTGGCATGATTGATTGTGACTGTCAGGACTCTCAGCTGGGTGTCCTCCTGCATCGGGCCCGAATAAAGGATTACACAGACCCTTGGTAACCTTGGCTGGCTTTGTGGTCCTGGGTCCTGCATCAAAGACCCGACGGGAGACATTAGCATTTTTAATCAGCCAGCCGGGCCCCGTGCTGGCACAGGATGTTGGATCACTTTCATCGGAACAACGCGGAGCGCGGAGGTGGAAGGGTGGCACTAATGGAGACAAACGCAACACGCTACATACATCAATACAGCCAGACACAGGGACACAAATGTCTATGCTAACTGTATGTCACAATCCTATTTGCCTTTCATGCATCTCTGTAACAAGGCTCTGCCCTTCGTCACTTTGTTGAGTGAATGGAAGAGCTTGTTATTATGTTGTCTTCTAGTAGATGTAAAGAGAGGATGAGGCTCATTTTGTTCAAGGAGCCGCTCAGTTTTCTGCTAATTAAGACCCCCAAGTTGTCTTTAGAAAGTCCTGTAGACTGAGATTGAGGGTGAGACTGCCTGTTCTACGCACACTTACAGCTGTGGTCAGAAGATTACATACACCCATCATGGGCATGAATGTCATGGTAATTAATCTAATTGGTTTTTTTCTTTCTGTTCTTTTTCCAGAGTGGAATAATCGTAAAGCAAACATCTTTAAAGACTTAAAAAAACAATAACAACTATGTGCACATGTCTGAACATATTTTGGATTTTTTCTCAAATTCATGCAGGGTTAAAAGGATTGTGACGGCCAGTGGGCTGGCCTTGTGTTTTGCTTTTTCTGTTACCTGTTTCTTGCAGGTAGGTGGAGCTGACCCAATTATTGATGCAGCACACCTGAGAGGCCAGTCCCAGTGTATATAAAGACACCTTGACTGAACCAGCAGGGTGCTGGCTTTGGGCTCTGGCTCTCTCTGTCTGGCACCCATCATGGACGTTTCAGTTATGGCTGTTATGTCCTTTAAATGGTCTTTAAGTTGCTTTAACTATATTTAATTTAATTAAATATGTCTTACAGCCTTTAAAAGCCTGTGTGTGGTCTCCCTCTTGATTGTCACTTCCTATGAGCCGGGTTGTGACAAATGGCGGCTCGTCCGGGATAGTCTGTGCAATTGTCCTGGTTTGGTGAGCTTTCTAACATTTGATTGAGAGCTGGTCTGTTTGCAGCTGTTTGTCTAGTTGTGTCTTGGCTAGGACTTGCCTTGTAGGCAATTGTTGAGTTGATTGCTGATCAGTTTGGTTATTGGTGGTGCTTTGATATTCTGGGTGTATTGTGTTTGGGAGGCCATTTGGTTAGGCAGATTAAGTGGAGGCAGTCATGTTAACACTGTTGTTTTGCTGTAGACTTAAGTTTACTGGAGCTACTGTTGGTGTGCTGTCTTGTGTGAACTTTGTGTGAGCTACAGCATGCGCTGTTTTGATTATTGAATGTGGATGAGTTAAAATCAGTGCTTTCCCTGTTAGGTTGAAGGAGTGTTTCTCTCTTGAGAATCATTCACTGAAATTTCTGTTGCGGTGAACACGGTTAGAGCAGTTGTCTCGGGAGCACGTCCCCAGGATTGAGGGGGTCGCTGTTTGTGCAGTTGCCTTTCTCTTTCTGGCGGTTTTTAGTGCGTAAGTAACTGCATGAAGACTAGGCTTTAGTTAAGTAGATTTTGGTTAGGCAGTTAGCGGGAAAGTGCTGTTTTCAATTGCATGTCGAGAATCAATACTTTGCTGTTATGGCTACGGTTGATGCTTTTGTTCAGTCTCCATCGGAAGAACTCTTGAATAGTTGTACTAAAGAACAGCTCTTGAAACTTGCTGAACATTATGATGTTGACGTTGGAGATAAATGGTTGAAAGATGAGATTAAAGGAGTGTTGAAGGCTGCATTAGCAAAGAAAGGCGTGTTGCCAGGTAAAATGAGACCTTAGTGGCTGAGGTTGATCAGTCTGTGGTCTCAACTGCCGTTGCTTTGTCTTTTGAGCAGCAAAAGGAGTTGTTACTCTTACAAATGGAAAAAGACAAGCTGAGCATTGAGAAAGAACGTGTAAGGCCTTCTTTAGAAAAGGAAAAGTTGGAGCTAGAGCAGTATCGGCTAGACCTAATCAAGGCGGGCAAGTTATCAGGTGGTGTTGAGGCTAAAGAGTCTCCTCCACAAGGACTTGAAACTTTTGATATTGTGCGTAATTTGCGCTTGTTGCCGAAATTTGATGAAAGAGAGCCAGATGCCTTTTTTCCCTTTTTGAACGCATTGCCGAATTGGGAGGGTGGCCAGAAGCTGACTGTGTGATTATGTTCCGGTCTGTTTTGACTGGAAAGGCTCAGGAAGCTTATTCAGCACTCAGTGCAGTTGATTGTCGGAGTTTTGCTACTGTTAAAGATGCAGTTCTGAAGGCGTATGAGTTGGTACCAGAAGCTTACCGTCAACGTTTCAGATCATGGAGGAAGTCTGATAAGCAGTCGCATATAGAGTTTGCGAGGGATTTAACTAAACACTTCAACAGATGGTGTTCTGCACTGGGAGTGTCAACTTTTCAGGATTTAGGTGAGTTAATGGTATTGGAGCAGTTTAAAAATTGTGTTCCTCCTGAGGTTGCCACTTACATTGCCGAACGGGAAGTGACAACAGTTTCTGATGCTGCTAAACTGGCAGATGAATATATCTTGGCACATAAGGGGCAGGTTGGTAGAAACTGTTTTTCAGTTGGTGCTCCTGCTAGAGTTTTTGGTCAAACTAAGTTTGTCATCGGTTTCTGCGAAGGCCATTGGTGGTGTGAAGCCCAGTAAGTTTGGTCAAGCATGCAACTACTGCCATGGTGATGGACACTGGAAAGCAGAATGTCCCTTGTTGAAAAGCAAGTTGGCACATACAGGCAAACAGGTTAAGCCTGCAGCTCTTACCATTCCTGCACGGGAAATTTCAGTAGTCTCTCGAGAGGCGCCAGTTTCGCCTAAGTCTGACTCGGAGAGCTATGCGGGGTTTGAGGATTTTGTGTCAGATGGGTTTGTATCACTCCCGGGTGATGTTCATAAAGTTCCTGTAAAGATTTTGCGTGACACAGGAGCGAAGGATTCTTTTATCTTAGCTTCCATGTTGCCATTTTCACAGGTTACTGATACTGGTGAGTGTGTACTTGTTCAAGGCATGGGTTTAACCACTATCTGTGCCCCATTGCATAAAGTCAGGCTGTCATGCAGTTTTGTGGATGATGATATCTGCCTTGGTGTTCGTCCTGCTTTGCCACTTGAGGGCGTACATGTGATTTTTGGGGAATGATTTGGCTGGAAATCGAGTCTGGGCTGACAGTTCTTTACCTGTTAAATCTAGCGTTCTGAATGAGTCCCGTGAGTGTGAACAGGGTTTTTCTGACTTTGCAGCTTGTGCTGTTACAAGGGCTGCAGCTAAAAAGGATACAGAGCCTGTAACTAAAGCAGAAGAGTATCAGGTTGAACCAGATTTGATTGTTCCTGAACATTTGTCAGTTTCCCAGCAAGAGTTAATTCAAGCACAGCGTGCTGATGCGTCACTGACTTAGCTGTTTCACAAAGTGCAACCTAGTGATGAAGCTAGAAGTGCAGCCTCTGGTTATTTTCTGCAGAAGGATGTACTAGTCCGTAGGTGGATTCCGCAAGGGTTGGACTGTGTTGGAAGTCCAGTTGTCCAGATTGTGGTTCCAGCTAAATACCGTGACGAGGTGTTGAAGTGTTCTCATGACAAATCTGGGCATTTGGGAGTGACGAAGACTTATAATTACATTGTGCGCTACTTCTTTTGGCCACGTCTTAAGTGTGATGTTTCAGCTTACATTAAGACCTGCCATACTTGCCAAATCAGTCTATTAAACCTGCTCCACTTTGTCCCATCCCTGCTGTGAGTAACCCATTTGATCATTGACTGTGTGGGTCCTCTTCCTAGATCAAAATCTGGTTCAGAGTATCTGTTGACTGTAATGTGCCAGGTTACGCATTATCCTGCTGCATATCCACTGCATACCATCACAGCAAAGTCTGTGGTGAAGGCTTTGACACAGTTTATTTCTATATTTGGCATACCGAAGATTATTCAGAGTGACCAGGGATCAAACTTTTCGTCAAATCTATTTGCACAAGTTCTTAAACTGTTGAATATTGTACATAATAAAGCCTCTCCTTATCATCCACAGAGCCAAGGTGCTTTAGAGCGCTTCCATCAAACACTGAAGTCCTTGTTACGTGCCTATTGCACTGAAATGAGGAGTGACTGGGAGGAAGGTTTACCGTGGCTTCTATTGGCAGCGCGAGAAGTGTGCCAGGAGAGTACTGGGTTTAGCCCAAATGACTTGGTCTTTGGCCACAAAGTTCGGGGACCGTTGACAGTGCTGTGCGATAAGTGGTTGTCAGGTGAACCACCACTGAACTTGATAGATTATGTTAATGGTTTTCGGCACAGACTGTATGTGGCAGGTCAGTTGGCAAAACAGAACCTTGAAAAGGCTCGGGTCAAGATGAAATATTTTTATGACCAGCGTTCTGAAGAGCAGCAGTTTAGTGTGGGTGACCAGGTTTTGGCTTTATTGCCGATTGCAGGGTCACCGTTCCAGGCACGGTTTGCTGGGCCTTACACCGTGGTACAGAAACTGTCTGAACAGAATTATCTGATTGCTACCCCAGATCGCCGGAAAAGAAATCAACTTTGCCATGTTAATTTGTTGAAACCCTATCATGTTCGTCCTTTATCCGTCGGTCTGTCAGGCTCTCTCATTTCTCCTTCCACATCGAGTCCAGCGTTGGCTGCTTGTACAATGGCGCAGTCAGATTGTGGGGGGGAGGATGTGGCAGCACCTGATGATCCTTTATTGCTTGGTCGTCTAAAGAATTCAGAAACTCTTCAGAGCTTGGATGTGCTGTTGGGCCATTTGCCTGCTGACAAATGTGCAGAACTGTCTGCATTAATTAAAAGGTATCCAACCTTGTTTAGAGACACACCTTCTAAAACAACTTTGATAGAGCATGATATTGATGTGGGTGATGCAAAACCAATCCGGCAGAGGTTCTACAGGGTCTCTGAGGAAAATAATTGATAAGGAAGTTAGTACATGTTGGAAAACAACACTGCAGTGCTGTCGTCATCAAGCTGGGCTTCCCCATGTTTGTTGGTTGAAAAAGCTGATAAATCACCACGTTGTTGCACAGACTTTTGTAAAGTAAATGCAGTGACCAAACCCGATTCCTATCCCTTGCCTCATATTGATGACTGTATTGACCAAGTTGGTGCAGCAGAATATGTGAGCAAGTTTGATCTGTTGAAGGGATATTAGCAGGTGCCACTGACTCCCAGAGCTCAGGAAATATCTGCTTTCATCACGCCATCTGGTCTTTATTCATATACAGTCATGGGTTTTGGTTTACGCAATGCTCCAGCTACATTTCAGCGACTCATGAATATGGTTGTTAATGGGCTGAAAGGCTGTGCTGTTTACCTAGATGACGTGGTGGTATATAGTAGCACCTGGGAGGATCATCTGGATCGTATTCGCACTCTGTTTGAACGACTAGTTTTGGGAAATCTATCAATCTGGCAAAATGTGAATTTGCAAAAGCAACTGACCTATCTTGGTAAGGTTGTGGGCCAAGGTTATGTGAGGCCAGTTGATGCAAAGGTGTTGGCCATCAAAGAGTTCCCTGTTCCAGTAACCAAAAAGGTGCAGGTGCTGTTCTAGTCCAAGCTGACAAGCAAGGTACTGAACATCCAGTTAGTTTCTATTCCAAGAAGTTCAACTCCCATCAGCTGAATTATTCGGTCATTGAAAAGGAAGTTTTGGCATTAGTCTTGGCCTTGCAGCATTTTAGGGTATATTTAGATTCTGCTCGGCCAATTGAGGTATTTTCTGACCATAACCCTCTCACTTTCTTGAACTCATTGCAGAACCCAAATCAGAGGCTCATGCGGTGGGCCCTCTTTTTTGCAGCCTTACAATTTGGATATCCAGCACATTAAGGGCAAAGATAATGTCTTGGTAGATGCTTTGTCCCGTGCCCCTTTGTAACCAGCAGCTTCACTCCTCATATGCTTTAAAGTCGTCCTCTCCAGTATCGTTTTCCTTCCTCTTAAATTGCTCCTAGGTACCAAGGTTGCTGAGGTTGGAGTTGAGCTGAAGATGACTTTTGAGCATACAAAAGGTGTTGAAAGTGAGGTTGCATGTGTGTATATATGTTATGGATTTAATGTGCATGTTCTTCTAGTTGCAAATTCATAATGTAAATGTGTTTGTCAATTCAGGGTGAGACCCTGTTCTATGGGGGGGGGGGGAAGTGTGACAGCCAGTGGGCTGGCCTTGTGTTTTGCTTTTTCTGTTACCTGTTTCTTGCAGGTAGGTGGAGCTGACCCAATTATTGATGCAGCACACCTGAGAGGCCAGTCCCAGTGTATATAAAGACACCTTGACTGAACCAGCAGGGCGCTGGCTTTGGGCTCTGGCTCTCTGTCTCTCTCTGTCTGGCACCCATCATGGACGTTTCAGTTATGGCTGTTATGTCCTTTAAATGGTCTTTAAGTTGCTTTACCTAATTTCATTAAATATGTCCTACAGCCTCTAAAAGCCTGTGTGTGGTCTCCCTCTTGATTGTCACTTCCTATGAGCCAGGTTGTGACAGGATTCATATACACAACCCAAGTAAATACAAAATTAAGTTCTTATATGATTTCATTTATTAAGTTATTTAAACCTGCCTGGCCCTATGTGGAAAAGTAACTGCCTCCTTTGTTAAATCTTAAATGTCCTGAGATTAACCACACCACACCCAGGTCTGATTACTGTCAGACCCGTTCAGCCAATAAATCACTTAAATAGAACCTGTCTGATCAAGTGAAGCGAGCCAAAAGATCTCAAAAGGCAACACATCATGCCACGACCTAAAAGAAACAAGTGAGCAACAAAGTCACTGACACCTATCAGTTAGCAAAAAAAGTTACAAAGCTTTTTCTGAGGCTTTGGGACTCCAGTGAGCCACAGTGAGAACCATTAACCACAAATTATGAAAACCTGGAACAGGGCTGAACCTTCCAGGAGCGGCTGGCCTACCAAAATTACTCAGAGCATGAGTGCATATCAACCAAGAGGTCAAAAACCAGCCCAGAATATCATCTAAAGAACTGCAGAACTGAGATAAGATCAGAGTTCATGATTTAACAATAAGAAAGAGATTGGGCATCAATGTCAACCACAGGAGGGCATCAAGGTGTAAATCACTGCTGACCAAAAAGCTCAAAGGCTCATCTCATCTTTTTGATAAAACAAAAATCTGAACTTCGTGAAAGGTTTGAGTCCTGTTACATCTGGTGTAAAACTAACAGCATTTCATAAAAATAACATATCAACAGCCAAACATGGTGGCGGTAGTATGATGGTCTGGAGCTGTTTGCTGCTTCGGACCTGGACAACTTGCAGTAATTGAAGGAACCATGAATTCTGCTCTCTACCAGAAAGTCCTGAAGGTG
Organism: Neolamprologus brichardi; assembly: GCF_056152115.1. Classification (NCBI taxonomy): domain Eukaryota; kingdom Metazoa; phylum Chordata; class Actinopteri; order Cichliformes; family Cichlidae; genus Neolamprologus; species Neolamprologus brichardi. The sequence goes on from NC_142107.1 coordinate 10,587,023, forward strand.
AATGTTCAGACACTAGTTCATACCCTGAAGCTCATACTTTGGTTACACTTATAGATTTAAATTAGATTTAGATGCTTTCGTGTGACCTTAAACAGGTCGTTTATGCTCAAAAACCCTCCAACGTGGCTGAATTCATTCTGCAAAGAAGAGTGGACAAAAATTCCTTCGTAGTGATGTGAAAAAGCCATTGCCAGTTATCGCAAACATGTGACTGCATTTCATACTGACAAGGGTGGCACAATTAGTTATTAGGTTTAGGGGACAATTCCTTTTTCACACAGGAGCAGGTAGGATTGGTTAACTTTTTTTCCCTTTAATAAACACTGAAGACTAGCAGGGAAGATGGCGAGCTCACAGCACAGAATCTGACTGACATGAAAAAAGGATCATATCCAAATAAGTTAGCAACATATTTCAAAGAAAACTATACTTCCCACACTGAGACTACCCCAAAACACTTTCACCTTGGTGCCAAACTGTATTTGTAAATTTGCTCACGACTTCCGCACCAGAACCTCCAGGAGATGATTAATAAATGCATGCCTCCAACCTGATCCTGGGCTGAGTATTTGGAGAGCAGCAGCAACAGGGGCAAACATATGCCATTTGTGCCATCTGACAAGCACATTAAATCTTCATCACAGGAAAAAGTCGCTTTATTGGCAGCTGTTGTTTCAACACAATGCCAAGAAGAGCCAGAGGACATAACAATGCAGGAAAACTGAAGGAAAAGAAAGTACAGATGGAAAACAACACTGACAATAACAGCAACAGCTAAAGGAAAACAGGAAGTAGAATATGGATGAGAGGAACAGTAGATTGAATTCATATTCAGTCCGGTAACATCATCGGGATACCTGACTTTGCTCTCTACGGGGGTTTATCATCACAGATTCCTCGTGAGCATGTGACGGTTTGGAATAAAACCTGATCTGTAGAAACAGTTGAGCCAGTGTGTGAGATGCAAATTCACAACTGAGTGGATAGTAGTTAAATCTCTGCCCTTGAATGGCCCAGAGAGAGACTTCCAAGACTTAATATCCCTTTAGAAGTCCATTATCTCTCCCTGGCAACTTTCTTCTTGACCAAACACACAACCCTGTACGAACAAAGCTTTAAAGTAAACTGCAGTGTCTGGATCTGGCACTTTTAAGTAAGTAAACCTTATCAACAGCTCAGTCCACTGTTTATTCGTGTCTTTGCGCTCCTTCTTCTTCTTCTTTTTTTCCCCCTTTAGTGAGTCTTCCACACAAATAAGCTACACACACCTCCCCCAGTTTTTCCTTTGAGGATGACGTTTAGATGTGGACACAGTTTGATGTGACTCATCAAAGCAGAGATCAGGGTGTGACAGGAGCGTCTCCCGATGTTTCCTTTGCTCTCCCGCTGTCAGCAAAGCGGACACACAGTCAGACGCCCGGAGGTGACCACTGGAAACTTTTTATTTGATCAACTGATAGGCGCATACAGAACCCTGCACCAGCTTAGTTCAAAACAAGAAACGAGGATATGGACGTGGCAGGATGCGTATGCAGAGAAAGGTTCCCTGGTGGGCTCCCCTCAGAGAGAGTGTGTGTGTAATACACAGGTGCGGTAAATCTGTGTGTATGTGGTGGTCTTTTGGCAACATCTACGCCGGACTGCGCGCTCTCTCGCGAGAGAACGTAGAGAGAGATGAAATAAGAACAAACAAGTGCAGGAGAAGAGAGGCAGTCCTCAGCAGTATCCCGCCTGTTGGACTTAAAAGAGCAGGAGACTGCTCGCCTTTTCTTGCCTGGCAGCTCCAACAGATAAGCAGAGAAGCAGCAAAAGGAACACGAGGGACAGAAAGCAAGAGGAAAATAAACTGACAAGCGTCTGCGAGATGATAAGCGCTATAAAAGAAACTCAGACTCATTAATCTGTCAAGATGACGGCGATTATCAGCAATGTTTGAGTTCAGTCTTAGAAATTAAAGACGCTTCTTAGAGAACTTTTTACAGAAGAGAAAGCCCCATCTATAAAGCAACTCACTCTTCACCCATTGCTTTGTAGATGACAGCTGGTTGCATTAGTGATAGTGGGCATTGCACTCAACTCAAGTCACCTTTTCATCTGTCTTTGCTTCAAGTCTCCCAAAAACTGAAGTTCTGCTACTTATAAATTGAAGTCGAGGGCGAGTACATCCCTATAGAGTCACCTGGATATTATAGGGCCATAGCCACTTTGATTAACAGAGGTCCCAGTGAAGGCACCTGTAGCCAGTAGCTGTGTGCTAGGAATCACCTCCACTAATTAGGGTCCCTGAACTCCTTTTTTGAGCTTTTTATTGGAGTTATCTGACTGATAAAATGGCTTAGTGAGCAATGCAGGCCACCCAGGGAGATTGTTACGGTGGCCCTGAGAGGTCAAATGGACTGCAACTTAAGAAAGCAGCAGCAATAAGAAAAACGCTGCAAAAGCTCACAAAACACAATGGAAATAGGAAAAAGCAAAACAGAAATAGGAAAAAACAGAGTTTCAAAAGCACAAGGGAAGTGTTTCTGGGGAAACAATAACCCGACGGACCAGTTGCAGGAACCAAAATATGCTAAGAATTGCGCTGGGAGACACTTAAAAGAAGTGGAGGATCTATTGGTTTTGTGAGGAAAGAAAAGATGAGAGGTAAGTGTGTTAACTATTAGCCTAAAACTCCATCATCAGTATTTAATGAATCATGATAAAACACACCTACCATGTTTTGGGTTCCTGCAACTGGTCCGTCGGGTTATTGGCAAATGCCCGGTATGCCTGATGGCCATGTCCAGCTATGGCCGGTAGGAGGGAAATTTCTTTTGCAGTTCGTCTGAAAGAAGGACTTGCGCTTTGGGATCTTTTAAACATCATTAGGCGCGTTGCTGTGCGCTGTCCTTCCTGTCTGTGAGCGCAGAACAAGCGCTCACAAAGCAAGTTTGGGGATGAGGTCACACACATGGGTCCTCTCTCGGACTATAGGAAAACCCGGACATTTTTATCAATCTTGAAAATCCCCCCGGACGCCCCGGACGGAACGTGAAAAGAGGGCATGGCCGGGGAAAAGAGGACAGTTGGTCACCCTAAAAGTTTATATACACCTTATATCCTTCTTAATTTCTGGGCCAATATGAACAACTTTGCATGAACATCAACATCATGTATCCGTGCTGGAAATTTATTCAGCTCACGACTAAATGCAGAATGAAGAATCTGAAAAAGCGCCACAGACCTGCCAAACAACTCCTGTAGGCTGGCCTTTTGCTAGTGTTATTAGAGACGTTATACCAAATCTGTTTTCATTTAACCACAAGGGAACATTAATCTGTGCAAAACGTCAAGGCAACCATGTCACAGTCGGGAAAGGTGACTGTATAAGCAGCGAAGGCCAAGAGAGACACGCAACAGTTCAAATGAATATACATTTCTTCAGTTTAAAACACTGGATCTACTGTATTTCTCCACAAGCAAAAAGTTGAGCTAAGTGACATCATGTTCGGACCAGTTGTCTGTTTTGCCACATCAAAGGCAAATCCTTGCTTTTATAAACAGAGCTGCACGCCTTCGCCCACTGCTGTGCAGTTAATGCGGCTGGTGTGATGGTCTGTAGCAATATAGCGTTGCAGGCATTGCAATGGCAACTTTAGCTAGTTGAGCTAAAGTGGTGAAATGAATGCAGAGTCTACAGCTGCAGTTCAAAGCCTATCAGCGTTTGAATCTTAACAAGAAGGAAAAAAGGCCCCTGTGCATAGAGAGAGAGGGCAGAGCCCGGCTTAGATCTTCAACCTCTGTGTGCGCGTGCACACACATACACACACACCAATTCACAGCTTAGGCAAACACATATACTGACATCAAAACACAAACATTAAAGGGCACGCAGACAATCACATCAAGACACACAGCAAGAGCCACAAGAGTGCTGACACACAAATATACAAAAAAAGCAAACAAGTTTCTACACACACACACACACATCGAGACATCATCAAGCGCATACACACACATACATGGCAGGAGTCCTGTGTCCCTGGCTGGCCAGCTGTGGGAGGTCACACAGACATGACAGTTCTGCTATCAGGCCAGCATTAAGGCCTGCCGCTTTAAACACAGTCTTTTGAAGTCACACCAAAGTCAGACACTAGGATCTCTCATCTCCCATCTCCCTTTTAACACTGCAGTGCCGACATTTCATTCTGCCCTCCTTTTCATGCTCACAGCTTTGAATTCTGTCTTTTAAAAGACTAATTTTAACTTCTTCAAGGCTGGAAAAACAGGCAAAGGCGCATCGAAGATTCTTCTGCCCGACGTGCTTCTTTTTCAGCCAAGTAACGGGTGTTCAAAGGTAGCCGAGGTCCACCAAAGTAACGCCATGTCTCTGATGTTCAATGTCAGCAGGCAGATAAACTGAGTGTTGTATCTTTGACAGGCTTTGCACATCAGCTTTTATCTTGAGTGTATGACAGTGTTTGTTTCCGTGCCAGCAAAACTTATTTGCATCTTCTGCCGGCCTGGCGCCCCCGTTGGGACTATGGTCCCAGTCTAACCATCATTCCAAGAGCAACATCAATTAAATGGCACAATTTGTGAATTTGTTTGCATAGAGTTCAATCAGTGAATTTGGTGGCTGCAATGATTCGTGAGAGAGTCAATACAACTGAATTAACTAGCTAGCTCAATCCAAGTTAAGCTAACCCTAAAGAAGCGGTCCACAACCCCCGGGCCACAGACCGCTACTGGTCTGTGAGTTGTTTGGTACCGGGCCGCCAGAGTTGAGGCTTGGGTGTGAAATTCATGGTTTTCAGGGTTTTTATCGGTTTTAAGCGTTATTGTTTTTAATTATTTTTATCGTTCCCTGTGTCTTTTCCCATGTGTTATGAATAAATCTTTTTTTTTTTGGTACTGGTTTTATTTTGTTGTATTTATCCGCAACACCTTAAAGGCCAGTCCGTGAAAATATTGTTGACATAAACCAGTCCCGTGGCGCAAAAAAGGTTGGGGACTGCTGCCCTCTACAGTAACGTGAACATGGGTCTAGCTCTGGCACCAGTGGTGGTTCAGATTAATTAAACTTTTAAGAATGTGCTTGCCAGTCTGGAGAAACGGGTCAAAATGTTACTGTATACACAAAATTATTGCTAAATACAACAGTGGTAGTCTAAATTGTCAGTTAGTACTAGACCACAAAGTTGTCGGAGCCAGGCTCAAACTATCGTTTCTGGCTAAAAGCTTTAGCTGTTGAAACACGCAGAACTGGTTCAAAATTTGGCATCGGCATCAAACACACCCATGAACTTCTGAGGTAGAGAAGGGATATATGTCCTTAAGGCTTCAGCACTGTCAGTGCTGGGAGGGCCGATGGCATCACAGTGTCTTTTTCCATCCTGAATAAGACTTCAAACCTGCATAAGATCATTTTATCGTTTTAAGGTGAATAAATCAAACAGGAATATAGCGCCTTGCTAGTGCTAGGTTGAGGATTCTTTTGCTTTCATGATTGCCTTAATTTGGAAAACTGGTTTAACTCACTGGGTTAAGCTTGTCAGCCTATGTCACAGACCTCAGGTTTGAGTTGCCCTGGGGCATTTGATGTGTCTTCCCTCTGTTCTCCCTCCCAGGATTCCTGTCATAATAAAAGATTAAAAAATACTTTTTAAAAAAAAGAAGAACTGCCTGAATTCTTTGTGGCACACTGACATGCCAGCATCACACAGTTTCTGCAGACTTGCTGGCTCCGCATCCATCATGTCAATCTCCCGTTCCACCACATCCCAAAAGTACTTTATTGGACTGAGATCTGGTGACTGTGGAGGTCATTTCATCTCATAGTCACAGTGAAATGCCACATTCAAGAAACCAGTTTAAGATGATTTTAGCTTTCTAGCATGGAATATTATTCTGCTGGAAGCAGCTATCATAAGATAAGTACACTGTAAGGGTACCCATCAAGGGATAGACGTGGTCAGCAACAATACTCAGGTAGGCTGTGGTGTTTAAACAATGCTTTGTTGGTGCTACGGGGCTGAAAGTGGGGCAAGAAATCATCACCCACAACATTACACCACCAGGAGGATGAACTGTCGATACAAGGCAGGATGGATCCATGCATCGTGTTGTTTATGCCGAACTCTGACCCTAGCAACCAAATAAATCCGACAGACATTGAGACTCATCAGACCAGGGAACATTGTTCCAATCTTCTTGTGTGCAATTTTGTTGAGGCCGTTTAAAATGCAGCTTCAGTTTCATGTTCTTAGCTCACAGGACACGCACCCGGTGTAGTCTTCTGCTGCTGTGACCCATTGTGCATTCAGAAATGCTCTTCTGCATACCTTTGGTTGGAACAAGTGTTTATTTCAGTTGCTGTTTGACTTCTTGCCATCAGCAGTCGGGCCATTTTCCTCTGACCTCTGACATCAACAAGCATTTCCTCCTAGAGCACTGCCACTCACTAGATATTTTCTCTTTTTCAGATTATTTTCTGTAAGGCAAGACAAGTTTATTTATACAGCACAATTCAATAGCAAGGTGATTCAAAGTGCTTTGCAGAGACATTAAAAAACAAAAACAAATAAAAAGCATGATTTAAAATGGGGAAAAAATAAACAGTAGATAAAATCAGTAGTTAAAATGTAAGTTTTGAAATGTAAGCTTAAAAGTAAAACAGTGCAGATTTGGTGCTTTATTCAAATGCAGCTGAGAACAGGTAAGTCTTCAACATGGATTTAAATAAACTGAGTGTTTCAGCTGATCTGAGGCTTTCTGGGAGTTTAAAAAAACCCAGCCGCATCCAGCATAAAAGCTGAATGCGGCTTCTCCATGTCGGGTTCTGACTCTGGGGACTGATAAAAAACAGGATCCAGATGACCTGAGGGATCTGGAAGGTTCATACTGGGTCAGGAGATCACTGATGTATTTTGGTCCTAAACCATTCAGAGCTTTATAGACCAGCATCAGAACTTTAAAGTCTATCCTCTGACGGACAGGCAGCCAGTGTAAAGACCTCAGAGCTGGACTGATGTGGTCCTAGAGATGGCTGTGTGTGAAAAATCCAGGCAGATCTCTGAAAGACTCAGAACAGCCTGTCTGGTACCAATAACCATGCCAAGTCACTTTAATCACCTTTTATCCCCATTTGGATGCTCTATTTAAACTTGAGAGGTTCATCTTGATCATGTCTCAATGCCTAGATGCAGGTATTCATTGCCATTTGATTACGTTTGATACACTAATAACTTTCCATCTTGGTGCACTGTACCTAAGGCCTTTGATCTCAATCCAATAGATCACCTGTGGTCAGCTGGAATGGGGAATTTGCATCAGAAGCCGACAAATCTGCAGCAACTGTGTGATGCTATCATGTCAATATGGTTTAAAACCTCAGAGGAACCTTGCTCAGTGTATGTCATCAAGATTTAAGGCGGTTCTTAAGGCAAAAGGGGGTCCCTCCTGGTGTGCTGAACCCCCTAAATAAACATAAAACATAAAACCATCTTCCTGGTATGCTGCTGCTATTTAAAGATCACTGTAAAATGTCTGAACAAATGACAGCTAACAACTTTTGCTTGAGTTTTTCTGGTGAGGACAGCTCCCATTAACATTTATGTTGGATTTACATTACTCAGGCCATTCATTTGGTAGAATAACATCCTCGTTTAACTCAGAAGCTCACTTTGTCGGAAAGCTCCACGTTTCATTGGAACTCAAAATAAGTGATGACAGGCCGAGTTTGAGGTGCTGAAAAGTGGTCGTAACAGACGATGGTGAGAATCCCCATTCGTTTGCTTTTGGGTTGGAACAGCTCACTTGTTTTGGTGTGTATGTACTTACCCCCCTACCAAACACACACACATGCACGCACGACCTCTACAGCTCCCCCCTGTAGCTGACCAAGGCTAATTTTTCTGTTTACTCCACTCAGTGTTTCATAGTCGAACAGATCAAACATTCTGCAAAGCTGTGGGTTTGTTTACTCCAGCTCTGCCCTACACCCAGCCAGGGACGCACAAGCACTGCAGCTCTTTTTCCACATTTGGCATTTTTTGCTGTCATCACAGACTTCTCCCCTCTCTCATTTCTAATTTTTATGCCCCCCACCCCACCTGTCTTTGCGCTTAAAAAGTTTCGTTCAACAAGTATCCAATACTTTTTTTTTAACCATTTATCTAATGTTAATCAATTACCCCTTTCATTTCTCCCCTTCTACCCGTGGAGCCATCGTCCATTTTTGCGAGCCTCATGGCTTCTTTTATCACATTTATGAGGTGTTATTTTTGAACACTCTCCTTGATTTTGTTCTGCCTTCTCACACCTTCCTTGTTATCCTTTTTTCCCTCAGACTCTCCAGCTACTTTGAAGCAATCCCCCTCTCTTTGCAAGCTCTCCCAGCCATGCACAAGAATACATACTGCCGTGCATGTGAATCCACTCACGTGCATGCTCACACGTAGCCTGTGCTGGTGCAGCTGCGTGTGATGTGAAGCCAGATCCATTCTTTTCCCAGGCAGACCATCAGGAGTGAGGACTCTGGCTCACAGTTCACCGCGCTCCTTGGCGCTCTCACCTTCCTCCCTTTCTTTCTTTCTTTTTTTTTTTTACAGCTGGTGAGATGACATAATTCAAGGGGGTCGCAGGATGGCGACAAGATGAAAAGCAAATAACCAGAAATTATGATTGTGTACGGTTAGCATGTAATGACTTTTTTCATTGTTCTATTTTTTTTTAAAGCTTACCTTATGGAGCAATCTTCATCTGCTGAGGACTTTAAGAGCTTAAAATCTATCAAAGGGGCCATGAGTTAGGATTAATTTGGTTTTGTAGTCAAACATATATAGCATCTACCTCAGGTAATTATTAAAAATTAAACAGATATTAAACAAAAATTGTAATCTAACTAGTTTGTAGTCAATATACTAAAATGTAAAATGTAAGTGACACATTTCTAAAACAAAAAAAGTGATTAAACTTTAAACACCGCATCATGTTGCACAGATGTATGTACTGTTTGTGCAGACCAGCATATGTACTGTATGCCTGAGTAGCAGTATTCATTAAGGTT